>NC_133156.1:241039379-241350629 GCF_040802235.1 Manis javanica | reverse complement strand
AGAGCCAGGCCTGCTGCACTGGTGGGTGGGCGCTTCACAGCCACACTGGTGACTCCTGAGCTGAAACTCCACTGTCCATCAGCCAATACCTGTCATGTTTTCCCACAGACTACGTTTGCACTAAAAACCCTGTGAGCTAGGAAAATAAGGCTTTTTAACATGTGGATTGCAACTTGGTGTTTCTGAACAGGTATTTTAAATAGAGCTCACAACCCAGGCTCAGCAGGGATGGGTGGGGGAGGCAGGGTGGGCACGGGGTCCACCCCGGCCTGCACTGGAGCAGAAAGCATGCAGAGGCCCACCGTGACCCTCCTCCAGTGTGAATTAACTTCACCACATTCAACAAGCATGAAAGTCGCCAAAAAATAAACAGAAAGGCCACGTTCTTCATCAGAGAATCTTAGAGAAAGCAAAATTCTCTAGTCCAGGTTCTGCCATCTGACAGACTGACGGGCACCATGACAGGCTGAAGCGCACCCCCACCCACCACACTGAAGTCCTTCCTCAGGCCTCAGAATGAGACCTTACAAGGAAACAGTCTTCACAGAGGTAATAAGGTCATGAGGGCCCTGGCCCACTCTGACTAGTGTCCTCCCAGCAGGGGAATCTGGAGGTGGGCACACAGGCAGTGTGTGAGAGTGGTGACCCAGGACCCGGCAGGGTGGGCACACCAATGCCCCCTCCTGCCCCACAGGAGCCTACCCTGCTCACCCCTGAACTCGGGCCTCCCCTGGGAGGAGCAATTCCTCTGGCGCTGCCAGGGCCCCAAGCTAACACAGGGGTCCTGGGCCAAGACTGGGTCCAAGCCCCGAACGGATGTTTCTCTCCTGACATTTCTGAGCCCTTTTATTTCACTCTTTTCAGGAATCTGAGCTTTTGAGCCAATTTAATAACGGAGTGAGCTGGAGAACTGGTTCTAGTTTGCAGCGGGCTCCAAGGCTTCTCAGAAAGTACTGGGGCCATGGAAGTCACAGCACCTGGCCTGGACAGGCAGACACACGCGGAGCCCCCGCTGCCATCCTGCTCTGGGCCAGGCTCTCGGGAGGGGGGCGCCCCTTGGCCCCGCTGGGGGCCCGCCACCATCTGACCGGAGCTGCCGACCTGCAGCCTGTCACCTTGGGAGGGGGAGCTCCTCCCCTGCCCACAGGCTGCTGTAAGTCCACAGAATCGAGGCCATGTTCATGTGCAGGGCACAGCACACTGCCCACCGTTGGAAGTGGGTCAGGTGCCAGTGAGCAAAGAGCTCTGGTGGCTGAGACTCGGGACCAAAACGCAGAGCCAGAAGACGCTCGTTGCTGGCATGCAGCACACGTGGGGTCTACAGGCTCCAAACAGATGAACCCGCGGCCGTGCCAGGGCAATGGCCCCCGGGTGCCACCTACGTGACTCAGGGCACAAATGGGTCAGGATTTGCCTGCCCGAGAGCCGAGCCCCAACTCCACAGTAAAGATGCTGGACACCCAGGGCCTCTGACTCCTATAAGACTCAGCCAGCAGAGGAGAGGGAAAAAGCAAACTACAGGAAGGCAGGCCAAGAAGGCAGCAAGGACTCGGCTACTTCTTGACGGGCAACACCTCCTGCAGGGCTGAGACTTGGCACCAGCCTCAGGGCAAGCGGGGGACGAAGGGTGTGGGCAGCGCACCCAGCTCACGGGCCTGAAGTGCGGCCAGTCCTGACGGGACGTGGGTCCACGGGAGATACACCCGGCGCTGAGTGACCTTGCTTGGAAAGTGGAATCTGAATATGCCGTTAATATGCTGATTCCACACTGAAATACGAGCATGGCTGATGCACAGTTAAGTCAGGACAATCAGCCTGCCTGATTCTAATTTCTAACGACGTTACTAGAAAATGTACACCTGCATGGGCAGCCACTTGCCACGGTCACAGCACAGCAGGTGGAGATGAGGGGACCCCTCCACAGGCCGTTTCTCGCAGTTGGATAAAGCTTAGCAGACGCGAGGCAAGAGTCCACGCTCACCACCCAGCCTGGGTGACAGTACAGAGAGGCCCCTTCCCAACAAAGGGTGACTCTTGGCACACGATTAACTGGATAATAAAGAATGAAATTGAAATTTTAGAACTGAAAAACACAATAGCTGAAATGAAACACTCACGGCACGGGCTTAACAAACTGTAGACAAGAGGACCCAACATGCAGAGAGGGCGGATGGTCACACGTTCGGTGTCCACGTGCATACACGCCAGGGCCTCGGGGTGGGCACCCGGAGCAACGGAGAGAGCGCAGAAAGTAAGGGGCTGTGGCCCCAGCCCCGAGGGACAGCCAGGGAATGAAGGCGCTGGAGGGGGACCAACAGCCGTTGCGAACATGACCCCCAGATTCAGTCACAACCACGGGGTGCAGCGGCTGCTTCCCGCGGAGCCGACGCCCACTCTGGGGGAGGGTCAGGAGGTGTTTGCTCGCTCAGGGACGGCGGCGGCTCTCGCAGGCAGTGTTCTCGGTGGGTCCCCTGAGCAGCAGGAACACCACAGGGGAACTTGTTCGGGAAGCAAATTCTGGGCCCCCCAAACCTGCAGAATCAGAACCTCAGGGGCCGAGGCAGGCATCTGAGTTCTAGTCACCCCTCCAGGTGGAGCAGAGTGAAGACTGAAAACCACTGCTGGTCAGCGATGCCGGGGAGGCAACAGTGTCTGGCCGTGTGAGAGCGTGTGTGCTGTGTGCGCATCTGCGTGTGGGTGAGGGGGGCATGTGCACACACATGAACACACACACACACACACACACACAGGGCATGTGCACACACATGAACACACACACACAGGGCATGTGCACACCCATGAACACACACACACACACACAGGGCATGTGCACACACATGAACACACAGGGCATGTGCACACACATGAACATACACACACACAGGGCATGTGCACACACATGAACGCACACACAGGGCATGTGCACACACATGAACACACAGGGCATGTGCAAACACATGAGCATACACACACAGGGCATGTGCACACACACGAACACACAGGGCATGTGCACACACATGAACACACACAGGGCATGTGCACACACATGAACACACAGGGCATGTGCACACACATGAACATACACACACGGCATGTGCACACACATGAACACACACAGGGCATGTGCACACACACGAACACACACACAGGGCATGTGCACACACATGAACACACACACAGGGCATGTGCACACACATGAACACACACAGGGCATGTGCACACACATGAACACACACACACACAGATACACACACATTGGGCTTCCCCCACACTGGATCCGTAGTCACTACTGATACAAAGCTTATGTTAAATGCAAACCAACTTAAATAAGGGCTAAAACCAAGTGTATATTGTAAGGACTCCCCCATCCCAGCCCTTTTAACTTTTAAAATAATGTCTAAATGTGTCTGGAAGAAAAAAATGCCTCACCCTATAAAACAGGGCCATTCATCACCCGCATTATTACACACTGGGGTATGGCTCAGTATTTTACACGCAGAATTGGTTTTTTTCAATCACAGTAACTATTTTCACAAATGATCCTAACCAAGAAAAAGTCCTAAGCTTTAAAAAATCAGTGAGCACTTCACAACACACTCTCAGCAATTCCCACACAAGGCAATCTTGACGGTTTCCTATTTACCAAAGTGACATGTGTTTTAATTTATTTTTAAATAGAAAAAATCAAGAATGATTTGTCAAATTCAAAATTACACAATTTATCCTGTTTGGCTTGAGAACCAGAAGTACTTCAGTTAGAGACTAAAAATTTAACTGTATCAGAGTATCAACACTTGACAAAAGTCGCTTCTGAGGTACGATTACTAGAACTCTCGGACTCTGTCTGCTCTTTCTTGAGTCACCGGCTCATGTCCGGGTCTCCTGGGAGCCAGGATGCGACTTCCAAGCTTGTCCCTACAAGTGACACGCTTCAGAGGTGAACTGTCTTCTCCTCCACGCTTTTCATTACTATCTTCTGCTTAGAGTCGGGACTCTTTGAAGTATTTGGACACCTGTACATCTTATAGAAAACTTCTGATCACCCTGGGTCCAAAATGTCAAGATAATCTTGCTGCTGGCAGCAGAATTACCCTCATTTCCATGCTCCTCATTAACTTGTAGTTCCCACACGAGTGTCCCTTACGTGCGTGGAGCGGAGGGACACTGCCTGCGGTGCTCTAATCAGTAGGTGGTACAGTCGTGAGGGCCTCTATGACACAAACTTAAGGCTCTAACGTGCTCTGCCTCAGAGGGGAAAACACAGGCTCTAAAAACTAGAACAAATGCAATCCCCTCTAGGGAATGAGTCTTGGAACAGCAGCCCCAGCACCTGGCCCTCCAACCACTGAGAAATGCTGCATCTCGCGTCACATTTGACTTGCACCGAAAGCAGAAAAGAACCAGGGATTTATGATGCTTACAGAATTTGAAAACAGCATTCTAAACCCAATTTGATGGGCTTTTGTTAATATCTAGCCGGAATGAAACTGTTTATGCTTCGGTACTAAGGCGTGCCCTTCAGACTGGGAGAGCACCCCGGAGCACGCTTCCGTGTAAACACAAGCGTTTCTACAGAGGCAGTACACATTCGAACCCGCAGACACAGTGTCAGCATCTGCCAAGATTCTTCTGATGCACAGCTTCCACGACGCACGTGACTCTCCACAGCCAATGCTGGGACTTAATCGTGTCGTCGGCTAACACGCCGAGCAATTGTCTTGAGCAGCAATGGTAAGTGGGGGGCACAGAAGTCTGAGATGCCATTAGGCCTCCTGGGGAGGGGCCAGGTGGACATGAGCTCCGAGGAGAAGCCCACTGTGCAAGTACACACGTGTGAGTGCAGGTTCAGGGGGCTCATTTCTGACTAGAGCCATGGAGGTGCCCCCAGAAGCCTACAAGATGGGGGGCTCGGGGGAAGCAGGCCAGGAGCGAGGGTCCAAGGGGGAGACCCTTGGGGGAGGGTCAGGGGGGAGGCAGGCCCATGGAGGAGGGTCGGGGGAGGCAGGCCCACTGGGGGTGTCCAAGGAGGGACAGCAGCACAGGCGAGCACTGAAGGTGAGCACCTGACGCAGAGGGGAGGCAAGCAGAGCAGGGGAAGCCCGGGGAGAGCCAGGAAGGTGCGGGAACGGGGGGCGCTCACCCCCGGAGGTCCCTGCACGGCCTGCCCGCCTGTTCCCAATGGGCAGAGTGCACTGAACCAAGGCGCCGAGCAGGTCAGAAGCCCCTCACCTGAGAAGCACTCGCTTGGCATCTCTAAGGCCCGAGAACAAGGCCCGGGGAGCTTTGACCCCGGCTGCTCCTCCTGGGCCCAGCGGGCGGTGGGAGGGCAGTGCAGGGCTCCTCCTCGTCAGTTACCAGTTTTTAATGTTTCCTGTAGGAAAAGTACACTCTGGATGCCCTGGGGTGCAGAAAACCCCAGAGAACAGGCGTGCCGCCGGCAGGGACCCTGGGCACAGGCCACGTCTCCCTGTGCAGGTGCACTGACGCGCTCGGCACTGGAGCTCAGGAAGCGGCGGCCCCAAGGCCAGGCAAACGCCCCGCGAGGCGCACGCGCAGCCACACGTGCATCTGTGATCATGTGATTACAGGGCTCGGGAGCCCCGGCTGCAAACTGCTCGCAGGCTCACGTGCGCCACGCTCTGTGCCAAGGGCCGTGCCTACGTCTCGGGGAAGCCGAGCGCCTGTCCAGGGCGTTGAGGCTCTGGCCGCAGAGGAGCGCGGGGCACCGGGGCTAATGGACTTCTCAGCAATGCTTGTGTCGGAACAGGTTTGAATCTTGAGCCCACAGGCAGCGACGCAGCTTGGGGGCGAATCAGCCGGCAGGTAAGCCGGGCCGGGGCGCACTTCCTGAGCACGTCCCTGGAAAAGCCAGCTGTCCAGAGGGAGGCGCGCCCCCTCCTCACGTCGGCTCCCCCAGCTGCACGCGCCGCCTGCTCCCGGAACCCCACTGCACGGAGGGTGTAGTGATCTCCTAGCACCTTGCCGGGAACATGCCTGGTTGCCAGTTCCGGAAACCTGGCCACACTCCACGCAGGCCTGAGGCGTCGCCACTCGAGGGACCCGGGAACAGGGCACACAGTGATGCACGGCTGGGCAGGGACGTTTGGGTTTACCCGCGGACACCCGCCCCACCGCCCCTAGCTGGCCCCACAGCCCCTAGCTGGCCCCACCGCCCCTAGCTGGTCCCATCCCTCCTCACAGCCCCGCCCCTCCCTGAAGACCCCTCCCTACGCCGACCCCGCCCCATCTCTGCTGACCCCTCCCTCTCCCGGCCGAATACACCCCTCATAGGCCCCAGCCATTCCCACCTCACAGACCCCGCCCCCCAAGGTCCCTCCCCACCCCTGACAGCCCCTCCCCACTCACTGGTGTGCTGATGGTTTAAGGAGATAATGCACACAGGGAAAGTAAAAAAAAAACAATAAAATTAGTGAAAGTTAAGGGAAATATAGGAGCAGCCACAGCAAGACCCAGATGTCACCTGGCACTGCCGAGGTGACACATGGCACGTCCACACCGTCCCGGGCCTGGGACCTCCACCTGCATGGGAGCTAATGAGCCACTCACTCCCACACTGCATCTGCCCCCAAGAACTGTGCTCCTAGGAGAGCTGGGGGTGGCAGGCAGACGGGCACGGGTTCCACGACCAGATGCGACCTGCAGCAGGGGAGTTTAGAAGCTCCCAAGTTATTCTAGGATTTTGGGGACCGGTCTGCCAGGAACATAAAGGTCTACCTCCAGGTGGGGTCCCTGTCACCCTTCCTCCGCCCAGCAGATGCAGAGGAGGTGCAGTCCTGGCCTGCTCAGCACACGGAGGCCTCCCAGGGGCAGGTGCGGTCACAACTGTGTAAGTTACAGAAGATGGAAACGTCTCCAGAAGCCCACCCAGCACCCCTCTCTGTCCTGAACTCCGCCTGACAAACAACTGTCTGAGGTGAGGATGCTTTTCAGTTGACCCCAGATGCCTATCTAAGCCCTTTAAAATGAAATTTTCCTTTAGGTTGTCAAAAAGCAATTGTGTCTCAATTATAGGTATGTCTGGCTTTTGTTTAAATAATGAACACACACACCAGGTTCTCTCCAAACTCCTTTGCACCATGCTGACAAGCCCTTCAGAATGAACCAGGCCTGCAGGAGGGTCTCTCAACCACCCGAGGCAAGAAGTGCCACCTGGGGGATGAAGAGGAGCCACGCTAGGTCACAGGCCCGCAGACCACAGACCTGTGGGGAGCGCACGCGTGACGGCTGAGCCGCTCTGAAAGGAGGGGGCACAGCCAGCAGGCAGGGAACTCACGTGAGGGACAGATGCCCCGCCACACACGTCGCAGCCCGGGTGCCGGGTGCAGGGCTTAGGGACATCAAAGCAAGCAGAGAGACCAGTGACTGCACCCAGACAACCCTAAGCCCAAACGGCCACGAAACACTCCAAACAGCTGCTTTCTGGCTGGAGCACTAAGCTCTCTTGGGGGCCAGGCCTGGGCACTGGCAGGTGAGGCTGCCCTGCGCCTCACAGGAGCGGCGTGGCGTGCAGGTGCTGACCCGTGTCCCAGGCACGGCTGGCTCAGAGCTCAGTCCCACCACGCACAACGGGCACCACGGCTGTCCTATTAGTGCTGTCACTGAGGACAGGCTTCCCCGCAGGCCCAGACACCTTGGCGGGACCTGCCCAGGACGGCCCTGACACCACCTTCACCCTGGGAGCCGCGAGAGCCTCTGATGGGCAGGTTGTCCCTGAGGCCACAGGTCCACACAGCCTCCCTTCTCCCTGGGCCATCTCACCTTTCTCAACCCACCCACAGCCCCCTCGTACTTCGCCCTTCACAGTGAAGCCTCTTCCTGAAGAGAATGACAAAAATCTTAACCCGAAGCGCTGGGGGTAGGAGCTGCAGTGCTGGGTCCTTTCTCCCCACCCCGGCAGGGCCTGGGGAGGCATTCCCCCTGGCCCCTCGCCCAGGGTCCCTCCAACATGCAAGCTCCCCGCCAGCCCCCAGGAGGGGGCCCAGGACACCCCCGTCAATGGAGTGACTCCTGTCCACCCTGGCCTGCCACAAGCATCTACAGCAGACTGGACGGGCCTTTCCCTGGAGCATGGGTCTACCAGGCGCCTATCGGCCAGCTAAAGGACTGGTGGGTGGAGGGCCTAGGCCAGACGGCCCTCAGGGTGGGGCTCCCGTGTGCAGGCCGGGGGTGCTTGGCGGGGGGCTCGCTGTGAGCGGGCAGTGGCCTCACAAAGGAAGGAAGCTGCATCTTGCAGTGGTCTGCTACATGGACGCAGGGCTGATTCAGGGACACCTGTGCAGGCCCGAGGGTGACAGGGACGTCCTTCCACGTGGCAGGCATGCTGCATCACCTACCAGCTGCAACTTATTTCCATTGAACCCAACACAACCGTGGTCCTGGTGTCAGAACCACCAAACAAGACACACTCAGAGCATCAGCTGCCATCTCTGCAGCCCAGGCCCCTCCTCCCCCCGTGGCCACCCTGGTTGCTGGGACTCACCCTCACCGTTTCTCCTAAAACACAAGTGTGTGCATCCATCTCCCTCCCCTTCCTACACAAAGGGGGGCCTGCAGGCCAGCTCCTGCCATTTGCTTTTCTCGGAATAAACGAGTGCCTCCCACTGGCCATGCAGACACGGCGGCCGGCGCATGGCCCTCCCCCGTCTGCATGGGGGATGCCGCTTCCTCCGCAGGTCAGCGGTACTCAGAGACTAGCTTGCATTCCCTGCTTCTGCTGCGCTATTTCTGGGGCAGGCCCCTGGGGGAGGCGTTGCTGCGCCCCAGGATCGTCACCGAGTATCGCTCCCTCGCTGAGAGCTGGTCGCCCCGGCACGTCATCCTCATGGCCCACGTGCAAGCGTGGGCCCGACCCGCAGCGCAGGACACACCGGCAGCAGGGCCAGCCCGGTCTGTGGCCCCTGCAGCACTCCGCCACCTCTGGTTGGGTGCCAGGTAGGGGCAACAGCGTGATGGAGACGGGCATCATCAGAACGAGGGCTGAAACATGAGTCCGGTGAGACGAGGAGGGCTGGCTGAATGGCTGAGCACGGACACTATAAACAGCCAGGCGGGGTTCAACAGGGCAGAGGGGCTGGCTGGCCGCCGGGAGCAGACGCTGAAGTGAAGGACAACGGCAGAGCTGGCCGGCCACCCAGGTCCCAGCTCGGAGCCGGTGGTGCTGCCGCTGAGGACAGGCAGGAGCTCAGGAGGCTGCTGGGGTTCAGGGGAGGCACCCTGGGCCAGGCAGGCCTCGCGGTGTGCTGGCTACGCTTCCCTTACCTGTCGAGGCGCACAGCCCACGCCATTCACATCTCCACAGGCAACCTCAGTGTCCACCTAGAATGTGGTGCCCGCAGCACAGGGCCCTCTCAGGAATGGTGTGACCAGCACAGGTAGTAACAGGACCAGGGGCCCCCGGGAGAGGTGACAGTGGCCCGTCCCCATGGGCCGCAGGTTCTGCTGGGAATGCAGGACCTGCCTGTTTATCCCAGCCACTCCTCAGGACGGCATCTGCAGCCAGCAGCCTTGAAGGATGAGTGGAGGTCGCCTCCAGTCGAGGGCAGGCCTGCCCACGCTCACTCTCAGAGTGGTGAGTTCCCCAGCTAGTGTCCCTCCCTCCACACAGCAGGGTCCCCACAGGGAGGCCCTGCTGCCTGGACGTGGGGAGTGACGACACTGATCTCTGCCCAGGACCCCTCTCCAGCCTCCAGGAAAGAGAAGCACCCCTGGGCGCCACCTGCCAGGAGGGGAAAGTCCTCTCGGCCAACAGCAGGGCCTGACCAGCCGTTTCTGGCCGTCAGCCGCGCCCAAGTTTGGTTCAGCCTATGCTCATGAACTTGACCAAATGAACGGCTCTTAATTAAAATTAAAATTGTTCTTAAAACCTAAATCTGGTGCCTATATAACTGATTTTTAAAATATAATTTAACTCAGTTCAACATTTACCAAGTAGATTTGATAAAACAGGTCACAGCTAGAAATACACAATGTTTATGTACCGTGGTGACTTTATTTTTGCTGTTTTCATCCTCTTTTTCCTTTCACAAATGATTAGAACAAGCATAAAAGTGTACAAGAAAAATATAGACAAAATTCTTTAAGGAATCAGGGAAATGGGAAGGAAAAGCACAAGACGGGTGCAGGCGCTGGGAACGGGATGGGCCTGACAGCCGGCATCCCGCAGCCGGAGCCCGGGGCTCAGCTCCCACACTTCCCTCGCCAGGGGAAACGAGGCTCTGACACCTTCCACGTGGACCCGCACACCCACTGGGCACACACCTGAGTGAACAGCATCCCCAAGAGGGCCCCTGCTCTCCTCGCCGGCAGCGGGCACACTCACACTGCTTCATCGCACGATTCAGTAGGACTTCATCCGCTTATCCTGGCTCATCCCACAGCCCCCACAGGCCTTTCGGACCCCGATTTGCATTCAAGGATTTGCTGATCCTCTTAGGCTCACACATGTAACAAACACACACTCTCCTTCCTCCAAGTTACTGAAGTTTTAAAAAAACAAAAACACAGGTCAGCAGAGGGAAAACAGGGTAGGACCGCGAAAAGCATGTGAGCATGGGTCAGAGCCGGGGCCATAAGCACAGCGCAGCCGGGGACCCAGTGTTTCTGGGCGAGAGGACCGCAGAACCCACATCTGCACCCACAGCCACCAAGTGCCACGCAGGGCCCTTGACATGGCGTCTCCACCCACAGAGGGAGCTTGAGGACACGATGGGACGGTGCAGCCACGTGAAACGCAGTCCTTCAGGACGCCCAGGCCTCCCAGGACCCTCCTCCTAGACCTGGCTTACAAGCAATGCTCTCACTTGCGAGAAATGCAGGTCCTGGTGGTCCGGGCTCGGCCCTCCTCCCACAGTGAGCGCGCCCGCGGGCCCACAAGTGCATGAGCGCCTGCATGTGGGGCCAGCGGCCAGACTGCTGAGGGAGCAGCGCCCGGATCGGCTTCCTGCCCCACAGGAAACGTGTCCCAGAATGTCACTGCAGCGTCACTGTGAAAGCCCCTTTACCTGTCTTTCTACCAGCCAGTAGCAGCAGCCGCATGATATCGCCAGAACAGGGACTGAACCGTGAGCATCTGTCCCTCCACACAAGGACACCACAGGAACCAGGAGCCTGTGGCCGCCTCCCAGCACAGGGGCTCCAGGCACAGGTGAGGGACCAGGGGCGTGCTCCCCACCCCTGCTCCGTCGGGAGTCCCTGAGCCAGGGGAGGCAGAGACTGAGGCTCTTTGCGGCACATTACCAGGTTTGCTTCTCTTGGGGGCCCCCTGGACAGACGGGTGCTCTGCCAAGGTCTCTGAGGTGGGCGAGCGGGGGGTGGGCACCAGCACCCTGTGTGACTGAGGCTGAACCGAGGCAGGCTGGGTCACACTGGTTTGTCTCCCCTGGGACGGCTCGACGTCCTTGACGGCCACTCATCCCAAGTCCTATATTCCCCCAAAGAGCCATGGGGCCTGAGATGGATGCTTGGGCACCATCTGCCAAGCATTCTGTCATCTCCCCTCTGGAATTTAGGTGCCACGGAAGCCGAGGGCCCCTCCTGGACCACAGGCACGGACCATGCATGCAGCAGGCCTCCCTCCGCTAAGCTGGGTGGAAAGACAGCGGCCTGGAGCTCTGCCCTCCCTGGGCTGAGTCCTTCTCCTGCACGACACACACCCGTCCCAGGGGTCAGGATCCACATCCCTGCTCTGACGGTCGAGGGGACCACAGCTTCTCACTCAGGGGGACAAGCTGCAGGCTGAGGTGGGCAGAGCAAGGGACGGACAGTGTGGGCTGGAAGGACAGACAGCGCATGATGAATCGAGCCCAGGCCACGCTGCTCCCGGACATGCGCCACACATGGGCTGTCTCCCAACTCTGCGGTCAGAGGAGCAGCCATCCCCAGCACGAGGCCACCCCGTGTTTGGGCACTACTGCCTTGCACAAAGAAGCAGGAGAGCTGGACACATCCTGGCAGCCCAGGGGAGCCCACGTGCCGACTGGGTGGGCCCAGGGTGTGGGCATCAGGGCAGAGAGCGAGTGTCCGGGCCCGAGACCACCACTGTCCTTGACAACCTGTGACAATTCTGGAGTCAGTGGCCCTGGAGCTGGCAGGCTGGAGAGCAGATTGAGCCCCATGGCTGGCTGCCAGGGTACCCAAGCTGCCATGGACTCAGCTGACCGGCCCCAGCCCAGCACCTGCACTCCACTGTTCAGGTACTTGTCAAGAACCCATGTGTCACCTTTACCAGCCCCTCTGGGACTCTGGGGCTGCCCGTGCGGGAATGCCTGCCCCTGCCCAGAGCTCAGGGCCCTACGCATTTGCCGGGAGAGGCGCCCAGCCCCGTGCATGCAGAGGGGCTTGTCTGCTCAGCCTCCTGGACCTGCTCCCCCTCCCCAGCCCGGGCAAACAGGCTGCTCTGGAGATAAGCCCCAGGGAGAGGCAGCCTGCAGCAGGGTGCAGCCGGCTGTTCCCTGAAAGGCTGGTGGGAGAGCTTGGCTTTGCACCCACACAGCCTATGTGCCAACTGCTTGGCTTTCACAGAGCGAAGCGGCGGCAGACAGCTGGGCCGGCAGGCGCTGTGCTCCAGAACACTTGGCTCACGGCCCTGAAGTATGAATGCAAGGGAGTATGACATCAGGAAATGGCTCTCTTTTGATTTCCTTCAGACCATTTCAGAATGTAAACTGTGTATCTTGGGGGTCACTTCCGGCCTCGGCCCGGGAGCTGGGCTGCTGAGGCGGCCACCAGTTGCAGGCCAGCAGGTCTTTTACCCTCTGTCCTCAGAGACTCCTGGGCTTTGTTTCTGCAGGCCACATGCACATGCAGCCAAGTAAATGCAAAGCCTTCCCATCTGCCTTAGTACGGACACTATGCCTTAGTTCACGGAGCCTTCGCTCATGCATACTGTTTCCTCTGGGAAAAATCCCAAACTCCTTCCGCGCCTGTTTAAAAAATGAAATCAGTTTTCCTGCATTCCAGACAAAAACTAAAAAAGTCCAGAATTATGCACCAAACACTTTTCCCAAGGCCATTTTATTCACTGCAGCACCGCGAGGCTCCCGGTGTAATCAGCGTGAAAGGGTCTGGGGCTCATGTTGTGAGCAAACATAGACGCGTGTGAACACAACTGTGTGGGCCAGCATGAAATCCACTCCTTCTAAGGGTGTCAGGGAAACATGCAGGCTGACATCCCTCTAGTTACACACAGCCAAGAAAACAAACAGTAGGTTCCCAGCAGAGGCCACCCCAGGCCACGGGAAGCGGCAGCTCCTGCCTTTGCTGAAAACCTGAACATGCCATCTTCCTGTTATGAAAACAGGACGCAGGTGTGTGAGTGAGTGTGCTTCTCGAGGGACAGAGACCTGGGGTGTGACATTACGGCTCCTGATGGGTCTACCAGCTCTTGGCTGCGGCTGGCTTCCGGCTCTCGCCATCGAACCCAAACAGGCTACGGAGTAAACGGCCAGGGATGGGGGGCTACAGGAGGGCAGGTACCAGGGCTGAGCCTCTGCAGAGCCAGCTCCGCTGGCTGGAGGCCTCAGGGCTGGTCTATGGGGACCACAAACTCTGCAGTGTGCACACACACATGCTTTTCCCAGGTCAAGGGTTGAGTAGGTGTGTCAGCAGGTAGGTGGACTGCATCCCAGAGGAAGCACCAGACAGGACTGAGTTCAAACCCTGCCTGCTTGTCACTGGTCGTGCGACCCTGGACCCATAATGCCCTGGCCTCTCTGACCTTCAGTTGCTCATCCACTGGGTAAGCTGGCAGCATTGCTTGCCTGCCCCTTGGGGACTCCATGAAATGAGGCAACAAGGAGGGAGTGCAGTGGGGGGCCCTGGGCAGGTGGGGCACAGATGACACCACAGGGCGGGCAAGGTCAGCCTGTGGCCCACAGTGTGGGGCTGGTGCCCCCTCACACTGCGTGGAAAGGTTCAGAGAGGTGGGTGACTGACCTAAGTCGCACAGCCCTCCAGCGGCAGCCTAGGAGGGGACTCGGGCTTGGTCGCCCGCACGATCGCGCTATTTCTGTTTTCCCAGAAGCAAAGTGTGCTTACCCTTTTCTTAAATCTTAGTGTAAAATGTCTTTGAGAGGTTTATTCACGCTGCTTATGTATTTGTTTGATTCAGAGTAGTAGAGGGACTAGGTAAGCCACTATTTGTTGTGCAAAATTGAGATTACTTTTATTTATTTGGATTTGATCCATGTTCTCCGGATGCTAAAAATGAGATGTAAGGCTAGGGATGCTGGCCTGGTGGCTGAGCAATGAAAGGGGGCTTCGTTGGGCTTGTGCTTACAGACAAGGCACAGCTCGGCATGCCTGAGGGGATAGAGTTGGTCTGGAAATCCATCGGTAGGGTTTCCTGCCAGAGGCAAAGCCAGTTGGGCAGAAAGAGGGTGGGTGTCCACTTTCAGATGGGAACAGAGGGACAGTGGTGTGAATGGCAGCGGCACTGCACCTGGATTAACCCAATTAACTTCAGACAATGCAGAAAAACACCCGCAGGAGGAACATGCTGTCCTTGAACATCCACCAATCCCAGAAAGTACCACCACATAATTATAGTCAAGGAAGGGCCTTCTATGGCCAGCTTTCTCATGGTGCCACTGCTGGAGTCACCACCTGTGAGCTGGTGAGAGGGGTCAAGATGGGAATCAAGAAAAAAAGCTCAGAAAGTGGAAAGAAGTCTACCGCATTCCTTACACTGAAACTCCTGGTTTCTCAGCCTGCAGCAGGACCACGTTGGTAGTGGGATTACAAAATGAACTTTAAATTATGCTTAGACTTTTCATTTTTACCCGGATTAGATATTTTAATTGATTAGCTGAGATTGTTTTTAGGTATAAAAGTTGTATATACAACGGTGAATGGAAAAGTTTACAGAACCTCTAAGGCTTAAAGCTGTGTTCAACTGTGATTAGCAGACAAGCCAACCAAAAGGTGATTTAAACAAATGACAGGTTCATATTCTCTCATGTAGAAAGAAACCTAGAGGTAAGCGGCTCAAGAGATTTCCGGAAGTCCCACTATGTTCTTCGTGTCATCTCACTGGGTAAACCCTGGCTACAAGGGGAATAAGAAATGTGGTTTTTAAACAGATCCTACCATTCGCAACAACATGGATGGAGCTAGAGGGTATTATGCTCAGTGAAATAAGCCAGGCGGAGAAAGACAAGTACCAAATGATTTCACTCATCTGTGAAGCATAAGAACAAAGGAAAACTGAAGGAACAAACAGCAGCAGAATCACAGAACCCAAGAATGGACTAACAGTTACCAAAGGGAAAGGGACTGGGGAGGAGGGGTGGGAAGGGAGGGAGAAGGGCGGGGAAAAAGAAAGAGGGCCTACCAAAAAAAAAAAAAGAAATGTGGTTTTTAGCTGGGCCCTTGACTCTGTACAAAATTTTGGTATTCTTAATTAAAATGTGTATCCAGCCAGATGCTGTCTACATCAAGACCTTTTCAAGAGTTAATGTGTGCTTTAGGGGAGAAAGTTAATTTTATAAACAGAATAGAGGAAGGAAAACGTTGCTCTGATGCTTCTTATACAGAGTCCCACGTCTTCAGTGTAATGGCTACATGCATGATCTAGTCAGCTTTCTCTAACTAGGTTTGGCACAATATGAACAGTAGTCGAATGAAAGGACTGTTGAGTCTATCTTCGCTTGAGGGTTGGCAGAGTACATTTCGCAAATGTCAAGGATATTTAAGAATTAGTCAACAATAGTTGGAAAAATATTTGAAATTGTGCATCATGATTGGTAGGGATGGGGTCTGGAAGTGGCTAAGGATGATGAGGTCAAGAAAGTAGATGTTTTTATGTGAATAAAGTATAACTTTATAGGAAGCAGTAGAGAAACAAGAAATTGTGTCTAATGACAGAAGTTTAAGAAATTATCATTTCTGGGTGATAACAAGGTTTAGGCATGAGTAAGTGAGCAGTTATTTGGGTACAGAAGAAAGTTTTTGGAGTTTTAATAGAAAGGAGCAAATCAGTACTTAGCATTTATTGAGTGTCTTCTGTGGTCCAAATACTTTGCTAAGCTCTTGTCATATATTTCTAACACAATTTCTGTTCCACAAATGAATATAATTGTTCTTAATTTTAAAGATGAGAAAGCGAAAGATCAGGGAATTAAAAATTATCCAGTTTTACACAGCTAGCAAATATTAAAACCCACTTATGTATATCTACAAAGTACTTGGTGTCCCTATGTGACCTCTTGTTAGTTTAAATACTTAACAGCATTACCTCATTTAATCTCAACAGTGTCTTCAGTGGAAACAGAAAGATTAAAGTTCTTGACCAAGTCCTGTGTAGAGTGAGAGATTTGGGCTTGCATTCTTGTCTTTAGGTTATCTAGCTTTTAGCACCATGACCCATATTTCTCACCTCCCTAACATCTCACTAATCTTAGCCAAAATATATTTACATATACTTTGCCCAGTCAACTTGGACCTCTCTGTACAGGTGATGTGTAGTCGCTGTGACTAAGTAAGCCACACTCTGCCCTTTGGGGTCTTCTGAATACCATGGGGTCTAAGCTCTGTAAAGTTGGCATCTTCATTTGCTTTGCCCTGTAGCACCTAACACCTGCCTAAAGCAAAGTCTGGCTATGAAATAAAATCCAGATATATATGACCTACAGAACGGCTTTCACTAGAGCGCCTCTTGAGTCTTGAAATCCAAATCCAGAATGGAGAGCCATCTCAATGAGTCGGTTTTCTTAGTTTGTTTTTGCTGAAACCTATGAGGCAATATTCATACTTACAACTTCCAAACTCAGTTTTTTTTTAACAACGCAGTATCTGGAAAGAATCTTAATTTACATTCTAAATACAATCAGTAGAGCACCAGCATCATGTGTAGGTGCTTTGAGGGCCAGGCAGGTGCCAGCCAAGGAGGTGGCATATTTTCTTCTGGCACTGAGGCCGAGTAGAGCTGACAGACACCTGTCTGTCACCAGTTCTGCTCGTCATTTCAACAGGAAGGGATGTTTGTAGCACTTTATGTTCTAACAGAGTTTCTTAGGTTTTTCAGTGCACTTCGACATTTGGTAAATGTATATTTTACTTTTCTATTTCTGTCTTAAAAAGTTGGTTGGGGGTATGGATGATACACATACATAATGTATTTTTGCCATTTGACATATTGACAGACCACCAGAATTTTCCCGAAACACAGCACTTAGCATTTCACCATCCCTTCCGTTTGGCCCCAAATTCCTACCATTATAGTTACTTCAGATGTAAAAATCCGTAACTATGCTATTGAAGTATGTAACCTGAGAGATGAAATGTGATGATATATCCAGAGATTTCCATTTAACACATTAACGAATGGCATCAAGAAATACAGGCACCTCCCACTGAAGCTGGTAATCTGCTTTGGGAAAATCCAATGTTCTGAATCCTTCGGCAGTGTCTCTGAGACCCTCTTCCTTGGACACGCTTGTCCCACTCCACCAAGTGTGCTGTGAAAACAGAGTCGCTGTCAACCCTTCCCAACTTTAACTTGGTCAGGATCCATGTTTTGATGGAGATTAATGTGATTTTATAAAGCCATTTCCCCTAAAATGCTAAAGCCATTCCAAACTTCATATCTAGAAAGCATGGCCGTGCGAGGCTTTGGCTGATGCCACCACAGAGAGGGGGAGTGCCGGCTGGTGAGTCCCCAGCCCCCAGCTGCAAGCTAACACCCAGCGCCAGTGGGAAGCCTGCCAGTGGGAAGCCTGCCAGTTCGGATTCCACAGCCCTTGCCCCCTATCAAGGCCTCTTTGTCCTCAGTTCAGAGCAGTGCAAATACTTTTCGCCCAGGGCATTCTGACAGAACCACCTCAGCGTCTCTTCCTGATGGGTAAGCTGGTCCCTGGGAACGTGGAAGCCACAGAAACAAAAGACTGTGCAAATTCCTCCTGGGAGTGTGTGAAGATTCCTCCTGGGAGTGTGTGCAAATTCCTCCTGGGAAAAAGCTTGCTGCAATAGGCTTGCTCAACTACCTGATGGGGTTGCCAAATCCAGGATGTGGGGAAGGTCTTACAGCATTAGTCTTGTGCGGAAGGAGTCCCAGAACTGGGCTGACGAAGCAGCCGGCGCAGAAGCTGACCATTTAAGGGCTGCTGGGGCTCTCAGGCCCCGAGTCAGGCTGGTGACGCAGGAAGCCAGTCATCGATCCCTGTGTGACAAAGGGGAAGGCTGGCGGCCACAGGGCTCCACCATGGTGCAGGAGGCCAGGGCACACCTACAGGGCCGCCTCTCCTCAGGGGCTCATCCAGGGGCAGAGGGGTGGAGATGTGTGCTTATCAAGCAGACACCACCAGATCAAGAGTGGAAAATCCTGCAGGACATGGCTGTTATCTTTTTAATAAATAAAATGAAACATGGGGAGGATGGCAGATTAAAAAATCTAGTAACAAGCCAAGTGAATGCCACATGTGATGGGCTCTGGCCCCTGACCTGATCAAACCAGCCACTTACAGACCCTGTGCACAGGCTCGCACACGCGCAGACACACACAGGGCCACCGGGCAGGCGAACCGCTGGCAGGACACGATATAAGAAATTACTGCTCGTTTTTTAGATACAGTACTGTGATTAATTTCTTAAGGTGTTCTTATCTTTTAGAGATGCACACTAAAATGTTATGGATGAAATGAAAGAAATATTTAGCTAAAAGTAATATATTTCTCTTGTTGTAAGAAAAAAGGCTAGATTACCAGCTGGATATGCACCATTACTGTTTAAGTCTGCTGTTCACTCCTGGGTTCATCCACTCATTTATTTTAGATGCTGAGGATGGAAAGCAGATGTCCTTCTATGAAATGAACTTTTCTCTCCCACCTTCCTGGCTGGCAGCCCGTTTCTTCTCCAGTTCCTTCCCTGCACACACCTGCCCTCTAGCCCACACCTGGTTCCTTAAAACGAGACTTGGTAAAAATAAAAACTTTCAGCTGTTTTGGTCAGGGTCAGGTTTAGTTCTATGCTTTTGTTTGCTGTAGGAAATTAACCCTCCCAAATGGCAGCAGTCTAGGGCAGCCTGTTCCCGAGGCATGCATGGCCCCATCTGCCCACCCTGCCATCAGAGAAGCCCCATGGGTGTTCTTGCGCTGCCCACCTTCTTCCTCAGCACCTCCCAAGCCCCGTATCCGATCATTCTTCCCATTCTTGCTCCCAACTAGCAAGACTCTTAAAAAAACGACAATTAAGACACAAACAGCATCTTTCTTCATTTAGGAATCTGAATTAATGGAAACTGGCTGTGCAGCTGGAATCTTTTATTTCTGATGTTTGCAAACTGATGTTTGAAAAGCACAGACACCGCGCTGAAAAGGCCGGTGAGACCAAGCCGCCCAAGTGTGTAAAAGTGAATGACCGTTGTATGCAGGCCTGCCAGGGAGCGGACAAGAGCTGGGGGGCAGCCTGCTGAGTGACGCGCACAAACCTGTGTGGTAAGAAACTTAAAGGTACAGGTGAGTGTGGCACACGTGGCACCATCACCTCCCCAGATGAGGAGAGATGCGGGCAAAGGCCGAGCGGCTGTGTGCAGAGCACCCTCTTGGGTCTCACCCGCTGTCCCACTTCCTTTGGCGGTGGACCCCAACGACTCTGGGCGCCCAGGGGAGGGGCAGAGGAAGGGGTGATCACAGGGGGGACAACGACGTTCCCATGTGACCGATGACGGCCTCACAGCGTGAACACGGGTCAGAACTGATCAAACTGGATGTGCTCAGAGAACATTTTAGGTCAGGTATGTCTCCACACCGCCGTGAGGCAAGCCCTGGACTCAGCCCTCTGGCCGAGGCTGCCTTAGAAGCTGATCACCCTCAGCTACCCGTGATGGATCTGAACACGGGGTTGGAACCTCTCCGAGAGCTGATGGGGCCCTAAGCCCGTGGCCCGCTCACTGGTGACTGTGCAGATCTCTCTGCTGACTCACCACACTGCTCTGCCAATGATCCCCCACCCTGACCTAATGCCCTCGTCCCCCACACTGGCCCACTCATCTCCTACCACCCTACTGCCTCCACTACGGCACTGACCTTCCTTACATAAGCTCCCACACTAGCCTACTGCATTAACCACCACAATGCCCGACCACACAACCTACCATACTGACCCACCCACTAACCTACCATACTAACCCACCCAGTAACCTATACTGACCCACCCACTAACCTACCATATTGACCCATCCACTAACCTACCATACTGACCCACCCACTAACCTACCATACTAACCCACCCAGTAACCTATACTGACCCACCCACTAACCTATACTGACCCACCCACTAACCTACCATACTAATCCACCCAGTAACCTATACTAACCTACCCACTAACCTACCATACTGACCCATCCACTAACCTACCATACTAACCCACCCAGTAACCTACCATACTAACCCACCCAGTAACCTATACTGACCCACCAACCTATACTGACCCACCCACTAACCTACCATACTAACCCACCCAGTAACCTATACTAACCTACCCACTAACCTACCATATTGACCCATCCACTAACCTACCATACTAACCCACCCACTAACCTATACTGACCCACCCACTAACCTACCATATTGACCCATCCACTAACCTACCATACTAACCCACCTCACTAACCTACCATACTAACCCACCCATCTACCATACTGATCCACTAACCTACCATACTGACCCACCCAGTAACCTATACTGACCCATCCACTAACCTACCATACTAATCCACCCAGTAACCTATACTGACCTACCCACTAACCTACCAGACTAACCCACCCAGTAACCTATACTGACCCACCCACTAACCTACCATACTAACCCACCCAGTAACCTATACTGACCCACCCACTAACCTACCATATTGACCCATCCACTAACCTACCATACTGACCCACCCACTAACCTACCATATTGACCCATCCACTAACCTACCATACTAACCCACCCAGTAACCTATACTAACCTACCCACTAACCTACCATATTGACCCATCCACTAACCTACCATACTAACCCACCCACTACCCTATACTGACCCACCCACTAACCTACCATATTGACCCATCCACTAACCTACCATACTGACCCACCCACTAACCTACCATACTAACCCACCCAGTAACCTATACTGACCCACCCACTAACCTACCATATTGACCCACCCACTAACCTACCATACTAACCCACCCACCAACCTACCATACTGATCCACTAACCTACCATACTGATCCACTAATCTACCATACTGACCCACCCACTAACCTATACTAACTTACCCACTAACCTATACTAACCCATCCACTAACCTGCCATACTAACCCACCCACTTACCATGCTGGCCCTCCCCACTAACCTACCATACTAACCCTAGCACACAACCTAGTATAATAAACTACCTCACTAACCTACACTACCCTATGCCACTAACCTACTGTAATAACCTGCTCTACTAACCTTCCACACTAACCTACACTAACCTACCCCACTAACCAACCCACTGTAATAACCTACTCTGCTAGCCTACCCCACTATATCCCACTAACTTCCCATGACCTACTCCTCTGACCTATGCTAACCTACCCACTGCCCCTCCACTGCCCCTACGAGTCACCCTCACATTGTCCGCATGGAAGATTAAAGGCGGCGGATGTTGGCAGGGGGGTGAGTCAGCAGGTCACCCAGCTGGCACCTAAGGTAGGCGGCTGTCTGCATGGGGAAGAGCTGGACAGGAAGAGGGCAGAGGGGACGCAGGCACAGTAGGAATCGAGGACATGCCAGGGCGCCTGACAGGCAGCAAGGTCCAGAAGCAGGTCCAGCCAAGCAGTGGCCGTGGCCTCCAAGAGAATCCCCCCAGGAGGAGCTCACTGGGGCAGACTGTGTACCCAGCCAAGGTTCCATCCCAAGCACCACACCTGCTCCAACCACTCCCCCAGAACCCATTCTTATATAGCCCCTCACCCCCTGGGCTGCACCCTGGGCCCCTCACCCCCTGGGGCACACCCTGGACCCATCACACCTCTCAGGGAACAATCTGGGCCACTCACACCTCCTGGGTGGGAAAACCCAGGTCCAAGTGGAAGGGTGCCAAACAAATCAGTGCATCTACCATGACAGGGGGTGCACCAATGGAGGGGTTTACTCTGTGTTCTGAGTGTGGGCTCACTGCCTACCTGCTGGCCCAGGATCCTGGCGGCACCTGACTGGCCACCTCACCTGGAAGAAGGGGCTGACAGCAGGTGCCCATTCAGTCATGACATGATCATTTCACAGAAAATGACCCCATGAGGGTGAGCAGGGGAGAGGTAAATAGGACCAGCTGAGATGCCAACAGATCTCAGTCACCTGTTTGAGGTCAGCATGGAGGAAAACGCAGAGATGAAACAGACAGTGTGGGTGTAGGGGTGGGGCAAGGCAGGTGTGCTCACAGATGGGGCAGGTGCGCTCACAGAGGGAGCATGTGCGCTCACAGAGGGGGCAGGTGCACTCACAGATGGCATGCATTACCTCCTTGTGGAAAATAAACCGGCCAACAACACAGAAATCGGCAAACAGATGCACAGGACAGGTTTCCACACTCCAAGAATCATGGGCTGCAGGGTTAGGGTTTTTCTTTGTCTTTATTGTACTTGAAAATTCTTCTTAAGTGAACAATCTTGCTTATGTAATAATAAATGACTAAAAGATGGGTTTATTCCTTTCCTTTTTTTAAATGTTTTAAGACAAAGTAATCACATGTTGTTTTCCTACTGTTTGGGGTCAAGGAGTAAATGATCATCCCAGCACCCCATTCTGAGGAGCAGCAGTGCGAGCACCAGCTCCTTCTGCATCCCTCCCACACCAGGCACGGGCTCACAGGCATGCCAGTGTCCCCGCTATGGCCGCCCCCTGCACCAGCGTCGGCCCTCGCTGCTTCCTCAGAGCTCTGTGCCACCGACGGGGGCTTTACAGCCACTGTGGACCCTTCTGCAGCCACGGCCTGCTGATTTCAGCGCCACTGCCAGCTGTTTATTTCCTTATCATCGCCTCGCTCCAGGTCCCCAGAGAGATCTGTCCTTGGTCCAGGCTAAGCCTGACTGTAAGCAACTGGCCAGCACACGGCCTGGCCTGGCTGTCCTTGGCCAGGTGCCCACCCAGATCCAACCAGCTGTAGCCAGGAGAACAAGGGTCTCAATACCGGACACGGTGTCCACCAGGGTTCTCCTGAGGAGAACCCACAGGGCATGCATATGTGGACACACAAATATATTGCAGCAAGTGCAAAATCTGCAGAGTGGGCAAGCAGGCTGGGGGCTGAGGGAACACTTGCCCTCTGAGTCCAAAGGCTGTCAGAATTCCTTCCTGCTGGGGCACCCCTGTCTTTTCTTCTCAAGGCCTTCAGCTGATTGGAAGAGGCCCACCCACCCTGGGAGAGTAATCTGCTTTACTGAAGAGCTACTGACTTAAATGTTAATCTCTCCAGAATAACGTTTGATCAAATATCTGGGTACTGGGGCCTGGCCAAATCAACACATAAAATTCACCATCACGGACACATAGGCATGTGGAGGCACAGTGTCCTTCTAACAGCAAAACCTGTAATTTAAACAACGGAATGGGTTAATCGGGGCTGTTCCTGCAGTGAGAAACGGCTTGTTCTTGAGTTGAGCAAAATGAGCGGATAAATCACGCTGTCCCACTGGGCACTCATCCAAGGCTCGGCCAACGGCAGGCGGAAGGCCACACGCCCTCAGCCCAGGACGTGACTGACTGGAGGCTCTACCGAAGCAGGCCGGTATGTGCTTGTGCTTTTCTGAAGAGCCTCAAATCAGGCTTTCTGTGTCTAATGACCTCTGCTGGAGAAGTCGGCCACAAAACAGAATCCACAAATATTGACACCAAATAGTTCCTAAGTAGTGGCTTCCTACACAGAATTTAGGAAGTTTTTAGGAAGATGAGAAGCACAACCCCAGTGAATGTTTTTACATGCTGAGGAAATGTTTTCATGTGTTCAGTGAAACTGCTTTGCTGATGAGAAAATGTCACAGGACCAAAATGTGGGGCAGATAAACCCCAAAGGAGCTCAGTGGGCTCGAGGTGAACCACTGGGAAAGGCTCCTGAGGAAGGGTCACTAAAAGGACCTCGGAGGAGAATCAGCACCCCGAGAAACCGCACAAGAGTGAGAAGGCTTCTCTAGGCTGAGCGCGGTAACGGAAAGTCAGGTTTTACAGCCGATATGTTCCGAGCTTAGGAGAAAAGGGGCTTGAGTCTACAGAAAGAGGTCTTTGCACAGCTGTCTTTTTTTTTGTAACCCTCTAGCTGGGCTCGCAGTCCCCTCCTCAGCCACGGGAGAGTAGGAAGGAGAGGGACCGGCCACCAGGGCCGAGGTGCTCTGTCACGGCGCGCCCGCAGCCCGCCCCTCCTGGACGGTCAGCACCCAGTAGCAGGGTCTCCGTGTCTTAGCACCACCGCTTGACACTTAACAAGGACGCTACTACGGCGGGAGGGAGGGAGAGGTGAACAGGTGGGCAGACGATGGAGGGGTGGGCGGGATGGGGTGGACACACCAGCAGGTGGATGGATGCACGGGTGGGTGTGCAGAAGAAAGGACAGCTGGGTGGGTGGATGGGGTGAAAAGCACTGACCTAAGAAAATTACACAACAAAAAAACACAAGAAAACAAATGCTCAAGATTAATATTTAGCCACCTGTTGCCATGCCAACATAAACATCCCACATGTCTGAATAAATAATGATGACTAACTGTATCCACTTTAACTGCTATTGTTAAATGTTCAAGTGCTTCTCAGCTGGTTATGGATTTTCAGAAATACTGTTTTATTCCAGGAAGCAACGAGCCTAATTTAGGGTCTCCTTCCCTGAAGGAAGTGAAGCAAGCACTCAGAGAAGCGGCAGCCTGCCTCCTGGGGCAGCGCCCCTCTACCTCTATCGCTGCCAGCCTCGCTCCTCAGCATGGCCGAGAAAGACATCTCACTGCCCAGGAGCCGCGTCTCGGGAAATGCCCAGGAGCTCTGAGCAAGGGCAAAACCTTCCCACGGCCACCGACGTCAGCCATACTTCAGGGTGACCGAGTTCACGCTTAATCCAAGCATGTAACATGTGCTCTGCGCCGGTGCCTGGCGGGTGCTGGCCTTACCAGGGAGCACTGGGTGTTTCCTAAACATCTGGGCCTGGGCTGTGACATCTAAAATGCACAGAAAACTGCTCGGTGGCAGCTCCTGCCCAGGTCACAAGTATCTGCTTCAGGTGATGTCTGCACACAGGATGACCATTCATGCCCTGGGAGCTCTGGGGGCACCCACCCCTCACAACACCCCAATCCCTCGGGATCAGCAATGAAGACTGCTCCCCCCCTGGGCTCTGCTGGGACAGCCCACATTCACTCTGCACATTTGGATGCACATCTTTCAATGAATCCAGATTGCGATAATAGAATAAAACGACAGTTTCAACTGTGAAGTGTCTCCCGTGCTAGACTGTTAGGAGCGCCTCACATATATGCCCTTTGTTACTCCCCAGAGGACCCTATCTATGGGGAAACCGAGGCTTCAAGGGGTGCACTGTGAGCATGGAGCCAGAGCCCAGCCCTAGGCTGCCTGGCCATGCCTGCCCCAGCCTGCACCATGCTGCCATCCTCAGCCCTCAGGTACACAGCTCCATCGTGGCCACCCAAGGTCAGTCTCCACCCTGTCACCCTTGGTGGGGCTCGGTGGGGGCCATCCCTGGCACACCGAAGACCAAAAGGCAGCCCTGTTCATTTCCATCCCAAGGACCTGACATGGAATGCCTCCACACAGCAGGTTCTTTATGACATTTTAAAAACACTAAATAAATGTCATGACTTTGAAGTCGTGGAACCGCAAAGGCAGGACACTTTCTGCGCTGCGAAGATCAGGCAGAGACTGTCAGGGATTTTAAGTGCCCTGGCATTCTGCGGGGGCCCGTGCTGGTCCTATCAACCCTTGTCAGCCGTGATGCCCAGACTCGGAGGAAGGCTCCACAGGAGTGCAGCGCTGCCGGCGGGCCACCCCAAGGCCCAGCTGGGGCCTCCATTAGAACACGGTCAGTCCTCGGGCTCCTTCTCACTCAGATCAACCAGTCACCCCAAAATCAAACACCCTTGGTGCCCTTGCTGTCACTAGGGACAGCGTGGAGCAGTGGGCATCTGGGTGCCCGGTGCTCACACCCCAGCTGCGGGTGGCACTTGCCTCTTCGTTCCTGCCCGGCTGCCAACGAGTGTCCTTCCCACAGTCTATTCAGTGCTGCATGCTTAGCATGTTTGCTGCTTTCTCTGGGTGACTCTGCTGTTTAAAACCACGTGAAGCTGCGTGCTGGAGCGCTCTCTAGTGCCCCCGAGGGCAAGAGGGCTGGGGTTTGGCTTACAGAGAAAACAGTTGTGTTGATGAGCTCAATTCAGGCATGACTTACACTGTGATTGGCCATGAGTTCAAGGTCAATGAATCAGCCGTCTATATCAAATGCCTTTAGACAGAAGCACACAAAAAATAACATTATTTACTGACGGTCCATGAGAACAATGGCCAGAGGCTCACAGGAACCTCCCTGTTTTTTCTCTGGGGTGACGGCTAAGCATCCGCTGACTCAGTGTTCTCAGGGTCTTTATACTGTAACTACCGGGATTGATGAGAGTCGGCTGTAATTATGGCCACCCTAACCCAAGGCTGGGTGCTGGGCTCGGGCAGCTATGAGCGCCTCCTGGTGCAGGTGTTCAGACATGGCACCCCCAGGCAGTCTGCACCCCGGAGCCTTCCCCACTCCACTCTCCTCTTTGCTCTTCCATGACAGCTTGGAGGTGAGGGGCTGAGGACAGCAGAGCAACAGCACAGAGCCGAGGTCCCTGGTCACTGTCACAGCAAACATCCTAGAGAGAAAAATATTTCCAATATTCTGGCTTTCACAGCTACCCAGCTCTGCCTTTGCAGTTAGAAGGTGGCCACAGACGAAGCGTACACAAGGGGTCACGGCGAGTTCCGGCACAGATGGACCTCCACGGCAGACCCCCGTCCCACTGGCCGCGCTGTGCTGACCCCAGGCCAGGAGCGGAGCCTCCCTACCAAGAGTACCTCGCGTCCTGTGGCATGAGGAAGGCACTCACGTTATTCCAATTCTCCGTGATTTTGCAGCTGTTTATTACAGCAGCTGAAGTCAAATTGCCCTGGTACAGAGGCATTCCCGAGGCCCGGAACAGAGGGGAGGATTGTTTGTAATTTTTTGTTTAATGCAGACCGAGGCACGTGAATTCAGTCATTATTTTTTTCAACTATTACTTACTTCTTACCACATCTTGTTGCAGAAGAATTTAAAAGAAGACTTAAAAATTACAAAAAAAAAATGTGAATGGGGACTTCAGCTTTAACAGGATAGAATTACAGGGGCCAGACTTCCTCCCCTGTTTCAAACTAAAAAGCTGACAAAATACCAAAAACTACTGTTTCCAATATAGCTTACATCAGCCACCAGCAGACACAACCCAAGAGACTGAGCGCAAGCCCCGTGAACACAGGGATGTGGGGCACGTGGGGAAACCGAGGCAGCAGGCACACCCAGCAGCGTGCAGATCCCCACAGGAGGAGAGAGGGGTCAAGGGTCTGCAGGCAGCACGGGGCCAGCCAAGCACCAGGTGGGCCAGGGAGAAGGGGAGAAAACGGAGTCTGTGGCAGGAGCGGGGGGGACGGCGGGGCGCCGTGCAGAGGTCACACAGCAGAACGAGACAGCGAGCCGTCCGATGCCGGGGCCCTGCTGAGACCCCAGAACGCAGGCCCCAGGTGAGGGGACCCGTGAGGGCTACGAGGACACGTGTTTCTGTACCCAGGGAAAGAGAAGTGGCGTCTCTACAGATGCATCAGGTCCTGAGAGGATAATGAGGGGCCCGTCCCGACCAGCAGCTTACATGACCCACGCAAGCCCCTCGGGACAGTCGGCGCACTGCTGCCCGAGCAGCCCTGCATCCTGCTCAGCCCCATGCAGGGGCAAGACTGACCCCGAAGGGCCAGCGCAGGCCCGGCCACCCCAGGAAGGCTGACTGAAACCAGCCCTCGGGAACAGAGGCGTCCCAGCCACGAGGCAGGGGTGGGGGGGCAGGGGCACAAGGGCTCCAGGAGGCTCGGCGGCTGTGGGGGCGGCTCCACGGAAAGGACACGCCAAAACATACAGAGTCCACTTAAATATGTGCGCCTTTTTAAATGTCAGTGTCCCAGTAAACCCTTTTCCCTTAAGTGAAAATTCATGTGCACAAAGGTAAATAAGGGAATAACCACTAGTTAAGCTTCTTCCTCAGACCTTACAACAGAACACAGGGCAGGGGGCTGACCCTGCAGGCTCCTTGGGGCCTTCTGGGCAAGGTTGGTCTGCTCCTGGGACACACGGGGGGCTGCACAGGGCCGGCCAGCCGCCCCCAGGAGCACACCTCTGCTGCGCCCTCAGATGGGCAGGGCACCCGGCGCGAGTGGGTCCGACCTGCCTTCAGTGAGCTGTTTTCTGGTGGACAGCCCCTTGTAGGACAAAGCACCATGCCAAGAAGCCAAAGTAAACCGCCTGGGAGAGGGCAAAGGAGAAAGAGCAGACAGAACACGGGGACAGCCACAGGGGCTGATCACTCACCCCCAAAACTCTGGGCAAAGTTCTTGGGGGTCAGGGCCCCCATCTCTCTACCCTCTAGGGTGCAGAGAAATGAGGAGAGGCAACCGTTTCAGAAACTAATCACCAAATTAACAAGAGAACCCACCCGTATGCAGGTCAGAAGGGGACCCCAAGGAGTAACTCAGGAAACAACTACCACACCTTTCCTCAACATCTTGCCAGCAGTATGTCACACGAGCAATCACGTGATTGAAGGGTCCCTTAGGGTTCACCCATGTGATCTCTGGGCTTGTGACATCTGCACAGAAACCAGAGGACTAGGATGGAGTACAGCTCGCTTTCAGACAAAAAAATGTGAATCATTGGAATTACAGAATTTGGAAAGATTGTAAACTATCAACAATATTTTCTTAAACACCAATGAAGTATTCACTCAGCCCCTGGCATGTTTACGCTGAATCCACACAGGCGGTTTACGCACACACAGAGCTCGACCAACAGCATGCTGGCCCAGACAGGGAGTAACACGCATACATGTCCTGATTGACTATTTAAGCATCAAATTCAGTAAAGCTTAACTCTTTTCAATTGAATTCACAAAAAAAAATGTATGTTCAAGAAAATCACATTTCCTTGTGTACCCCACAAGCGTACGGAAGCTGTCAGGATCAAAATGCTCAGTGAACCTGGACCCTGACGTTCCAAAGACCTTACATGTTGGGCACTGAAGACCAGAGATCCACACAGTAGGTAGGAGACTAGGGGAGCCAGGTCCCCAACTCCAAGTCTTAGGTTCTGGTCCCCAGTGCACAGCCTGGTATTTCTAGTCAGAAAGATGGAAACTCACACTTTCCTAACTGAATCAGTGCAGTGCATGTCGTGTTCCAACAGACCTAGTTTACAACTAGACGGAGAAATCAGCTCTGGAGGCTGGGTTTTGTCACTGATTCTGTTGACATTTTTGATGCTTAACCTTGAGTGGGTGCAGCAGACGGCCCTTGTCTAGTGTGCTGGATGCTCCCTTCTAATAAAGGGCCCCATTATTTCCCCAGGCAATGATCCCTGCTGGCTCCCACAGCCGCATGCGCGCGTGTGTGTGTGTGGCAAGCACACGCGAGTGTTGGGCAGACAGGACACCCATCCTGGCTCCAGCTGCTGGCCACCGTCTGAACTCCAAAACCAACGATCAAACCATCAGTTTGTGCAATTGCTCCCTCTCCCCTCCACCTGGCCCCCTCGGATAGGAAGCCTACAGCTGCCAGCAAGGTAGGGAAACTGAGTCACAGAACTGCACAAAGAAGGAAGCAGGGAGGTGCATCTAATCCACGTCGCAGAGGCAGCATTTGGACCGGGGATGAAGCCAGGCCCCAAGCCTGAGCTGCCCTCTCCGTTCAGCCTCAGGGACTGATATGCTCTCTTTTATGACTATTTCCCTGATTCTACAAACACAAAGGAGGGAGGGAGGTCTTCTAACACCCGGAGTCCAGCTCGGCTGCTGGAGTTTCTAACGAGGGGGCTTCCCAGACGTGGCTTTCAAATCCACGTTCCAGAGGGCCATGGCAGGGCGGCGACAAAGCATGGCACCCACTCCTCAGTGGCACGTGTCACACTCAGCCGTCCAGGAGCCGGGCTCTCCCAAAGCTCAGTCTGAGCACCAGTCTCCTCTTCGGAGCACAGCATGCTCAGCTGCTGCCTCTGGCCCCCAGCCTGCACAACCCCGAAGGGCAGCCGGCAGTGGGAGGACATAGCTGGTCCATCACCATTTTGGAAAGATAAATTACCGAGACCTAAATATTTTGAAATACCCAGATAGTACTTTTCAAATGCAAGACCAACTTCATCATGACAGAATTTTAAAGTGAAGTTGTAATTTGTCCTTGGTAAGCCAAGGCCCCAACCTGAGGCTGGTGTCCCCTGGATGGGCTGGGCCAGCACGGCCTGCAGCCAGGAGGCCGCCTTTGCATCTACTGACCTTGCCAATCTCAGGCCCAGAGGAGGGGAGGCCAGCTTCCCCCCGCCCCCACCTCTCCAGCTTGGAGGGAGTCCCCAGGGCACAGTCAGGAGGGAGGGGGCTTCCCATGAGCCACAGGAGGGTGAAAAGGGCTGGGGGAGAAGTGCCCAGCCGGAGAGCCCACCGCTAACGTCCTCCTGCTGGTCCCAGGACACGCCCCTCGATCCACCTGTCAGGAGACTGCATCTCTGTGCAAAGGGACCTGGTGGGTCTCTCAGCAGCCAAGTCTGGGGGCTCCAGTGGAGGCTGGTGAACAGGCAGGCTGTGATGCAGGGAGCTGGAGACTCACCTGGCGCCACGATCCCCAGAACCTTCAGGAAGGGGGAACTTGGGGACCGTGGGACGTCTACCTGTGCTCAGGGTGCCAATGTCCAGCTGCTGCAGAGCAGCCGTGCGCACCCAGAAGCCCACTCTTGGCAAACTGTGTTCCCCACCCTCTGGCTATTCCATGCAGAGAACAGAACAGGGCAGGGACCCAAACACGCAGCAGGTGAAGGAAGTTGAGGAGTGTGGGAACACCTGGTGGGCAGTAGGCACACCTGCCCAGGGAGGATGGAGCAGAGCCCCCTCCTTGCAGCCATCCTCAGTTCCACAGGACCCATGCCAGCCCACACCCCCACACTCCCTCCAGCACCAAGGCTTCCTGTCACGTGGATGGCAGTGACACAACTCCACGGCGAGGGGCCTGGGCTTCTGCTCTGGGGAGCTGATTCCCACGACCTCACAGTGGAGGCTCCAGGCAGAGGAAAGAGGAGGGGTGGAGGGCAGGGGCCCATCCGAGGCCAGATCACCAGTGCAGATGGCCCAGAGCCGAGAGGGGTGACAAGGGCACACTTCACCTTCTGATGCCAGCTTCTCAGTCATCGTGGTGACTGAATCCCACTATAGTGGTGAACAGAGTATGAAATTCAAACACTAAACCAGCATTTCTGTGGGACTTCTGAGCTGGACTGATGCCCCGCCCGCTGGAGAAGGAGCGTCCAGGAAGGTGGCCAGGCGGCAGGAGGCGGGAGGCGGGAGGCCACCGTGGGCCGTCTGGCCCGCTTCCCGCTGGCGCGAACTCCAGGGTCAGACCAGCCTGAATCACCAGGAGGTCCCACACCACTATTCTGGAGCTGCGACCACAAATCACAACAATCTAGTGCCTGCCCTGCTCCACCTACTGACACAGGGGCAGGCGCATCCGGTATTTTCCAGTGATTCCCAGTCCATCCTTTTTTTGCGGGGAGGGGGGTCTTGAAGACAAGGGGGTTGGTGTATGGGTTACACTGCCCAACTTTGGGCCTGCTCCATTCTTTATCCAATCATTCCACCAAATAATTTTTTAAAATAGAGAATAGCATATGCATCAAAGCAGAGATCTGCGAGAAAAGCTGAAGGTTAATGCTCTTCCATGAGTGGAGTTTGCAAGGAGCTTGCATCCCACCAGGACACCCCTCTCCAAGGGCCTGGGACGCAGACCAGAGACCGCCGCAGGGTGCTGCTGCCCCCATGGGCTCCCTTCCCTCTTCCCTGCTCCCCAGCCCTCCATCCCTGTCTCCTCTCTGTTCCCAATGCCTGCTCCTGGCTGTCAATGCTTCCACCGTGCCCTCAGTGCAGGGGCACTGACCCGCTCACGTCCTTCAGTGAGAGCCTGTCACGGCGGAACTGGGCCCTGCCCCGTCCTAAGTGCCTCCACGGGATGTGGCAGCCATGGGGGCACCCTCACTCTGGGCCTGCGCGCACAACTGCACAGTGGGCGCCTGCCGGCTCACCCACAGTCAGCTTAGCTCCAGGAGGGAGTGGGTGGGGTCAGCACCCGTTCTGCTGCCCTGCAGAACCCATGAGACCAAGCACGGTCATCAAAACATCTCTGAAAACTACAAAAACCCGTGAGAGCACGAGGTAAAGTTTATGCACCTGAGCGCTTTCTGAAAATCTTGCAAGTGAGACGACCCTGTCTCACCCTCAGCTGTTTTGCAAACACTGTCAGGTTTCTGGGGACAATGTCCCCATGCCCGGCAGGCCGGTTGGAGGACCCCGTTTTAGTTCTACAACACTCATATTTTAAAATACTGCTCTTTCTTTTTTAGCAATTAAGATTTGGAGGCAAAGCAGAGTACGAGCACTAGACTGGCCGGATGGGAAAAACGGCCTCGGAGTCCAAGTTTTTCCACTGACTCACTAAAGAATTAAATTATCCATATCCAGAAAAACCTCAGTCTGCCTTAAAGTGTGTCTCTGGAGTGCGATGCCCGCGGGCTGGCAGCACACACTACTAAGGACAGCCTGGGTCGGCCTCCCCGGGCAGGTTTCGCAGGCTGGGGGGTACCGCTCCCAAAGGCATCTCCATGGCCACGAGGAGGGGGATCTGTCCACGTACTTTGTCTTAAGAGTTCCAACACTGACCGCCCACTTCCTGAATAGTTCGGTCTCAATTTTACAACTTTCGCAGGCTCTTCGGCGGTGCCAAAAGTCCCCGGGCTCAGCCAAGAAAGTGGAAACTATTTTTGGCATTCAGAAGGGCAGCTGCGGGACGCGGACTCAGGTCGGCGCCTGAGATGCACGCCTGTCTTTTCAGATTTTGAGAAGTTCCAGTCCCAGTCTCATCAGAGCCCCTCCGGGCGGGCGCAAACTCTGGGGCAGCGGGCCCCGGGGAAGGAGGGCTCCGGCCTCGGGGAGGGCGCTGGGCGCGGGGTTCCGGGCAGCGGGCCCGCGGGGCTGCGCCGCTTCCCACCGACTGAGCGCCAAGTCGCGGCGAGGTTTGGCGCGCCCAGGCCGGAGAGGAGAGCAGGGCCGTGCCCGGGCGGAAACCCGTTCGGACCCCCCGTCTACACGCGGGAGGCGCCCGGAGACTCCAGAGCCCACAAACCCTTCCGCGGCTCTCCCAGAACCCGGGCCGCCAGGCTCGCTCGGGAGCAGGGCAAGCCCGAGAAGCACGCGCCCCGGGACCCCGGGCAGGAGACTCTCGGGGCCCGGCCGGGAGTGGGGACGTGGGGGAGGTTCCCCCGGAGCGGGTGCCAGTCACGGCGCCCCTGGAGGAGGGGAAACGGGAAGGAGAACGACGGGGGCGCGGGGGGAGGAGGAGGGGTGCCCTGGGCTCGGGGAGGAGAGGGAGACGGGGCCGCAGGGGGAAGGGGGGCGGGCAGGAGCTGCCGGGCGGGGCGCGGGCGGCGAGCGGGGCTTCCCCGCGGCTCCGGACGACGTCCCGGCCCGGCGCTGGTTCTGGGCGCCAAACAAAGGCGGCTCCGGAGGCCGCGCGCACGGCGCTCGCCCGCCCCCCGCGCCACGGCCGAGGCGGACAAAGGCCCGCGGCAGCAGCCGGCGCCCGTACGCCCCGACCCCGGCCCCCGCCGCCCCCGCGCCCCGCGCCCCGCGCCCGGCCGCACTCACAGGATGGAGGTCTGCGGCGCCACGGCGGGCACGGCCTCCAGCAGCAGATGCATGCAGCGCACGGTGGTGCGGAAGCACAGGCAGCGGCTCGGGCACCCGGCGCCCGGCTTCGGGGAGACGGCGGCCAGCGCGCCCCAGCCGCAGCACAGCGCGAGCGCCAGCAGACAGCGGCCCGCGGGGCGCACGGCCATGGCCACGGCGCGCACGGGCGGAGGACGTTCGCACGGGGACCCGCGCAGGACCCGGCGCGTCCACGGCCGGCTCGGACTGCGCCCGCCCCCCGGCCCGCGGCCCAGCTGTGTGCGGGGGGCGGGGGGCGCCAGCTGTGCACATGCGCGAGGCTCCTCCCTGCCCACCCCCGGGGCCGGGGCGGGGCGAGGCCCTCAGGCCGGCGTCCGGCCGCTGCGCCCCCACCCCCCCGGGGCCGCCCGCGCAGCCTTGGGGTTGGGCCCCCGGGGGGCAGAGCGGAGAAGGGGCCAGGGCTTCACCCCAGGTCTGCGCTCAGGAGCTGGGGGCCTGCTCCAGGTTGCTCCACCTCGCCTAGTTGCGCTTCGCACGTGTGCAGTGGGCTTTTGTTGTTCAGTAAAACACGTTTAGAGAGCTTCCTGGTTCCAGGCGCCATGTCCTTCCCTCCCCCCGTGTCTCTGTCTATCTCTGTCTCTCCGTGTCTCTGTCTCCTTCTGTCTCCATGCATACACGCTGAGCAGGATTAGAGCCAGGCAGCCAGGTCCTGTCTGAGACACAGAGGCCCATCCGCTGCCTAGCCCAGGCCACTGCTAGGAGCAGACTTGGTGCGGAGTCTTGGGCACAGGGCTGGGCCTGGTGGACACTCCAGGCCATTTCGTTCCCTCCTTCGGGGACACCTTTCCCACGTGGAACTTGTGCAGGATCACCAGCAGAAGCCACAGAAGGAGGGAAGACACTGAGTCACAAACACACACATTTGCGGGTACCTTCTAACAATATTACATACATTTTCTCCACTGATACTCAGATTTTACAGACGAGAACTTGGAGGCTTAGCTGATTGTCTGAAGCTATAAGGTCACAAAGTGGAGCCTTGGTGCATTCTGACCCCCAGACAAACCCATTTTGTGTCCACCACAGGACCCGGCTGGTGTTCAGCCAAGGCGTGCTTGAGGGCCTGCTCATGGGGCTGGGGGTGGCCAGGTGCTGCCCTATTACTGTGTGAGCACACACCAGTGTCTCACAAGGTCGTGAGGGTCCACCTCGGGAAGCAGCTGAGCTGGGGTCTGGCCCAAGGCCCCTCTGGAGGCTGCACTGCTGTCCCTGAAGCCACTGTCCCTGTGACCATGTGGAATAGCCTTGCCGGGCCTCCAGGGACCCGTACAAGCCCTCAGGGGCCTGCGTACTAAGTGGGCAGAAACCGCCCCCCAACACACACTCCTTTCCAAATGTGTCTAGTCCACTGCGATGACTCACAAGAATGCCACACTGACCGTTTGTCAAGACACCGAAAATATTCTGCTCCTTGAAAATGTGTTTTCCAGAACCACTGGTTTGACCCTGTAGATCATGTTCTCAGAACCTGGCAGCTGTCACCCCACCTTAAGGAGCTCTGACTTCCGTTCCTCTATCCAAGAACACAGGCAGTCCTGCCCTGCCACTGCCCCTGACCACCTCTGAAACTGCTTCTGGGGAGCCCTGCCTCCTGGGTCTGCACCGTCCACCACCACACAGCAGAGAATATGTCACAACTGTGACCCCACCACCTCTCTGTCCAAACATCTCCAGGCCCCCTCCAGTTCAACTGGCCAAAGGCCATACATCACCAAACACCTTCAACCTGACACCACCCCCAGGAGGCAGGGGCACCCCGGGCAGCCCAAACGGCCATCTCCTGGGCCGGCTGTGGCATTGTCTGTGCCCACAACTGCATTCCTTAGAATCTGTCCTTCCATCCACCTGCTGCCCCTGACTTACACACAGCCATTTGCAGAGCCCTGGGTGGGGGCGAGGCGGGAGTGAGAAGCCAGTACAATGCTTTAGGCCGGAAAGAATTGAGGTCTTAGTGGAGGGAATGCATATGGCGCTCCTCATTCCCGGCATCTGCCCCCTAGAGGTCCCTGGACACTACACGCCTCCAGGATTGTGACAATCCTGAGAAATACATGAGGACGACAAAGCCAACCCGGTTTTCTGGTGCCCAAGACCCCGTGAAACATTCCCATTCGCCTCTGATGGCCACTGCAGATTTCATTATCTGCCCCAAATCCTGTGATCTGTCCAACAGCAAACATTCCTATGAGATGCATTGTGCTAATTGGCAGTGTTTAGTTGTTTAGATAACCACACACAGAAGCAAAGGTTAATGAGTGAAAAGATGCTTGCTTAAGGCAGCCCTGTTTTCTGTGAATACAATGGGAGCGCTCCTCGAGCCAGGTGTGACCCTGGACTCTCAGCAAAAACAATACCGCTCTTTAGCAAGGACTGGCCACAGCCACGGGACCCACACCACCTGTCCCACAGACACCTGCCCCATGCTAACCACCTGCCCCAGGGCAAACCACCTGCCCCAGTGTACCTGCTCCACAGCTGACCACCTGCCCCACTGCTAACCACCTGCCCCAGGGCAAACCACCTGCCCCAGTGCACCTGCTCCACAGCTGACCACCTGCCCCACTGCTAACCACTGGCAGCCTGTCTAGTGGAGGGTGGGGGAGGGAGGCAGAGAAGGGAAAGAAATTAATGCTGGCAGGGTTTTCCCACTGTGCCAGGTGCTGCACCCATTGCAGGAGACATTGATGGGGACCCCCACCCCCAGACCGTCCCTGGGCTCTGTCCCCACCTCACCTGCTGCTCAGCTTCTCTGGAGAGCTGCCAGGGCTTCCAGGAGCCTGTGCCTGGAGGTGCAGGGGCCCCTCCCCTCCGGTGTCAGGCTGCAGGCTCCCTGCGGGGCCGAGGGCCAGTTCCACCCCATGCAGCTGGCTGTCCTCAGTCCCAGAGACGCTCAACCTCTCTGGCTCCGCTGTGGAGACCCGACCTAAGAGTGTGTTGACGTCCTTAGTGCCCACAGGGTCCCTGAGGGACACGGGACAGCCATGCCACTGCCCACCCCCATTAGACTGAGCACTGGTCCGGGACTCACCCAGGAAAGTACGTGGGCTCGGAACCAGACCTACCTGGGGGGCCGCCTCACCAGGTCTGCGGCTCCCGGTGAGCTCCTTCCTCTCGGTGTGCCTCGGTTTCCTCTCTGTCACAGGGGGAATCCAGCTCCTCCCCAGGGCTTTGCAAGGATTAAATGAGAAAGCACGCCAGGCACCCAAATGCAGGAATCTTCAGGAGCACAGGTGGAAGGAATACACTTCTTGCTGGGAAGCTTCCCAGGGTCTGGGTGGGTGCTGGGGCCTGCAAGGCCGTGGGCACTCCCGGACAATGAGGCAGCCTGTGGGCCTGGCTGTGCCGGGGCAAGGGCTTCCTTGGGACCTTGGGGCTCGCCCTCTGTCCTGAGGGCCAGTGGCTCGTTTCCGCCGCAGGCTTGGGTTTGGTGGTTTTCTCAGACCATGAGGGCTTTCACTGTGCCTGAAGCTGGCTGTCAGAAGGCGTGTCTGGGAGAGGGGTTCTGGCTCATCAGTGTTCTTCCTGTCAGTGGCCCAGCGTGCTCCAGCCCCCACAGCCACACAGTGTCCAAACACCGACCCGTCAGGCCTTCGTGGGGCCCAGCCCAGGAGACAGGACATCGCCTCCAAGCCTGCGAGGGACTGTTGTCAGGTGGGGACACAGGTGCTCGTGGAGGGTTGAGCAGCCCTCCCAATGGCAGGTGGCACTACAGGAGCTGGCTGGGAGGCATAAGGGTTCACCTGCAGGCATCCACCCCTCCAGTCCTCAGAAGACCAGGGAGGGGCAGAGACCCTGAGTGCCCAGCTGGAGCAGAGCGTCTGGTCCCAGTGACCCCCATTTAGAGGTCAGCCCCAGGACACTGGGCAGCCAAGCGCCAGGATGGGCCCTACCCTGAAAAACCCAGTTTGGGGAAAACACAGGCTTGTGGATAAGCCACCTGGATAGAAGGTGATCGTTAAGTGGCAAGTACACAGCCAGCAGGGACTAGTGAATGACTCAAAATCACCCTAAATGAATATTCATATTTGACCTGATTGTTTATAGGTCATATTGCATGATCAAAACCGAAAGTTTCTGTGATGACTGCCCTTGTACTGTTCACCATGTAAGAATTTATTCACTATGTAAGAATTCGTTCACCATGTAAGAACTTGTTCGTTATGCTTCAGAAGATTGGAGACTGACGAGAATTAGGCTTGAGATGGATTAATGATTGTACATTGAGCGTTGACCCCCCTATACTGAATTTTATTGTTGTTAACAACCATTTGATCAATAAATATGAGAGATGCCCTCTCAAAAAAAAAAAAAAAAAATCACCCTAAATGATAAACATCCTAACTCACCAGCTGCAGGGAATACCATCCCACCCCTCCATGCTGCTGCCCACTGCCCTCGGGGGTCTCTTCTGACACCTCCACCCGCTGCTCTGGCTGCGCAGTCCCTGTGTCCCCAGCCCAGGAGGAGAGTGCAGACGGGTGTCAGTTCTCGGGACAGAGACCTGTAATTCTGCTTGTCTTTCGGCTGCTGGCTGGGGTCCGGAGCCCGCCTTTGCGGGGACACAAGGGGGCAAGGGTCCTCCCAGATGAAGTCCCATGCCCATTCCTGCCCCAGGCAATCCTGCTGCCCTCTCACAGACCCCACCCAGGTCACGGCCCCTGCCCAGCGCTGCTCCTTGTCCATTCCTGTCACCCTGGGAAGGCCTTGGCCCCACTGGGGGATGGCAAGCAGCTGTTGGCCTCTCCACACAGAGCTTGGGATGAAGGGGCCAGCGGCATCCCCGTGCAGGGACACCAGTAGGGGACGTATGCCGGTGGGTCTGGCATGTGCACACTGGGCCTGCAGCTGAGAGCAGAACATGCTGCAGCCAGAGGGGACCCAGAAGAGCATCGGGCGGGAAAGGGGCCTTGTGCTGGCCAGGCAGCTGGGACAGGATGAACAGGGCCTTTTGCAGGGAGATGGGACGGTGCAGTGGCACCTGTAGGCCTCCGGTCCTTGTTGAGTAGCTGGACATCAAAGCCGCCTTTGGGTAGAGAACGGAGCCTTTCGCCTAGGAACCCGTCGAGCAGATATTTTCATTCTTCTTGTTTTGTGGTTTGGAGATTTAATAAACAGACTCCATCCAAGATATTCATACTCACCCCAAAAGATGCAGTGCTTCTGACACTCCCCAAACCTCTGCCAGACCGCTGTGGCTAAGCTGTGGGAGGTGACTGCTGACTTCCTCCTGGGAGGAGGCATCAGCCTCGTGGGCAGCACGGGGGGCATAGGTACACTGAGGCCGCGAGAGACCTGGGGAAGTCCGAGCGTCCTCAAGGATCAGTCATCTCCGTGAGGCGGGGAAGCCCCTGGGAGCGGGTCTGGGCCCCTGGAGCCTCTGGGGTGCGGGCGAGTGCCCACCTGCCCTTTCTGCAGATGCACCAGCCTGTGCCGTCCATGCTGAGCATGTGTTGGGCAGTGGGTGAAACCAGAGTGCGGGCCTGTCCCGAGGCCCCAGAGGCCCTCTGTCACCAGCCAGTCACTCTGGGGACAGCAGCGTGGGCTTGGACGGTGTGCAGCCGGGGCCTGCGTCACGCCGGCCCTTGATGGACGCTCCCTGCTCTTCCAGGAGCCTTTGCACACGCGCGTCCCGTGACGTCTCGGCATCGACCTAACAGCTGAAGGATGTCGGCCGCGGCCCCGCAGAGCCACCGAGCCGGCTGTGCTCGGGTTTTCCATCCCCGACTCTGGAGCTAGCGAGTTGGTTTCATGAGAGATTTCCAGGACCCTCCTTTATAAACTTCATGCACTTCCAAAGGCACTCCCCGTCCCTGTGGTAGTGTCGCAGATTGTGTCTCAGCTCTGGCCTCAGAGGCTTGGTGCCAGCCTGGAGTTAAAACCCCTGGCTGCCGGCAGGGGCTGGGGTTGGGGGAGGCCTGGGGTGGCCCTCCCCGGTCGTCTGACACCTCTTCAGGCCAGGCCTGGGCCAGCCCGGCCGGCCTGACGGGTCAGAGGCAGGCATCCACTGGGTCTGGCCTCGGGCGGCCCCGGGGCTGAGCGGTTGTCTGAGGTCTCAGAGAGAGCCCGCTCTGGTGGGGCGGGCAGAGTCCGGGACAGACAGAGACGCTTCTGAGCCCACTCTGGCAGTGCCGCCTCCTGACTGTGGACAAACCGACCACTCAGGACCTCAGAATCTTCATTCAGGAGCCCGGAGCCCCAGGACTGACCAAGGCCTAGAAACGGCCCTGCGGGTCCTGGGCAGGCTCACCCATTCCGTTCTGGACTTAGCTGGGGACTAAGCCTTCTTCTCACCTCGGAGACCCACTCGCGGTTTGTGGAAAAGGGCAGCTAGGTGTCTGCGCAAAGTGACTTCAGCTTCCCAGCTCTGAACTCCGACCTGTGAGTCCTGTTTAGCCGCTGATTAGCCACTGGCAGCCTGTGGCCCACAGAAGTCTTCGTTCATCATATGGACACTTCAAGATTTCATACCCAAGCCACACTCCACACTGCGAGGCCACACGTGCTGCTGGGGGCACCCACTCACGCACTTCCCTCTGGCGGGTCACAGTGTGTGTGGGATGCCATCCCACTGGCCCTGCATCCCCAGCCAGGGCAAGGTGCAGGCTCACACGGGGCGCAGGGGGCCTGGGGGCCGGACTGTGGCCCTCACATTCGGGAAACACAACGGGCAGACACGCCCAGAGACCCCTGCAGCCGGGGGTGAGTGTGATGGGGTGTCTGTTTCTTAACCCAGCGGTGTCGCCTTGCGTGATTTTCCTTTCTGATAATTTTCTCTTTGGAGCTGTGTGGATTGAAGACTGTATTTTGAGAAATACTGGATGAAAAACTGCGGAAACAAAGCTATTAAGTGGGAAGTAACCTTTGCCAGAATGTAGCTCCCTCCTTGGCCTCTAAAGCTCTGACTTTATTACTCACAGAGCAAATCACGTTCAGGATTTCCATACTTTTATTCTCTGGTTAGAGAACCAAGATCTCAGAGTAGTGGGGAATTTCTTTTCCCAAACCAGTTATTGTGGGCCTCAAAAATGGTTTAGTTAAAACTATTCCTGTAACCTGAGCATTAGCCATATTGAATTGGTGAGTGCCGGTCAAACAGATGCTTGCAGATGTACCTGGGGATCCTCAGTGATGTGTGGGGTTCCCTGGAAAGGCTCTCCCGTGGGGTCAGGGTCCTGGTGCTCTGCTATGGGTTGAACTACCAAAGAGACAGGTTGAAGTCCGAACCTCAGCACCGAGAACAGGACCCGATTTGGAAGCAGGATCATTACGATGTAATTACCTAGGAGCAGGGTTGGACGTTGACCAAATATTACCAGTGACCTCATAAAAAGAGGGAGATGGTGTGAACAGAGACTCCGAATGGCCTTGTGACAACAGGTGCGGAGATTGAGGGACTTGTCCACAAACCAACGAACCCCACAGCCACCAGCTGCCCCAGGAGCTGGAAAGGGCAGGATGCCTCTTGGCCTGAGGCTGCAGAGGGGACAGGGCCCTGTCCCCCGCCCCGAGCGCCTGTCCTCTGGCTGAGAGAGCCACGTTCTATGGTGTGAAGGCACAGCGTGGGGTGCCTTGTCACAGAGGCCACGGGAACTCATGCACAGCCTGGAAGGTGTGGTGTGTGCTGCAGAGAGTGCGCAGCCCCCCCTCAGGCTGCTGGGAGGGCAGGCCTGGCATGGCGCTGGGGGTTCCAGCAGCCTCCTCGTCCAGTCCTGGGCCGAGCTGGGTGCCCTGCCAGCTTTCCTGGATGCCACCTCCCTGCAGCCGATTTTGATCTGTCCCTTCACTGCACAAACTTGACTGTGAGTGTAACAGCTCTTCTGAGTTCTGCGAGTCCTTCCAGTCAATCACCAACCATAACGTGGTCTTGGGGACCCCCAACCACTGTGGGAGGACCTGGGGCTACCTTTGAGGAGTCTGCCCCTCACTTTGGCTGCCAGACAGCACACTGAGGGGGCCAAAACAGGGCTGTCTCTGTCCACCAGCTTTCAGAGAGATGCTCCCCACAGGGCCATCACCCAGGCTTCCTCACACCGCTGCCACCCGACACACACCCAGAGCTAATAACACATGCCCAAGCTGGAGGCAGGCTCAGCATCCTTGGGAAGGGCAGAGAGGGGCCAGGGACTCTGGTCAGCAAGCTCCTGGATCATGACCTCTATCCTCCTGGGAGAAGGGTCAGCCTGGGCAGAGCAGGCCACACTGTACCTGGGGCATGGGTTTTGGGTCCCAGGCCAGGGCAGTGCTGACCAGAGGCATAAATGTTCCTAGGAGGGTCCCAGGCGCAGACCATGAGGCCCCCAAGGACTGGCTTCACAAGCACAGGCCTACGGTAGCTGCTCCTTCCCCACCCAGTGGGCCTGGGCGTGTCGGCTCAGCCTAGGATTCTTCTTTTCAAAGGTCAGTCTTTGTTCACCTCATTCTAGATCCTTTCATTTATTAGGCATTCCTTCAACATCACAAGCCAGTTTCCGGCTTGATAAGCTGCAGGATTGGTAAATCCAGGCCCCTAAACTCTGCCTGCAGGATGACCACATGTGTGCACGTCAGGGTTGACCACCCCACATCCTGGTGAAGCGTGTTCCCCAGAAATCCAAGCTGGAGTCCTAAGCCCGGGACCTGGGAGTAGGGTCTGCATGTGGTCGCCTTAACGTGAGGTCAGTGGGGTGCTCCCTGACCCGCTAGGACAGGGTCCTCAGGAGGGGAGGAGACGCGCAGGAAGGAGGCTGCCACGTGAAGATGCAGACTCAGACGCAGAGGGGAGACGGCTGTGTGCTCGGAGCCCTGCTGCCTCCAGCCGGGGAGCCCCTGGGGCCACCAGGTGCCAGCAGGGCAGGAAGGGCCCTCCTGAGGGGTGGGGTGGGGCCCTGCCGGCACCTTGCCTCAGACCCCCGGCCTCCAGACGGTGAGAGATGGATTTCTGTGGCCTTAAGCTGCCCTCCTTGTGGCGTGGTGTTCTGGCAGCCTTGGAAAAAGAATGCAGCACCATGATAGCCGTGCCTCACTGGGGAGGTCATTCAGGAACCTAAGATTGCACAAGGTTTACGGGTGTTCTGTGCTGACCTCTGGGTCTGTGGCCGGGATCTGATGATGTACGAAGGCATGTGCCATTCATTAGATAGAGCCACACGGGCAGACACACTGTGTTCTGTTTTTGTGTTTCTAGGTAAGTAGTAGGTACATGCTTGGCCTCTCTCCCTCTTTTAAGGACTGTCTGGAATCCCCACGCCAGGAACAGATAAACAGCCATAAGCCCACGGTACCGCTTTCAGTCAGGAACTGCGAGGTAGCTTTGTAGATAAATGGGTTAAGGATCAGCCTTTCCAAAGTTCAAGCCTTTGTTTTAGATAAATTATCTCCCAACATTTAGTCATGGCCCCATATGTCATCCTCTCCTGCAATTGGTTTATCTTGAAGCTCAGACCAGGGCTTTACCTTAGACCATCTGAAGCCTCTTTTTTTACATTTCAGTTTCAAAACTGAAGCCGATGACTACATATACCCACTTGCAACTGCCTTAGGCTAAATGTAAAATAGCGGTGTGCGTTTGTCCCAGCATGTGGGGGTTTTACCCACCGTTTACTTGAATCAGGGCTGACTTCAGTGCTGCCTGGCTGAGGCTGGGGTGTGGCCCTGAGCAATTCCTCATGTGGCCTCTGCAGGGCCCTGGTCCCACATAGGCGAATCCTTAGTGGGCTTCTCTGTTCCCACAAAATCTCTGTCCACCCTCTGGACATAGGCAAAGCATGGTGCCTGTTTAAAAAAAGCCCAAACGGTGCCCTTGGCCCCCCAAACCAAGACTTAATTGCAGTTCAGCCTAGTCCGGAAATGTGATCTTTTAACAGGCCCTCAGGAGCCTTCTGGTCAGCACCAATGAGGTCGTGTCCCATGAGCCCTCTCCATCTCCGAAGGATGAGGTCATTGGCATGATAAGACCCCTGCCTTCCCCAAGGGCACCTGGCCTGAAACAATTCCTTCTTTTCTGTTGCCAGGAACTGCCTGCACCACCCCTTTCCTATAGAATCTTCCTTCCCATCACTTCTCCCTGGAGCGCCTTGCCACTGCTCACTGGGATGCACCAGGTGCAGGGACAGCCTTTCGCTTGGGGGAGTTCTGTTGATTCACACACTCCACAGTCCATCCCTGCCGGCAGGCAGTGCCGTGTGGCGTGCAGCCCCAGAACTGGGCGAGCCGGCTGTGATCAGGGTCGGCTGCACCTTGTTGGCATTAGCTCAGACTGACCTGCACGCCAGAAAGGCATGCATAGGGGTGGCAGGCTCTGCTCCCCTCCATCTGCCTGAAGACAGGTCCCGCAGAAGGGTCCATGGGAGTCCCCCCAACCAGGAGGGCTGACGCCTGTCACAGGTCTGCTAGAAGTTGGCCCCGCACCCATTGTTACAGACTCTGCCTCATCTCTGTCCGGGCCAGTCATCTCCCTGGGAGGTGGGGGCCTGCCTCCTCTCCCCGCTCCTGTGAAGACAGTACATAAGCTCCCACATCTCCCCACTTTGGGGAGCATTCATTTTTTCCCATGATGCCCTGTGCATGTAATATTGGGAATTAACAAATGTGCTCCTTTTCTTCTGTTATCAGCTTATCTGCCAGGTCCAGCCCTGAAGCAGGGAGGGTGGAGGGATGGACTTTGTCCCACAGCACAGTCAGGACTCCATGGCATCGTGGGAGGGCTGCTGAGAGACGGCGAAGATGGGAAGCCTCAGCCTTCACGTAGTGAAGTGGGTACGGCCCACTGTGATTTGCAGTCAGTGACGAGGGAGGCCCACCTCTGCCTAGGAAACTGCCCAGCCCTTGGGGGTCACATTGCTTGGAGATGCTCAGGGTCCTGAGGAAACTGCTGCGTCCCAGGCAAGAGAGGCTGATTGTAGTCAACAAAGGGTTTTGCATATGTTTGACAAGGACAGAGAATTTCTGAGATAGGGAAATGGGAAGGGCTGCCCCTGCTTCATGCAGCCTGTCTGTACCATGTCTTTGCCCTCATGCGGGAGCCCGTGGCGCCTGGTGGGGGCTGCACCCCGAGGCCCCGCAGACACTGCCCTCGGCCATCCCATTCACACTAGGCAGATCTCGCATTGGCCTCAGACTGGGTGGGACTCTCTTCTTTCAGTGGAATGTGCTGCACCCATCCCTGCTCAGTCACCTGAGGAATGTTCCAGAAGGAATGACAAGTGGGATGGAGAGCCCTGGTGGTAGGCAGCCGTTGGCCTGGAGCGCCTGGAGGTGGGGCCAGGGCAGTGCATCTGAAAAGGTCTGGGTGACGGCCCCCCAGCCAGTGGCTTTCATGCCTTACTGTTTGATAAAATCTTGATGGGGCTCAGTCCAAGGATCCACTTGTCGCAGGGCCATTGTCTGCTGCAAAGACCGACATCAGTTTCTCTGGCCTCTCCTTAAATACCTTGCTGCTCTCCACTGACCCCAATGGCTCCAGGATTCCAGGATCCCACCTGCTCCTCCCACAGCGGAGGGAACACTGATGTCCCCTCTGCTCTCCAGCACTCTCAGCGGGGGCCGAACAGTGACAGACAGACAAGCAAGGGGGACGGGGTCCGCTGACACGCGTCAGGCACACGTCACCTCTGAGCACGAGATGCCTGGGTGACCAGTGACCCTCCAAGACATGGCTGAGAATTCAGGCTTTCATAGCATCTTCTGAAAAGTCAAAGAAAGATGGGCGTGGGGGAGGCCAGTTGGGAAGGGGTCCAGACCTGGTAAGTGGGGGCAGGCCTCACTCAGATTCGTCAGGGCCCCCGACCAGCATCTCTGGTGACTCAGAGCCAAGCCAGAGAGGGAGACACCCTTCGTGATGGAGATGCCCCTTGTCAGTGTGAAGCTCCCTCACCGGGAGTGAAGACACACCCCGCTGTGTCTTAGCACTGCTCCTGTATCTACTGTTTCTCAAATACTCGGTTCAAAATAATCCTTAAGCCTGAGTGGCATACGTGGGACGGCCTGTCCTGGTCTCCCACAGCCACCAGGAGGAGTCCATGAGTAAACGCACTGACAGATTAGCCCGACAGCTGGGGTCCGGGCCTCGGGCCCCTTAAGCTGCGATATCCTGCTGTGCCGACCGAAGTTATGAACAAGGCCCAGGCTGTGGTCCTCACTCTCGGTGTTTCCTCAAAAGCAATAGGGCTGCCGCCGCAGGGGCCCAGGGGTGCGTACCCTCCCACTGCCCACAATGCTCTGCACCTCTTACTGGCAGGTCCCAAAGGCTAGCTCATCCTACAGGTGGCCAGGCTTTGGGGAAACCTCACTAGGGCTGACAGCAAGGTTCTGTCCCAGGGTGGGGGTGCATGGAGGTTGAGGAGCAGAGGCCACCCATCAGCAGAGGGCCGAAGATCAGAGGTGAAGGCAGCCCAGGTGGGCGAAAAGATGGAGCCATCTCATGTTTCAGAGAATGAGACAGAGCAAGCCTCAAAACCAGATGGAAAGGCGGCTTTCCAGCGCTCTCCCTTCACTCTGCAGGAATGAGAGAGTTCAGGGCTGTGACCCTGGGCTGACCGTTCACACTCTGCACCCAGGAAGCCTGAGGCATCTAAGAATACATGTGAACCAACACTTCCCTGGATTCCGGCCCAAATCTGGGATGACAGCATGGAATTCACAAAGCTACGGTTCGCGGAGCCGAAGGAGGGGGAGTGGTGGGGGGGTGGGCAGAGGCTGGCTCTCAGGTCTGCGGTGCACCCTGCCTGTGCCTCTCGGGGTGGAGGGGGCCGGGAGGGCATGATGGGGGCGTTACCTGAGCAGGCCGGAAAGGCCAGCGCCCAGGAGGCTGGGTGGGAGTGGCCGCCAGGGGCTGTCCACTTGCTGTCCACTGTCTGTCCGGGGAGCCGCGGCTGAGCCAGCACCTTCCGCCCGCGATGCCTCTGTGATCAGGAACAGACTTCTGTCAGATGGGGGAAACACATGTCCCCACCCACGCCCCACTTAGCCCCGGTCAGCTCCGCAGCTTTGCCGCCTGGGCGTCTGCACGTCAGGAGCTTGGGTGCCGTGCAATCAAATTAAAGGGAAGATTGTGCGTTACTGTGAAGAGCCTGCGGTCTTTCCAGAGGTCTGGGTGCCTTCCTCATAGACACACTGCACGAAATCTCCCCTGACTCCAAAATCTGAAACAGGTAGTCACCACAAGGAGGAGAAAGTCCACATTTTCAATTCTGACATGAATATTTTTGTCTGTGAGTTTGGGCCGCTCTAACAGAACCCCACAGACCCAGCAGCTTAAGCCACAGAAAGTCGTTCCTCACAGTTCAGGAGGCGGGGAGCTCTGGGTCAGGGGCCAGCTGACCCTGCGGGTGGAGAAAGCGGCTTCGGGACCACAGGGGGCGGCAGGGGGCTGTCTGTAGCCGCCTATGTCGGGGAGAGAGCGTTACGGCTTGATCACCTCCCCACACCATCACACTCCAGGGCAGGGGCTCAATGTAGGGATCTGGGGGGACAGACCACTCCTTCCACGGTGACTTCCAATGGCCAATGTCACACACCAGCACGGACAAACGTGGGACGATGCTGGCAGGCCCCCCGCCCGCACAGACTCACCAGGTGGTGTGGCCTCCCTCTCCTGACTTCTCAGACTCCACGGTCGTGCTGGTGGCAGCGTCATCCAGCACTCTCACTGATGGGTCCAATTCCAAGGACAGTGTTTTCTGAACTATCTTGATATAATTGAGTGACTATTGGAAAAATAACGTAGGAAAACTGGAAGATTTTATGTATTCAACAGTCAGTAAAATGGAACAGATAAGAGCATCACGAGAGAGAGAGAGAGAGAGGCTCCGGCGGCATTTATATGCCTTTTATTAATATCCACGGCAGAGCCACGTCCCTTTGTGGGACGGCGTTCCAGCTGGATGTTCAGTTCCGACGGCCCAGCTCCCACCACGGACCCACTGACTGTCCCCAGGTGCCTAGGCCTAGGCCCCACAGACACACTGCACCCCCACCGCTAACTGCCTGCCCTCCCATGACCTTTGAACCCCTGCTCCTGTGATCTCTCCTATTCCCTTGTTTCCCAGAAGTGGATGTTTCCAGAAAAGCAAACTCTAATGCATTGGAATTTAACAGAGGGTAAAATGTAGGACTGCTCCATCAGAAATTGGAAATGATAAATATTACTTTAAATATCTAAACAAATTTCCTAAATCCATATAGATATATAATTTCTCAGTCAAAATCCTCCCCTAGAAATGAATCTCTAATTTTATGCTAAAAATATCAGTTACAACACGAGTTACACATTGTTTAGGAGAACATCTGTTCTAAAATGATGTAAAGCTACATACTGTCACCAGTATTCATTTCTATTGATTTTCATTTTAATGACTCTTATCAAGGTGATGGATTCCTTTTTTAGCAACCACAGCTGCCCTAGGCCTCTGGCATTCAGAGAGACAATTCTACCTTACCCTTTTCAGGCAATTTAACAGGAAAGGTTAAGCATCACACCACAGCCACCTCCAGACAGGCAGCTGCCTTCTGAGGCCTGGCAGATGTGCAGCCCCGACTTGGGCCAGCTGCCCCAGGCCTGGCTGCCCACCCTGACGACTGTGCCCATCTTCTGCTTGTCTCTCTTTCTGGAGGCATTGTCCGCCCGTCCTGCTTCCAGCTGCCAGTGTGTAGAGGACGAAGGGACAGCCCCTCTGAGCACATGTGACGGCCCTGCCCGCTCACCAGCCCCACCCGTGGCAGCCCCACAGCCCCTCTGGACGACGCAGGGGGGCTGTCCGCCTGAACTCCAGGCGTCCTGTTGGTGAGTTGTGGGTGGCCCTGGGGCTTTCCCTGTTGGCAAATTTTGGTTTCTTTTTCTTTGTTAACCTGCCTTTTGTTATGGAGCCTCAGCCAAGAACTCAGAAGGGCAGGAGAATTATTTTTTCCTCTTCTACATCAGCCATCCAGACCTGGACGGCTTCAGCCCTTGATTAGTCTCTGCCTTAAATTGGCTCTAAAGTACTTGAAATTCATGCTAAAGACCTTTGCCGGGCTGAGTCCTAACGGATGTGGAGCTTGAGGACGGCTGCGCCCTTGCCCTCATTTTCCTTCTCTGGAAGGTCTGATACCGATGATTAAGAGGCACCCATTTAATCTGCATCTCTCTGTAATGCGATCATTCCTGGGGCGAGAGGGAGGGGGCATCACGTCCAGTCTGGGGCGTCCCTTCTGGGTGGGGAGCACACATCTTCTCCCTGCGGGAACAGAGGAGAAACACAAGGGTCCCCCACATCTGGCTTCTCCAGGAATCTTCTACTTAGGGTGGGAGGCTTCCCAGGACGTGTTCTTGCCTTGACGGAGTGGCCTCTGGGGTGGCATGGCCCAGGCGGGACCCTTCATGCAGCTGAGCCTGCGGATGCCTAGCTTGGGGGAGGGTGCAGATCAAGTCACTTCTCTCACCTGCTCTCCCACATGGTCTTTGGGGGTGTTTTGTGGCCACATATTAAGTGAAGAAAGTCAGTTTAATACCTACTGTTCACGCCTCACATATGAGAAAGAAACATTTGCTCCAAACCTGGGGACAAGCAAAAACCATGACTGATAATCGTTTTTATTAGGCTGCACACTGTGTAGGCGCTTGTGCTAAGGAGCCAAGTGACTCCAGACCTGGGGCCAGGTCATCACCACAGTGCTGGGTCCTGGCCCCTGACGAAGGTGCCATGTGTCACAGCCCTGTGAACTGAACTTTCGGGCCCCTTGCTTCCACCTTCCCAGGTCCCTTGCCAAGTGAACCAGTAAAACTGACACACTCAGGACCGATTTTTGAGGAAGTTTGTTCATTCAGCAATCTGACTCCCCTGCTGAGGGCGTGTATTCCTTTCAGGATACTGGAAAGAAGTCTGAAGACATAGCATTTTCCCTTCAAGAATGAAGGTGGGCATGGAGCAGTCTTGGGGGCTGGGGATGGCTGGAGAGCAGGGGAGAGGTTGCCTGGCCAGGAGGGTGAGGTTCTGGGCTGACCGCTGCCCAGGGAGCGGGCCTGGCTTTGGCCCGGAGCTCTGCTGCGTCAAGCCGCAGGACAGCATCACGCCGTAGCCCCGAGGACAGTTCTCCAGCATCTGCTAAGCCATGGACAGACACGATCACCTGACATTGTTTCTCTCTTCTGCCTCTGAGTTGTGATTCTTGTTCTGGGAATCACCTGTCTTCTTCCCTCTTTGCTCTTCTGTTTAATTAATCATCCTTGTTTATCATGCCACACACATGCACACATACACACACACACCCCAGACATTCTCACACAGACACACACACTCCTGTGCTTGTTTACTGGTTCACTTGGCAAGGGACCTGGGATGGCACATAATGTTGGGGTTCAGAACATGCCACCCCAGAAGATGGCTCTTTGACATACTGGGCATTTGGAGTTGGAGGGATCTGGAGGCAACAGGGACCCTGACCCTCTGAAGAGGCCATGTGGTCTCGGGTGGGCCATCCAGGGAGGACTGGGGTCCTGGCAGCAGACCTCGCGGGGCCGCTCCAGGTCAGTGCCCCTAGCTCACGCCTTTCCACCTGTCACATGTCCCCCTGACTGTCTTCTCATCAGCAAACAGCACACCCAGGCTCATTAGCTTCTTGGGGGGCATTTCATTGATGAGCTTAGATAGGCCTTCAGAGGCTCCCATGCCGTGGAAGACTTTTACTGAGGCAATGGGTATGCTTTTCTCTTTCTCATCCATCTTCATGGTGGTCAGACACAGCTACCCTGGCTGGAGACCTCAAGGCAAAGAGGAGAAGTATTTCCTGCCCTGCAACGCCAGTCCTGTTTCTTATCTTGCCCTGTCCAAAAAATGATTTTCTGGTAAATTAAAGGATAGACACAGTAGGACAGGAAGACAAAACATGCAGATGGAGCAGAGGAGAGGGAAGACGTGGGAGGGAAGGGCGGGAGGAGACCGGAGCCAGGTCCTGCCTGTGGAGGCAGGTCTGGCCTCCTCTGGCATCCGGCATGGCACAGGCCAGACCTGGGCCCAGCCCGGGGGCTCGCCCAGTGCCAGGCAGTGTGCAGGTGGCTGTCCAGGCCACACTGGCGCATGGGGACTCTCCTCTCTCTGCATTTGTTACGGTGGGTTTGGTCTTCAGGTTGGCGCTGGCAGACGTGTGATTCGTTAGGAGTCTGTGCAGTGACCAGGAATGCTTGCGGGTGGTGATGAACACGTTAACATGTATTTTAAATTGCTGGAGGCCCCGGGCTCTCCTGCACTCAGATGCCGTATCACTGTGGACCTTGACTGCAGCTGAGAAAGTGGGACCACACTCACTGGTGGGACTCCAACCGCCCCAAGTCTTCCTTGAGCAGAAATCACCTGGATGACCTGTGTGCAGGCGGCTGAAGGAGCCCACAGGTCATGCCAAGAGCTCAGGCTGCCTGTGTCACTGCAGAACTGTTCCTGAGCAGGGCCAGGGCAGGGGCATCTTCCCGTGATGGGGCATCTGGGAGCAGCAGGTGACAGGCCAGATGCAGGGCCTCATGGAGTCCCGGGGCCTGGCTGGCAGCTGCACCCCCCAAGTGTGCCTGTCTTCCCGCTTTGGGCGCTGTGTCTCTGTTTTCCGTACTGGGACCAGACCGCTGGCCGAGGGCCTCTCCAGAGAGCTGCTCTAAGCCTCTGGATCCCTGCTAGACTCTGGCTTTTTCCTTCAGCTCTCTGTCCAGGATGAGAAATACGCCTTCACACCGTCCACGTTGGCTGCCACAGGGCGCAGAGCTCAGCGGCCGGGCGTAGCCAGAGCCGCGCCCCCATTCTCACCTGCCTCCCCATCTGGCCTCCTGGCAGCCGCCTCCTGTGCTGGCGAGCAGCTGGCCTCCTGGTGTCAGGCCCCTTCCCTCACCGCCTTGTCTGCCGCCTACGGGTCAGGACCCTGCCAGGCAGGTGGGTTATTGATGGGGGCGACAACCGGTCACGTGGCCTGCAGCTCCCTCTGGGTTCATAGCTGTTCTGTGCTCCTTACCCACGTGACCCGCGTCTTTATAACCACCGTGTTCAGTGACCCCACGTCATTCCATCAGGTGCATTTATCACCAATTGCTTAATCATTCCTCTACAATAGGACTTTCAGGTTGTTTTTTATTTACTTCAGTGCATTTACAATTGTTTTTGTGTTTTAGGATAGACTTCTTTAATTACTGGGTCAAAAATTTGAATTTTATGAGTTTTGACACGATTGCTAAAGTCCTTTCTCAAATGTTTACAACAATCCTCAGCCACTTTGCTCCTATGGGCTCAGTAAGCAAGCGGATGCATCCCCTTTAGTCACCACCACAGTCGCGGGCAGGCCGCCCTTGACTGAGTTTGTGCCACACGAACGGCCTGTGCCACCTGGGCTGGACGCTCCTGCCCCTGGCCCCCGCACCGGGATGAGGCTGCCCGCACCGCGATGTGCATGTCCCGGGAAGTGTACGTGGGCTTTGGAGCAGCTGAAGATGCCGCTGGGAATACATTTTGGGTTTGACAAAGACACAGGGCTCTTTCTCAAGTGTTATATTTGGGGGGATCGTGTTGGCTACAGGTGGAGCTGTTTGGAATTTTAAAGGGGGACATTTACTATCATAGATGAAGGGGAGGCATTGAATCATATTTGAAGGTGATGTAAACTTTATGGGCTGTCCTTGCTGAGAGTTTGGGAATAAAAGGAGTGATGACATACCAGCCAGGTGACCTTGTATCTCTGGATGTTGGGAGGGCACGTCTCTCTCTGAGATGGACCTACAGGACTGGGCATCAGCTAAGCCACCTCAGGGATGTCCTGCAAACCGGCTGCCCTGGACACCTCGCACCGTCTGCACCCTGGGAGGCAGAGAGAGGCCACAGAACTGCTCAGAATAAAGAGAAAAGGGACAAGGGTCATGACAACTCAGAGCAGCCTGCGACCTCTCATGCCACCCGGCAAGGGAAACCTATGAGGGGCACTGCTGGCCCAACGGAGGGCACGTGGCCAAGGGTGCAATTAGCTGTGATGACATCGTCCAGGGTGGCAATTGTGCAGCTGTGAGGATGGCCCTGCTCCGGGGAGGGACCTGCGTTAGGCACGACATGTTCCCAGGAGAGACAACAGGAGCAACAGCAGACTTTTCAAACACGTGAGGGGCTGCAGGCTGCCTCATGTGCTCACACCACTCTGACCCATCACCTGTGTCCGTGGAGCCTCTGCAGACAGAACAGGAACGACCGGTTTCGGGGTGAACGCTCGCAGCAACCCTGCCGGGGCCCCGGCCACACTTCCAGACCCAAGCGAAGAGGCGGACTCTGGCTAGAGATCCGTCGCGCTACAAATGTGGTAACACCTTTTTTATTTAGAGTAAGATGTGTTAACATCCAGCATGACAGAGTTTGTACAAAGTCCACAATTTAAAAATGAAGTATCATTGCAACTCGTGATTCCACACATTTATAGCAAAATCAAAGTGGCCACAAACCCATGCCGTGTCGTACAAAAATAAATCAAACTCCAGTTCCACAGAGAGCACAGCAAATATTCATACAAAATTCTGTCTTCATAAATGATTACTTAAATTAACTTAGAAATGAATATGAACAATAAGTTATAATAAATAAACTCTGATGACTCACAATAATTCCATATGAAAGGTCAGCATTCTAATATGTGACACTTTTTGTGATCCCTATATAATAGTCACAGATAACTTTTGATCGGATATTATGTACCAACGTTAGATGAGCAGCAGATTTGTGCTTAAAACCCCTTCCCACTGTACGTAGGTGATTACAAAACTGATACTATTACTCTACTAAAAGCATCACTATATCGGTAAAGCAGCAGCAGACACGACGCGGCGGGGAGATGCATATGCCAGTGTGAACGACGGGGCCTGTGAGGAGCTGGGGCCCGGGACAGTATATATGGCATCAGGTGACGGGAAGCACCTTGCTGCAGCTCTCAAAAGGCAATTCTGAGCACGGCCGCTACAGCTCAACGCACGACAGAAAGAGGGCGCTCTCCGGAGAAGGTGCGGCAGAGCCCCTGTGATGACATCGTCTTTCTCCAGCTAGGTATTAAAGTCCTCGTGGAAAACTGTAAGCTTTTGTACAGTGAGCAGTATAAAGTGCCACTGGGATATACATATCTTTATACATATATATACCGAGGTTGAGTATTGTATCAGAATATTTGCTGTGGGGCCCCTGTAGTCTCCCACAGCGACATCATCGGGTCAGCCGTGAGGGCCTCTCTCCTCCAGGGTCAGCGTCCAAGGCGGCTGACACCAGGAATTGCACACCTCCGTGCGGATATATAGGACAAGGTAGTGCAAATAGTCGACTGGCACGTTGTGGGGACAATGACCCTGTAAGTCCTGTTCTGCTAAAAATATTATTTTTATTTTTACAAAACCCATCTTTTTTTTTTTTCATAACAAAATTTTAAAGTACTTCTGTACTTCCTGCATAACATCAAGACATGGAAGGAAGAGATGCCGTCACATGTAAATCAAGTCAACATCAGAAAACACAACACGTCATCCTAGGGACCACGCGGGAGGGGAGAACGCAGTGGTCAAAGTGGTCTTATGCATACATTAGTGCAGTCGTTGGAGTGAAACGATCAAATCTCCAAGGTATAAACAAGTCTAATATGATCTAGAGTAAAGCAAAAAGTGCTGAAGTATAAGTAATTACTCCTAAAATCTGATTGCATCCATTCTCAGAATAGGTCACGACAAATCAAACAACGAGGGGATGCAAATGCCCTGTGGTCAGCTGGTCTCCAGGGAAGGCGTGACACGTTCTGAGATGCTCTGAACAGGACCGAATGCTTATTCAGGCCGAGGCTGGGGTGGGGGCGGGGAGCGATGCGGCTCAGCGGCCTCCCCCAGTTCAGCAGAAGACTCAGTCCAGTAACTCGAAGACCCTCGTACCATCTGCTGTCACCCCCGAGATGTAAGAGTAACGACAACATGACAGTAATGTTTAGAAGTGGAAGGGGGAAATAAATACTCTTAAATTATCTTTGCACTTAAATTAAAACCACAGAATCTGTTAGATAAACCACACTGCAATAACAGTCCAGAGGGATGTGAAACTCTTGGGGAGATAAGAGAAGGTTGTTCCAAAGTTTGCTGAAATGGAAAAGGAAATCTCCACGTCGTCCACCTTCACAAGCCCCTGTCTCAACTGATGCTCCCATAGTCATACCATGTAATGCTCAGGAGTTAATTTAAAAGTGCTGTTTAAGCTGCTTTGAATCTTCTGCCAAGTTTCCATGGCTTGATGTTGTCTTACAATAAATCACTTATCTCATTTCTTACAGTTAATCCATATGCCATTTCCTTGGAATGCAAAAAACCTCATTTATTGCCCCCACCATACACCATCCTCCTAAAACAAACAGACAAAAAAATCACATAATATTTCCGAGCATTGTTCAAAAATAAAGCATTTTTTTTTGCAACCAATTCTTGCTATGAAACAATATGCACACAAAATGTATTTCTTAAATTCCATAAAATCCTCCAACATGAGGCAAAATGATGATGTCTAAAAAGTGGCTGCAGGGCCACCCAGTGATCATTCAAAGCTTTTTTTTTTTTTAAAATTTTTGTCCATTTCAGTTCAAAATACTAAAACATTTAATCACTAAAGCATTAAAAAGAATGTACACTCTATTTATTTCGATCGGCTTACCTCTTCAGAAATATATATACCCCCAAATGTGCATACGGCAGCAGCTATAAACATTACATGGCATATCACACTATGTCAGCTTATATGAAAACGTACAAAATGTGAATGTATTCAAAAACTACTCTGCAGGTACTATCTTTAAAGCAAGACATAAAATCATCATGAAGTCTTGTAAGCATAACACTGTTTCAAACAGAAATGAATATATAACACTTTCTGGTAAGTCACAGCAGCAAAGAGTAAGAGGCACCCTTTTTTAAGCAGATCCCATCACTACAGCAGCTGTTCAGACCTGAATTCCTCTCACAGCTTGCTTTATATTTTCCAGTAGGGCTTTATTTTCTGGGCTCTGATAACGATCTTGATTTGTATACATGTCCGTCAAAGTAGTCACGTATGCATCAAAATTTTGTTCATTGATTGGATCCTACGAGATATTAAATAGTAGTTCATACACAGCTTTAATTTTCTTATAGGATATTCACATCAGCATCAAAGCGCATCATCGCACAGGGCCACGTCTTTATCAAGGGGCCGACTCAGAGCATACTTAACGTTAGGGGACACGCTGGCCGGCCCCGCCAGCGCTTCTAGCGGTCAGCGCTACGGTTTGGGCGGTAGCCACTACCATCCGAGAGAGGAGGACCACGACGGTCGCGCTAGAGGACGACACGCAGCGGAGGGTGCGCGGCGGAGGGCCGCCGCCGGCCTCCCGCACTCACCCACTTACCATGTGCGGCAGCTGGATGTTGGCGAGGCTGTGGATGAGGGACTGGCTCAGGCTGGCCAGCTCGTGCAGGAGGGACTCGTTCTGCTGCTCGATCACCTTGTTCTCCTCCTCGATGGTCCTCAGGTTGCTCTCCATGGTGGTGATCTGCAACGCAGACGGGCAACATGTGATAGGAGGCGGGCGGCGCGGCCCATCCACGCCCAGGAGGCGTCCGCCTAACCGGAAAGCAGGCAACGTTAAGAATTTGTCACTTTAAGGGTTGGGATTTTATGCTTTTGGGAGCAGGGAGTGGTGTGACGTGAGATCCTGGGCCGGGCCGGCCGTCAGGCAGTGTGTTTAAAAGAGCAGCTGGTCGGCGGGCAGACGACCACGGGCGGGCCGTTTCCCTTGACTGAGGGTCTCCCTGCTGTCCTGGGGGTACTGCCCATGTACTGGGGGTAGCATTTTGCTGAAGTGCCCTTAGCCCTTCTTTTACAGCCTGAGTCTAATTCTGCCACAGCCAAGTCCTAAAATCCCACTACTTGTGAGGCACTGGGGGACACCCCGTGTGGCCCTGCGGGACGGCCCGACCGGGCTCCCACATCTCCTGGGCTCGTGCCGGGCAGACACTGTCTTCACCCGCAGGAGGCGGTGTCACTGTGTCCCGGGGCGGACCAGGTTCTTCTGTGGCTCCCTGGCCGTTCTTCCTCCGTTTCCTGTTCCTGGGAGAACCCCGGGGCCGCCGTGGCCAGGGGCTGTGGCGTGGCGCCTCGCGGGTCCCACTGTGGCCTGACAGGCATCCCTTCCCCTCAGCCCGATTCACACATGGTGGGGGGGGGTCGCCCCAGCCAGCACGGGTCGCAGGAAGCACGGCAGCCTGGGCAGCTGTGGTCCAGGCGTGGGAAACGAGCGTGCGGCAGGCCCCTGGGGGCGTGGGAGACCCCACTGTCCCCAGACTTGGCTCCCGGGCATCGTAGCCCCTCTGCCCCAGGTCCCAGGCTGCCAGTTTGCAGCCTGAATGCCCCGCATCTCACTCAGGGTCTCTTGCTGGGTCCTACGGGCTGGCCCCGGGCTTTCTCAAGGGCACCACAGACCAGGAGTTGGGGGCTGTGGACTTCTCTCTGCCAGACTGGGCAGCACACTCTGGGCTCTCATCCAGAAAACAGGGAAGAAGTCCTTGCCTCAGGTGCATCTCACGGGAGGGGTGCAGCCTTCGCAGCAAGAACCCACTTGTTCATGGGCATCCGATCCACTCAAGGGGTCCAAACCATAAACCTGGCGAGTGCCTCGGCATGAGAGTGCATGGCGCTGCCGGAAAGCTAACGGGGACGGTGCATCCCTGCTCTAGGGGGGCCGACGTGTGCTTTGTTGTGGGGCTGTGGGTCAGGAGGACCCAGGCCTCCCTCCCATCCACCCCGGGGCACCCATGGGCACCCAGTGCTCCGGAGCACCGAGCCTGCAGGAGGTCCAGGGCAGCTCTGAGGGGGTTGCTCCTAAGGACAAGGCCGGCCCACCCGGGAGGCCCTGGGCCATGCCCCGTGGTCTCACTTGGGGAGGAGGAGTAAGGCTCCCCTGGGCTAACAGTACATCCTCTGTCTAAATACTGGAGGGACAACACGCGCTGTCCAGGCAGGGGGAGGAGCCCTCCCGGGCAGGTGTCTGTGAACAAAATTCGTGAGAGAAACGAATGTAGTCGGGAAATCGCCGACTGGATATTAAAAGTATATGAAATTCTTCACACTGCTCTGACCCTTTGAAAAGGAGAGGCCACTGCACCCTGCTGCTCTGGACGGACCGGGGAGGACCCTGACCTCCTCAGTGTCACAACGAGAGGCTTGGGTCAGGACGGCCACTCACGGGGTTTGATGTGGCAGGTCTCTCTCTGCCCAGAACAGACCCTGAGGGCACAGACACAAGAGTGAGGCCACTGGTGTCCAGAGCCCACCTGGGCCTCGCCAAGTGGGGACCCCAGACCCTGGCAGGGCCGCAGGCCAGGAGCTGGCTCCTCATTCTGCGGAACAGTGGGCAGTCAACATTTGTCCCTGACCAGCTCACCAGCTGTTCAACCGGGACATTTCTGGGGGTCTTGTGTGGCCTGGGGAGAGCTAGGCCTTCACTCTGGTCAGACAGGACCAGTGCACGTGATGGGGACCCCTCCCTAGTGCCCTGGTGGGAGCCAGGATGTGAGGGGGGAGAGTCAGCCGCAGGCTTGTGACCTTGGGTGTTTTCCCAGACAGCGCGCCCTGGCCAGAGTCGGGGGAGGCCCCCACGGGGCACGTGAGTAGCAGGCCAGTGTGGCCCTGGAGGGCCAGGTGGGCCACTACTCCTTGGTCCTCAGACACCAGCGAGGCCCAGCCTGGTCTTGCCAGGCCTGTGCTGCCCAAGCTCACCAACCTGAGCTCACCTCCAGCCCCAAGAGCTGCCGAGCTTGGGCCCTGCTCAGCCCATCACTTCCCATCACGGTGAAGATGCCGGGCTTGCCTTCCAGGTGGGAGGGGCTGCCCTGGCCCACGGGGCACGACCCTCTCATCAGCCAGGTCACCGAGAGCGCTCAGTGACCCTCAAGATCAACTTCGCTTTGGATGTAGCCAGATGCCACTGGGAGCAGGCACATCGGGCACCACGCAGCCAGGAGGGCATGGACGGCCGCCGGGCTGCGCAGGGCACCCTGCTCCTGTATTTCTGCTCCAAGTGTCTCAAGCCCCAAGCGAGGCTCAGGTGAGGGAGCTCCGTGTCACCGGCACCCCTGAGTGGGGACAGGGGAGCAGCTGCATCATGGATGCCGTGGGGCAGCCGGTGGGCGGCTCGTGGCACCCGGAACGGCCTGGAGAGCGGGTTTCTGCTGCCGGGAGGGGAGGAGGGCCCCCTGTGTTTGGCGTGTGTCCCGCTGGATGGGGCCCGGCAGGCTGAGGACTGAGCACCCGCAGAGGGGGGCTGTCTGGCCCTCAGGCCCACCATGAGCCACGCCCCTCAGGAGTTACTTAGGGTTCCCAGGCTTCCCCTCCTGAGGCAGGCCTCTGCCTCAGACCCAGTCAGCGAGTCACTGCTGAGTGGAGGCCCCGTGGGTGTTCATGTGGCGCCAACGCCTCCTCTGGGCCTCAGCCAAGCCAGTAGCTGAGAAGGGGCACCAGTTGGGACAAATGCCTTAAAGGAAAGCCCAACCCTTTCCAGGCGGGCCTTTGGCCAGGCAAGTGTGGTGCCCCCAAAAGCTCAGCAGAGCCTGCGGGAATAGGCTGGCATCAGAGCAGAAGTGGCTGGGTGGAGAGTGCCCACCCCTTAGCCCTCCTCCCTAGACACCTGCGCCTGGGGGGCCCTTTCTGATATTCTGTTGGGTGAGCCCCTGAGTACATGGCACCAGGAGAAGCCGTGTGCCAATGGGCGGGGGGCGGCAGGTGGCAAAGCAGAGCTGCCACCTCTGCCTGGCCTCCTAAGGCTGTGGGCAAGCCCAGGACCCCTCTTAGCCTCTCCTGAGCACTCCCACCCCCCTGACTGCTGTGGAGGGGGACAGGTCCACAGGGATGAGTGGGGGTGGAGCGCCGGTTTTCCCTGAGACAGAGCCACCTTGCCTTACCCGGGGACAATGCAGTGGGCTTCTGCCCCGGAGCCCAGGCCAGGCCTGGGGACCCGGCAGCTCTCAGACTGCCAGTGGGCACCTGGGACACAGAGCAGGGCCACTGGCCTCGGCTTAGCTGGCATGTGTAATGCGGGGGTGGTGACCTACCTTGTGCACTGCGGTGAGCACAGAGGGCATCTGGGGACCATCCCCTCCATGGGGCACCTCATGGTGCTCAGTAAAGGCCCCCTCCCTGTCCCCAGCCCATGGGCCTGGGCATCTGTGCCCAGGGACCCAGCAGGGTGGCTGTCAGCTCTACTGGATGAGCAGATTAAGTGATATCAGGGCCCAGGGTCCTCAGGCAGCTCATCCCTGCAGGAGCAGGTGACGCTCTGAGATGGCCCATCGCAATGGTGCTTCCTTCAGAACACATGCACAGACAGACAGACAAACGCCCACCGCCACTCTGTCTGGCAAAGGAGCCACTGAAATCATCTCGGCAGGGAACTCAGAGACGAGGAGAGGATGGGGGGATGGTGATGGGAGGGAAGGACGCCACTTCCCGGCCCATCCCTGCTCTAGCCGCTCCTGAGCTCATTCCGTCCCCGTTGCTCTCCAGGCCCCGTCACAGGTCACAGCCACTCCCTGAGCTCTGTCCCCAGGTCACTGGGGTTACAATTGAAGGCTTCAAAAACTGTTACCTGAGTTCTGAGCTTGATCATATCGGCTTCCATCTGGGAATTGGATTCATTTAGCTCCTTGATTTCCTCGTCTAACTGTTTGATTTCTTCATCGTTTTCTATGCCTGTAATGATGAATAAGTGTGTCAGAACCATCTTAATGAAAACCTTAAAGTGAGAATTGTGAGATGCCTTTGTTCTTTTTATGTTTGAGACTAAATTTTTCGGGAAAATACACTCTCAAATTTAAAAAAAAATAGTCACAGTTTTGGTGTCCCTGTGACTCATACCACTGCTCCCCTTACAACGGAGGCACCCACACACCCGGAGACCAGCTGTGTGTGCAGACCCCACCCCACATTAGGGCTCCTGGGTCACCCGTGCCCACCTGAGAGGCGGCCCTCCTGTCTGGCTCGGTCTCTCTGTCTCTGCCTCACCCATTCCCACTCAGGGAAGGTGCCAGGCTCCATGGACACCAAAAGGAGGCCATCAGGGCCTCTGCCCTCACCAAGCTTAGATTTCGGGTCGGAAACCTGATGACAGACATGTAACCTAAACCTGGTGCCGACTGCCTCCTCGAAGCGTCTGACATGGAGAATGAGTGTGGTGACAGACTTCAGGGATGTGGTCGCAAAGGCTCTGAATAGCTGACTTTTAGTTAATAAAGTCCTCTGCTTTGAATGATAGGACATGCATCTCAGCTGATAGAGTTGCCAGGTCGCAAAGCATCACAAACCGGACCTCCAGCAGGTGCCCGCCTCCCACCTGCTCAGGGTCCTGTTGGGGCAGGAGGGGGGCCAAGCTGGGCACCTGAGCCGAATCGCTTTCCGTACAGGGGGCCTTTCAATGCTGGCCCGCTCAGCTGGTCGCTGGCCACGGTGCACAGCCGGGGTCCTGAAGAGCCAGAACTTTCTGGTGGTGGCCCTTGGGGCCATGTGACTAAGTGGACTTAAGGAAGAAGAGCAGAAACCTCGCCCATGCCCTTGTCCTTGGCGGTCCAGAGGGGGTCGCCGTCCCGCTGCCCGTGTGGTGCAGGGGCTGCCGCTCAGAGCCAGGGAGTGTGCACGCAGCCCAGGTCCTGAGGGGAGAGCGGGGCGGATGCCATGTGTGGACGGAGTCCACCCGAGACGGAAGGGGAAGACCACGCAAGACGTGCAGGGACGGGCTTCCCCACGGGGATGCTGAGAAGGCGGGGTCGCCGCAGTGCTGGGGTCGTGGGTGGGGTCGAGAGCTGCGGCCCGGTAGGAGCTCTCTGACGTGACTGCTGTCGCCCACATGCCTTCCTCGTGACAGCAGAGGGACCTGGTCCCGTCCAGTCCGCCCGGCCATCCGGTGCCCTTCCTCCCGGGCTGTTTCTTCCCGTAACTCGGGCTTAGGTGGCGCCGCAAACCTCAGGCATGAGCAGAGCCTGGGCGGCAGCCAGACTCTCCCACCCCCTTGGCTGTCGACCTCCGCTGTGGACACACTGTGTGCAGGAAGGCGATCAGTAATGAAAGAACAGTTCCTTCATGTTAAATAGAAATTTTAACTTTTGTTCACCCGTGATAGAGCTAAAAGTGTCAAACAGTAGCCACAGTCACAGCTCGGGGCGGACACCCTGCCGGAGCCTGTGCATGGTGGCGGGGAGCTCCTCTCGGGGGCCGCCTGCTGTGGACCCAGAGCCCAGTGATGAAGGCATTCGATTTGGGGTACTTCTTGAAGAAGGTGAAAGTGCTGTACATGGCCGCCTGCGCCCAGCACCGAGACTCGCCTTTCGGGTGAGAGCGTGTGGCCGGAGGGATGAACGGAGCGGTCCGACTGGACGCCAACTCTGGGAGTTGCTGGGAAGGCGAGTGTTACAGCAGCTCAACGAATCACCCTAATCGGCCGCTCAGGGTCCCTCCGTCAATGGCAGCTGGTACAACGTGAGCATATAAACACCCCAGAACGTCAGCATCTCAGTCTTGGAAACAGAGTCCAAAAAGAGAAAGCTTGGAAGAATTTTGATAAAGTTATGAGCACAGAATGTGGTCTCTGGGATTTGCGGAGAGCCTGGTGTGAATTTCATGGGATCCCCACCAGTTATGTAGCTTTCATGGAATCCCGACATCCAGGCAGGATGGACATAACACACTCAGATTTCCGGCAGGCAGGAGGCCTCTCTGCAGGCCTGGGGACAGGCTGGGGAGTCTGTGGCTATAGCCTGGGTTTTGAAACATGACAGACCTGGAATCTAAATCCAAATCCTGCAGGTTAAGAGTTTTGTGATGGGTAATTTTCTTAATCTCTCTACACTTCAAATTCTTCCGTTATGAAAATGGTCTCTGTCTGACTCAGAGGGAAGAGAGAATTAATCTAACAACCTGCCCCCTACTGAGATGCACCCAATGGTGGCTGAAGAACAAGGTTGGCACTAAGTGTCGCTTCAGACAGCCAGTGCCCCAGAGCATCCGTGCGTGTGCAAGCCGACCCGTGTTGTGAATGAGAAGCAGCACGAACTGATCTTGACCTGCTAGCAAAGTTTTGTCAGTTGACAAATAATTAGAAATAAAACAAAACAGAAAAGGAAAGATATTGTATGTGGCCTGTGCAGTGGGCTTCAGTTTTATTGAATTAAATAATTTAGAAGCAAAACAAAGCTCCTCTTCACAAGTCTTAGCATTGTCACCTGAAAGTTTTTATTGTGAGTTTAAATAGTTGCCAAATACATATATGTGTGTGTGTGTATATATGTGTGTATGTACATATATGTGTATATATGCATACACACACATGTACATATATGTTTCTACAAAACTGGGTGCTGCAGGGTGCTCTAAATCTATGTCCACCTAAACCTTGGACAGGAACATTTAGTTTATAAGGAATTTATGAGGAATGCCCACCCTATAGATGGACTGGCAAACCAGTCCGCAGGTCAGATAAGCTCTCTGACAGAAGTTAGTTAGATCATTTTAAATCCAGTAAAAATATTAGCAAGGATCCCCATGGCACCTTTATCTCTCATTTTTATCCTGGGAGCGATGGAAGGACGCATGGACGGATGAAGGTCCATGTTCCTGCCTGGATGGGGTGAGAAGCACAGAGCCCGCCATGTTCCTCCTGGAGGCTCTCCGCCTGTGCTCCTGGGACACGCCTGAGCCCAGCACCGTGGGCCACCCCTTAGTGTGGGGCTGCCAAGTCCCCCTGCAGCACCAGGAGCAAACCTCCTGCTGAGAAGGAGGAGAAGGGCGGTGGTGCTGTGGTGGTGGGAAAGCTGGCACAAGACTGGCCGACTCCCAGGCAAGTGGGGTCTGAGGGCCTGAAACGAATCCACACCCACATGTGCTAGGACACCCAGGAGACCCGGGGCACCTGTGTCCTGGAGCGAAGCCTGCTTTCGAAGAGGACAGACCCCGGTGCAAAGACCCTGGGTCCCCGCAGGGCCCACTGGGTGTTCAGGGTAGTGTCTGGGTCCCGGAAGCCTTGGGGTCTGTTCTTGTCGGTGCCTGTGTCTTAGGGTGGCGCCTGGGCCACTGCTGGGCTGAGCCTCACCCTGCAGGTGGCTGGCTTTGCCGTGTGGTACACAGGTGGGCCAGCTCACTCTCGGCGAGCAGGAGCCTGGAGAAGGCGGCCGATAGGAGCAGCGCCTCTCTGTTCGGCAAGCCCAGCTTCTCCCGCAGCCCCTGGCCACAAGGAGAGGAAAATGTGTCCCTGGCATCTCCTCTCCTAGAGGCCAAAATAAAAGATAAAAAGCACAGCCAGGGACAATACCACCCCAGGCAGATATGCTGGCTCAGGTGGCTGGTCTGCAGAGGGCCTGGCCACGGGCAGGCAGCCTCTAGTCACACCAGCTGCTTGGAGAGAGCTGGGCTCCAGCCGGGCGCGTGGGCCTGCTCGGCGAGGTGAGGGCACAGGGCTCATCTCGTGAGGAGGGCGAGAGCTGGCTTCTCCAAGCTCAGAAAGGGTGAAAGGAGAAGGGACTTCGGGGCTGGAGTGCTTTGAGGGCATTTGGCGTAGCTCCTCCCTATGCAGACAGGAGAGGAAAAAGCCTGATCTCAAGACAGGGCTGCCCTGCCTGAGTCAGTTTTGCCGACTTCACGTTGGTCTCATGTGGTCTCAGCCTCCGGTGACCAGGGCACAGGGGGAGGGAAGCTTCCAGACACATTCGTCACATGAGAATGTGTGAACGTGACCCTGGTTAGTTTTTACTCAGGATATCCAAGAAGAGAGAGGTTGTCCACGCACGTCGCTAGGGCAGTGCCCGCATCTCGCCCCTGAGGGCAGGGGTGCAGGTCCCTCCTCCGCCCAGGTGTCCTCAGAGCAAGTGCAGGCGAGGCTAATTACCCACATCCTGCGCTGAAGCCTCTCGCTGCAGGAAGCGACCGGGGTACGAAGGTCTCTGGGCTCAGAGCAAACCCGTCTCTGCAGGTGGGAGACAAGAGGTGCCACGTGGGTTGGGAAGGCCTGGGTTTGCCCTGGGTGACCTGGGGCTTCTGAGGGTCCTCATCAGTGGACGTGTGAGTGACAGAACTGGCAGCAGGGAGACCTGCTCCTGTGCAGAAACTCAGACCTGTGCAAATTGCGTCCAGGTGCAGGGAAGTGGGCGCGTGGTGCTGGGTGGGCTGCTGGCCGGGGGGCCTGCGAACTGGTTCCAGCGGGAGGATGCTGGCCGCAGCCTCCGCCAGAGAACCTTTGCCGACCTCTGTGGGCCTTCGCCTCTCCAGGATGGCCCGGCTCTTTCTAATAGATTCGGAAGCGCCCCGGTGAAGGGACGCTGGTGGGGTGGACGCCGGCTCCTGGCCCTGGCGGCTGGCCAGCTGGAGGGCTCCTCCCGTTTCCTTCTTTTCCTTTCCCCACTGGCCTTGTGTCGCACTGCCACTGCCTACACAACTGGCAGGAGCTGACAAAACTCAGATCAACCTGCCTAAGGATTTCTGCTTTAAAACAGGGGTGTTTGGGCCTGAAACGTCACACTAGATATTTTAGAAAGGGCATTGGCAGCGTTTCCTTCCGGCACGAGTCCTGTCCATGTGGTGGAGGGAGGAGGGATGCCGATGACCCCGCATCTCAGGCGGCTTCCTCGCGTTGGCCCCAGGGCCCGCCAGGTGGGTGCAGGCCGGCCTGAGGGCTGGAAGCCCAGCTCTGCCGACAGTCCTCTCACCACGTGCCGAGCAGAAGTGGGATGCGGATGCTGGGCCCCTGGAGTCCACAACCCAAGATGCGTGGAGGGCGTCTCGGGTAGGCCGACTGCTGAGTCCCTCGCACTGTCCTCAGGCTGAGAAGTGAGCTGTCGATGACCACTGGACTCTCAGGACCACGGCCCGGGCCCTGGCGTCTCCACGTGGGGGAGCCTGTCAATTCTGTCTTGTTGTCTGTGGGCCCTTGAGGAGGAGGTCCCTTGGATAAGGACACAGTGCAGGAGGGCTGGGCTCTACCCAGGCCAGGTCTGTGGGGCAAGCTGCCCATGGGAGGTCCAGGGACGTTGGCCCAGAAGTGACCTGGTCATGGTGCTTGGCTCCTGGGACAAGACACATCCAGGGACGCGTCTCTCACACTAGCTTCAGGGTGGGTCCTGCGCCATCTGACCTCCTTCCCCGCTGACCCTTCTGAGGGGCTGGAAGGAGGCCGGCCCTGCCGCCGGAGGTGAGCGGTTTGCTCACTGGTTAAAATCACACTTGGTTCTCCTACTCAGAGGTCCACTCTGGGACGTCACTGCCAGCACTGAGCGCTGGGCCCCGTGCGGGTCTCCGGGAGGAAACAGGCCGAGGAGCCCATGAGCCTCGGGCCCCCACACGTCCATGAACTGAGCAATACCTACACTCGCCTGAGGTATGTTTCTATGGACAGACCCCTCATTTAAGGTGCGTCATGGACTGAGTAACACTGAACTCACGGCGACAGTGTGAAATGTGTGTCTGGATGGGGCATGTCCGTGCACCCCGGGGGATACACCCTCCTCCCCAGGGGAGCAGCCCGTCCAGTCTGTGCGTGGGGGCCTTTTAAACAGAGAAACCAGTGAAAGGCGCCAACATGCACGAGGTGCAGCGCTGACCGCCTGTGGAAGGATGCCCATTTGCAGCGTGAGCTGGGGCCACAGGCAGAGCCGTGCGCTGCACACCCTGGCTGGCGCCTCCCTCTCGGCCCGCAGGCCCGGCTCCCGCCCCTCCACTCTGGGTGCCTCCGTGAGGGCCAGGAGAGCCCCAAGTGGACTAATTTGGGGTTTCAAATGCACGTCACAAGAAGGTGGCCCGAGAACCATGAGGGCGCTGTGAAACCTCGCTGTGTGCTCCCCTGGCCTCGACTATTCCCTGGAGCCACCCGGGCCACGCGGTGCCCAGCCGAGAGCACTTGGAGGGATTTGGGTTTGCAGACGGGTCAAGAAAACAGGGCACCGGAAAGCTGAGCACGGGGTGGGGGCGGGGCAGGAGGGCGCTGCGCCTTTGCGGGCTGTGCCTGGGGGACCCCTGATTCTCCTCTATAAGGAGGCTCGGGGAGGAGGGCCCGGGAGCAGAGGAGCCCCCACCACAGGGTGGGGACTGTCATGGGCTCCGGGGAGCAAGGCCCCATTCTGGGTGGTGTCGCTGCTTAAGCAAAGGTGGTGCCTCTGGCAGGGGTGAGTGGTGGGGCGGGTTACCGTTGCTGGCCCGCTGTCTGATGGTCAGCATCTGCTCTCCCGACAGCTTCGCCTTCTTCATTGCTGACGTGGCGCGCGGACATCCTGACAGGCTGGGGACAAGACAGGAGATGGCGTTAGTCGAGGGCCTTAGGGGAGCCCCAGACCCACAGAGGAAACGGCCACGAGTGAGGATGTCACTGTGTCATCGTATTAGGCTGGATGCCGGCCAAGGGCCGTCTGCGCAGGGAGCCAGACTGGACGCTGCACATGGGGCAGCTCTGCGCACCCATGGGAGACGTGCCTGTGTGAATTCGTGGGCTGCTGCAGTCTGAGCCTTGAGCACAGGGTGGGCTTCTGGTGGGGCCCACAGCTGGGACTCCAGGTTGGGAGGGAGGCACACCCTTCCCCATATGCCTCCTGGGCTGCTTGGATTTTTACAAAGTGACACCCTGGCTGTAAAAAACGCCCTTATTATGGGAAGTATCCAATCTATACAGGCGTTGAATTTAAAACAATCCCAACACACAGGAGCAGGAAGAGCCGAACAAGAGGTCATGGCGGCATTCAGTCGCTCCCCGGTGGGTGTGTCTGGAGCGTCCCTGCCCCCAAATGCGTGGCTTGTTCCCGATCTTCCCAGTGGTGTCCTGGCTTTGCTGACCATCTGTCCCCCAGGAGCTGGGCCGTGTCACACCTGCTCCTGGAGGCAGAGCCCTGGCGGCTGTCGTGACAGGGGCCACGTGGGAGGCCTCTGCCCTCGTGGTCGGGGTGAGACGGCAAACTGTACACGTGTGATGTTTTACATACATTATGTCGCATGTGTAGGACATTGTATTTCCCCAGTACAGACAGCGCCAGAGGGGCCCTGTGCTAGCGGTTGGCCTGTATCCACGTCCAGCCAGCACCCAGTGGCGGTGTCCACGGCCCTGTCGCTTGCGGTGTCTACGCAAGGGCGAGATGCTCCCAACCTGGGGCACATCACCTGCACCCATCCGGGCCCAAGGTCAGCGTCCATGGAAACGCCCGGTAAAAGAGGCCATTGGGCCCCCCGTGCATGGAGGCAGGCTTCTCAGGAAACAATCCTTTCCTGGGTGCTCGATGCTGGTGCCCCAGTGCCTGTTCCCTCATCACTGCCATCCAGTGACCAGCCTCATGGAGGTTCCCGGCACAGGCGACCATGGAGGGACCCCAGAAAGTGCTTCTCTGAGAGCCGCCCGGCCTCCCTGAGGGCAGGTCCCAAGGCCTGCGGCACTTCCTGGTGGCCCTCTGTCAAGGCCCGTCGCGAGCCCGCCTCCGTGGTCTCTCTTGACTCTCCAGCCTGCCGGCGGCACCCACCTGCGGTCTGCAGACGCCCCAGTGCGGCCCGTGTCTGTCTAGTACCCGGGATCTGGTGCATCTGGCCGCATGCACCCCGCCCCCAAGTCTCCCGTCCTGAAAACGAAGCGTCAGAATCGAGTCGCGAAACCAGGCAGGCTAGGGGTAATGAGGAACGCTCCAGAAGGGTGCTCCCCGAACCCCATCTGCCACAGAGCAGCCTGGATGCCTCGGGAAACGTGACTCCCACCCCGTGGGTGTGCAGGCCACACCTGATCTTCTGTCGCTTCCAGTTTTCAGTCAGTGGAATGGCTGGCTGTGAGTGCCACGGAGTGGCGCCACTGAGGAGACTCCCTGGAGCTGGGGGGCTGGACTCGGAGCCAACGCCAGGCCCCCCGGCCGTGCGCTTCCTCCCAGGCGTACCCAGCCACAGGTCAGACTGGCAGCACCCATGGGGCCACCCGGTGGCAGCCAGGCTCCCACCTGAGCTGCCTGGAGTCCCCAGGGGACAACCCCAGGCCCGTGTCAGCAGGGGAGGACCCAGGTGGTCGTTAGGGCGGCATCTTCAGTGAGAACCACGCTGCTCCGAGCGTGGACTTGGGAAGCTGCGGTTCTCAGTCCTGGGTCACTCCAGGCAGTGAAGGGTCAATGCGGCTCCCTCCCCCGGCCTGCTGCCAGGAGGTCAGGCACCCGGGGGCCAAGGTGTGAGTGACCAGGACGTGGCCCCAGATGGACCTCCTCGGGGGAACTTACAGCTGGAAGTAGCACAGTAAGCGAACGCTTCTGGGGGAGATGTGTCTAGCTAAAAGGACATGCGGGGTGTTCACCGGGAGGAGAAGAGCAACCCGAGGGCAAGTCACCATGTGTTGTTCAGGGACTTGCCCCCTGCCCGGGGGTGGCTGGAGGGATTTAGGAACAGAGGGCAGGTGGAGGACTTTTCGGGGTTCAGGAACAGCAAACAGCTGGGGCATCAGTTCCCAGCTTGGTGCCTCCCTAAGGATTTCAGAGCTGGGGCTCCGCCACCTCACACACTGACCTTAGCATCAAAGTGGCCTGCGAGCTGTGAGTCCCCACGAAATGCCTGGTGACCGCCAGACAGGAGCAGACACTGGCTGAGCCCTCATGGGTGCCTGGCCCTGGGACCTCACAGGCTTTAAGAGTTCGGGCTCTCCCCCTGATGACTGGACATAAAAATGCTCTTGTTGTGTTAGCAGTTTTTGCTCGCAAGCCGGTCCTTTTGATACAGGGATGGCAGGTCAAGTCTCTCGAGGCAGAGACTGTATTAACATTTTTAGTTCTCCAAGATCCTAGCACAGTGTCCCAAGTAATACACTGCTCGGGCGCCCCCGTGGGGCTCAGCCCCCTCTGTGAGTGGGCGATGCGTCAGGGTGGGGGGGAATTGCCCCAGTGAGCGGGTGACACCGCACAAGCTCGTCCTGCCTCGGGAATTGGGCTGCTGCCTTGGACGGACCTCGTGCCTGGCTCCTGAGGGCGCTCTGGTTCCCACGGCCACCCTGGCACTGCCAGCAGGGAAGCAGAACGTCTGTCCTGGCACTGAATTCTGCAGAGACCTGGGACGAGCTTGGAAGGGGCCCATGCGCTCGGGGACACACCTGCAGACACCTGATTTCAGCCTGGGAGACTGGGCGCAGGGCTTGGCCAGGCTGACTCCCACCCGCAGGATGGAGACGGTGACCGAGAGCCTCTGAAGCTGCCACATTCGGACAGCGGCTGAGAAAACGAACCCAGAGAAGCACGAGAAGCGCGTGGCACTGCCTCCACAGGCTTGGCTCCACACTGCTGGGCTGCCGTCCGGGTTAGGTGGGAGCTGAGGGCAGGAGGCCAGCCCTGGGGATGATGGGGTGCTGGGCATGGTCTGCTCTGCAAGGGAAGCCCTGCAGCAGCGAGCCTGGCGGGGTTCCCCTGAGGGATGCTCTGCTGCTCAGGCTCAGGGCACACGGACCACTGGCCTCCGGCTTCACGGGGCCTTTGGAACGCAGTCTGAGACAGGTGTTGGATCCGGGTTTTTCTCTTCCAAGTGCTTCTGCGAAACACTTGCATATGGAACACTAAAAGAGTTGGAGCGTCCAAAGCGCTTTCAGGAGGCAGCAGGTAGGCAGGGTGGTGCCTGGGCATTGGCTGAGGGTGCGAGGTGCGGCCTGACCCAGAGGCACATCTGCACCAGGGACCCGGGGCAGCTCGGCTCCAGGGAGCAGTGAGTCAAATCTCCCCGAGGGCTTTCTCGGGTCCTTGTTGGGTCAGGAGGGCCCGCTGTGCCCTGAGGATGAGTGGTGCCCGGGGCAGCTGGGAGGATGTGGGAGCTGACGGCTCCCATGTCTCGGCCTGGCGGTTCATGCGGGGCGTGGGCTGAGTCCCACTCTTTCCTTCTGTGGGTATGCGGAGGCGACATACACAGGCGGCTCCTGTCTGGGCAGGAGGCCTGCAGCCCCGCCCCTCCTATCCCGAGAGGTTTGCAAGTCAGGTGTCACCTTTCCCCTCTGGGGTCTCCCAGCCCACCCCAGAGGACAGCTGTTTGGCAGGCGGGTGCTGCCTGCCTGGCTCCTCTGACAGCAAATCTAGGGCCAGAGAGCAGGCCAAGGACAAAGGCGGACACACTACCCTAAGTGTGCCTGGTTAGATGCGGAGAGCGTGGCCGGCATGGAGTGGGGGTGCAGCCATGTCCCGGGAGCTGGCGTCCAGGCCCCAATTCCGCCTGGGGTCTGGCACTGATGAATAGGTCTCCCACCCCACGTAGCTCACCTATGCGTGCAGTGGGGCCGCCTGGGCAGAGCACAGGAAAATCTCGAGTGTAGGGGACTTTGTCTTGTGTCGTAGAGTGAAGTGTGCTGTTTTCAAAAGCTTTCATAAAACAAATCTGCCACTGGGGCTGTGGGAGCCCAGCCCACTGGCCCTGTTCTCTCCGGCCCCTCAAGGCCGCAGCAGACGTGGGAAGAGAGAACTTAGAGACTGTGGTGGGGGGACGTCGTCCCGTGGGGAAGCCAGTGTCCAGGAGGCAGAAGAGAGGCCTCCCTGGGACACCTTCCTGGGGCAGCATCGCCAGATTCGTCCACAGCCGGGTCACAGTGACTAGGGCGCCCTCCCCAGATCCCCGACGGAGCCTAGTCGGCAGGCCGCGATGACCTTCATCTGTGACTAGCCTGGGGCCCCACGGGCGGCCAGGGAAGAGGCCTCCTGGGCAGGCCTGGGGCAAAGCCCAGCTCTTCTCCCTGGCAGCATGCCTGTGGGAGAGTGACCTGCCTTCCCCTGTCAGCCTTCTCATCCCCGAGGCGGAACTGCAGGCCTCAGGCGCTGCAGGTCAGCGGCCAGCCGTGGGTTCCCCAGGCTGGCGGCTGCTCAGCATCACAGACGGCAGGCTGCGCAGAGCCGCCTCCTCCTCTTGGCCTCCCGACGTCCCTCACCTTAGGGGGTGCAGCATGCTGAGCGACCCGTGGGATGTGAGGGGGTGGTCCTGCCCCTCCAGCACGCACCCTGAGTGCCCCCACTCGGCCCCCCACTTTTCTCTCTGTGTGGAAGGATGACTACCCTTGGGAATGGACTGGAGACGTCAGCACCCTGGAGGGCGTGCCTCCGTCGGTTTTGCTATGGGAGCAAGAACTGAATCTCTGCCCGTGGGAGCCAGTTCCAGGTGTGTGTGGCAGGTAGCTTGTCCCAGCCAGTATTTACATTAATGGGGTGATTGATCACAGAAATAATTCACATAGTGGGTGATACAGTGACTTATTTTTACTACAGTTCCCTTGGGAAGCATCAAGGAAAACACACGTTCTAAAACAAGGCTGTCACCCCATTTATAAAGGACTGCAGGTCATACAGTCTAGGTGGAAAAGGTTTAAGAGTGTCTAGGACATGATTTTTTTAAAGATATTCATTTGGCCAAGCCCAGTGAAAGATGATAGGAGTTATTTGTAAGATTTCTTACTTATTTCTCAGGGTTAGAATCAGTGACTTTAATTCTGGAGATCCCTCCTATCTTACTTAAAGTGGGTGGGAGGGAGACGGTGCCCAAGTAGTGTGTCCAGAGCCCTGGCAGAGCAGCCGTGCCATCCCCACCCTACCCTAGCCTGTGTCTGTCCCCTACAACCCACACGGCACCCTCACAATCCCACCCAGGCTGGAGAGGGCCCCCCAGCTCCCATGGGCACCCCAACACCCTGGCAGGGATCCCAGCCCTTGGCCCCACTTGCACACCTGTTGAGGCCGTCCTGTCTCTCTGAGGTCCTGGGGCCCCGTGGTTGGCATCTAGTGGACACACAGCTGCTTCCTATCTTAAACAGAGCATTGATGGGCTTAAAAAATGATGCATGCAAACATTTCTCAAATGCTGACTTATGAGGTGCAAGGAGGTGCTGTGGATTGTGGGGGGATGAATGGTTTAGGGCAGGACGGACATTGTGGTCATTCAGTGGGCATGAAGGGAGGGGCCGCGCTGCTGGAGGGAGTAGCCAGAGCTGTCTCACCAAGTGGATAAATGGGGTCAGAGCCAAGAAGAGGCGGCATGGGGCAGGGTAGGGCACAGGACTGAGGACAGTGCAGGGAGAACCCTGGCTGTCCTTTCAAACCATGGGACCTGGAGCAGTCACTTAACTTTGCTTCAACGTCTAGCCTTTGAGATGGTACCTACTCATGGGGCTGGTACAAAGATGAAGAGTGTAACTACAGGAAGGCACTTAGAACCCTGCTCGGCGCACAGTAGGGCCATGCTGCATCAGCTGACGTTCTCTGAAGGGTGGGAAGGCATTTATGGGGCAGATGGGAGATGGAGGGGATGGTACTCCAGGTGATGGGGAGGCGCAGGGGTGGGAACACTAAGGCGTAGGGACCCTGCAGGGAGAGGCAGGGCGGGGCCAGGAAAACCACGGTGCAGGTGGGATTCCATGGTCACCTCCGACAGTCTGCCCCTCCCGGCCTCTCGGTCCTTCCCTGCCCTCCGTGACCCCTCTCCCACCTGTGCACCTGTGTCCTCCAGCTGCTGCAAGCGATGTCTGTGAGCGGGTGACGGGTGGGGATTCCCCTCCCGAGGACCTCTGCTTGCCCCCACTCATCTCACTCAGCACCGGCCCCCTTTCCTGGCCCCTTCCCCACTACTCCCAGGCCTGCCCAGATGCCTTCAGTTGTCTCCAGGTCTCTGCCCTTCAGGTGGCAAGCACCCCGGCCTCTCCTCGCGTAAAGTCCTCCTGCCCTCGGGGACTCACAGCACATGCAGCTCCCGTCTCTTGCAGTTCCTCTACGGTGAACCACGCCTTCAGCGGCCCTCCGGCCCATCTCAGCCCAGTTTGGGTCCCTGGGAACGGCTGCCCTGCCCTCGCTCAGCCCCAGGGCGCCTGGCTGTGGCCTCAGCCTGGGCCACAGCCGGCCTTACCCCGGGTGAGCTGTGGGCTTGGGAGGACGCTGTCACTGCCCCAGGCTCGGGGAAGGGTGGCAGTGGGGTGTCTAAGACAGGCTGCATGTGCTTAAAACAAAAGGAACATTCGTCTTCCTTGTTACTGAGTAGTAGCAGCATGTCCCCATGGGAACAGTTGTCTGGTTTCTATGGGAAAGCATCTCGTTTGGGATGAATTTTCCTTTTTAGATACTGCTTTTCCAGAAAGCCGATCCCAAAGACAGAGCAGAACTTTTTTCTGTGCCCTCTCATGAGCTCTGCTCGGGGTACAGGGTCAGGGGCCCCTCCAGGGGTGCAGAGTCTGCTCCCCGACTTGCTGTGAACTGAGCAGAAATGGCTTCACGGCAAGTGGGGGGCTGTGGCCGCTCAGAGCTCGTGGGCAGAATGTCCTTGTCCTGGAAAGTCGGTGTGGGCCACCTCCCCGGAGGGGAGGCGGGTGAGGCGGAGTCACACGCATGTGCCCCCTGCTTGATCTGCTGTCACGTGCTGGCCCCGTGGGCAGCGGCCGTTATGGTCCGAGGCTGTCCCAACGTGGGGGGAGAGAAACAAAGCAGGGAGCTCTGCGTCTGCCCTGTCTTCCCTGCGACCCCGAAGCTGCTTGGTATCCACAGCATGTGGGGTGTATAGGGGCTGCGCATCTCAACAGACCAGCAAGGCCTCGGAGGTTCCTCGGGGCCAAGGCCTTGCGGGTTTGGGAGCTCGGCCGGGAGGCTCAGGACCGGGGCAGGCCTGCCTCTGGAAGGGCAGAGAGCCTCCCCCACCCCCCGCAAGCTCTTGCCCTCAGTGGTCTGTGTGCCCCCCACTGTGGGGCCTGCAGAGAATATAGGTTTGACTACCCAACACAATGAATGAAAACTTGTTCAACAGATAAAAGCTGCAGGTCAACATGCAATGGGGGATGATTCAGCCTCAGACGGAGGAGGCCAGGCCCGTGGTGCCGCAGGGCCAGACCCCAGGACACTGAGACAAGCCAGACGCAGAGGGACAGCCCCAGGTGGCCCATGAGGCCCCAGAGCAGACGGGGGTGCTGAGGGGTTGTGGGGGTGCGCTCTGTGGGCACCAGGGTTCAGTTTGGGAAGGTGAGAAAGTCTCACACATGACTGTGCTTGACACCCTGAGCTGCACGTCTGACAATGGCCAAGGAGGTGAGGTGAGGTTTTTACCCTGACTTAAGAATCCTCTTCAGTGTGGAGAAAGGGGAGCCCTCCTGCACTGCTGGGGGGAATGTCAGCTACTTCAACCATTGTGGAAAACAGTATGGAGGTTCCTCCAAAAACTAAAATAGAAATACCATTTGACCCAGGAATCCCACTCCTTGGAATTTACCCAAAGAATACAACTTCTCAGATTTAAAAAGACACATGCACCCCTATGTCTATCTCAGCACTTTTTACAGTAGCCAAGATATGGAAGCAACCTAAGTGTCCATCAGTAGATGAATGGATAAAGAAGATGTGGTACATATACACAGTGGAATACTACTCAGCCGTAAGAAAGAAACAAATCCTACTGTTTGCAACAACAAGAATGGAGCTGGAGGACATTATGCTCAGTGAAATAAGCCAGGTGGAGAAAGCAAATGCCAAATGATTTCCCTCATTTGTGGAGTATAACAATGAAGCAAAACTGAAGGAACAAAATGGCAGCAGACTCGGAGACTCCAAGAAGGGACTAGTGGTTACCAAAGGGGAGGGATGGGGAAGGGCAGGTGGGGAGGAAGGGAGAAGGGGATTAAGGGGTATTATGTTTAGTACACATGGTGTGGGGGGTCACGGGGAGAACAGTGTAGCACAGAGAAGGGACATAGTGAATCACTAGCATCTTGCTGCACTGATGGGCAGTGACTGCACTGGGGTGTGGGGGGGACTTGATAAAATGGGTAAATGTAGTAACCACATTGTTTTTACATGTGAAACCTTCATAAGAGTGTATATCAATCATACCTTAATAAAAAATTAACAAAAAAAGAATCCCCTTCACCCCATTAAGCCCCCGGGACAGTCGCCTGACACTAGGGGATCAGAACTGCTCCCCTTTCATCCTTGGACTGATCAGGGGGCAGCTGGGAGAGAGCCCTGATCAAGCTCTTGTACAGTATGGCATCAGAGCCTCTGCACAGCTCTGCCCACTGGGGGCAGGCCCCAGGTTCGGCCGCCTCGGGAATCACACCAGCCAGGAGTCCAGGGCACGTGGGCACCGAGGCCCTCAGGCTGCCAGTGCAGCCTTTCCACCAGGCCCTGGCCTCTGTGGCCCCTCAGGGAGCCGGGGCCCTGGAAGAGGGGGCCTGCCCTGCCCTGGGGGTGGGCAGCAGCCTGCAGAGGCAGGGCTGGGCTCTCTGGGTGAGCGGCTGTAGACCAGCAATGCAAGGGGCAGCGATTCCTGGTGGAACCGACAGTCGCCGAGTAACAGAGTGTGATCTACTTGTACAAGGAACAGTGACACCCGTGTGGCCCCAGCCTGTGCACGTGTGCAGGGCCCCGTGTGCCTCTCTGATCAAGGGCGATTTCTGGAGGGGGCTGGGGACCGCCCACCTGGGGAAGTGAGCCGGGGACAGCCAGGGACCCGGCATCCTTTCTCCTCGGGCCTATTTGTCCTGTCTGTGTTTTCTGCGTGAGCAGGAACGTCTTGTGTAATTTAGAACAAAACCCTCCTTTGAGGGATGCGCGAGGCTCGGTGTCCCATACTCCTGGGCTCACCGAGATCTTGGACTGCATGTCCACTTGGGTTTGCTCTTTGCTGGATGTGGCCTTGTGGTCATCCCAGCTGCACGCTGTGTGGTCCGTGCAGAAAGCCGAGCCACGAGATGCGTGTCTGCCCAGGCTGCACCGCCCAAGGCCCGAGCCCTCTCCTCACGTCCCCCAACCCGGTCCCCACAGAACCCGGTGGCTCCCACTGCCACTGCAACACGCCCACACCGGGACACCACCTCCCACAGTGAGGCTGCCCAGCACCATTTGGCAGCCCGGTTTCCGGCTCTTCATGAGCGTGGATGATGCCTGGGCCAACGTCACCAGAGTCCTGGCAGTTCTGCCCGGGGGCGGGGGGGCCCAGACCACACCACTCACCTGCGGTGCGTGAGGAAGCTGCCGCTGACGTGGCCCGACCCGTCGCATCCTGGTGTGGGGCACGACATGCCCTCCGTCTTGACTGACTTCCAGGAGAACTGGGAGCCATTGAGGTACCCCTCCTTCTGCCGCTTGGCTGCCAACGGGCAGCCGGACGCGCTGCGGTGCGAGGCGTACTTCCCGGTTATGTGGCCCTGGCCGTCACACCCGGGGACTGGGCACCTGGGGGGCAGAAAGAGGGACACACTGTGCCACCTGGCCAGCATGGGCCTGGCGGCCTTAAACAGATTCTTAACACCTGACGTGGAGGAAGCAGCCATGCGCTCCTGCAGCAGGAAGGGAGGCGCCCGTGGAAGACGCCACCTAGCAGAGCCCTGGAACAGGCCCCCCAGGGAAGTGCTTGCCGAGGGGTCCAGCCTCCGGGGCAACGACGGGACGCATGAGAAGGCTCGGTGTGCTGTGGTCGGTCTGAGCGGGCGTCCATGTTTGGGCAGAACCCCAGCTCTTATGGGGTAGAATGCAGGGTTATGATTAAAAAGGCTACTTTGTAAACCCGTGTTTTTCTCAAGCGCTAGAGAACACTGCTTGGCTGTTCTCTGTCCTCCAGCCAGGAGGGTCTCAGCTGCAGAGACACTGTCAGCCGAGGCCCCGGAACAGTGCTGGCGGAGCTCACGGCCCACACACCGTTGGGGGATAAACGGGAGGCTCGTTGGCCGGAGCTGACCCTCAGCAGCAGGCTGATAGGTGTTCCGGAAGCTTCCCCACCACAGGTGACGGCAAAGGGCTGAGGGCATGACGGGGTGCAAGTGCACCCACTAGCCCCATGCTGCTGGGCTTTTGAACAGCAAACTGCATTCTTCAGAACTTGTATTATCTATTTGATATGTTATAACTTACTTTAATATTTTCTTTATTAGCTTTTCTTTTGTTTTAATAAAAAATTTTCTACAAAGACATTGAGATTAAAATTCCAGGGAGAGAGGTCCAGGCTCGTCTTACGGATTTTTGAGACCAGGACTTGGTGGGCTTGGGTTTGGGGCAGATGCGTGGTGCACAGGAGGGCTGACCTCGCCGCACGTGTTCTGAGCCCAGGCGGCACCTCGGAGTGAGGCCGGGATGGCTGAATGGCTTTCTTCAGCCAGAATGTCAGCAAAGCATGCCCTCGTGATCTCCACCGGGGGGCGGGGGGTGCTGGTGTTTTGGGGGCACCAGACAGATGGACATTCACTCACCATATCGTCTGCCATTTGTAGGGTGCTTCCAGCCAATCGGCCGGTGCGTTTTAGTTTTGGGTTTAAAGGTCTGACCTTCCAGTTGCCTGACATCTCAGAGGTGGCCCAGGAAGACCCGGCTGGTTGCTGGCGATGCTGCCAGCAGCCCGGGAGCCGGGGCCCCGGCCGCCCCACGGTGGCTCCCACCCCCGCCCGCCAGGCGCGCACCTGATGGGCTCCTGGTCCTCTTTGTCTTCCTTGCTCTGCGCTATCCGGATGCCGCTCTTCTTGGCCCTCGGGCAACCTGAAAGGCTGGAGAAGCAACACGGTTTCAGAGAGCACCCCAGCCTGCCAGTCCTGGCGGGCTTCCTGCACCGGTGACGGTGCTTCTCGGCCCGAATGAAACAGAATCCAGGCAGGGGGTTCTCCCGGCACAGCCCCCCAGCTCCCAAAGCCTTTAGATGCTGTCAGACCCGTTGCAGAGGCTCACGGGGCCAGACAGGACACTATGAAGTGTGGGAAAGCAGGCCACCTGCAGAGACGGAAGCAGCCAGGAGTCGGGAGAAGTGAAGCTGGGAATGTCTTGAGGGAGGGAGAGGATGGACACGTGCGCAGCAAAGGGCCATGTTGGCAGAGAAAACCCACGCCCGTGGCTCTGTTTCCTGGAGACCCACTCTCCGACACAGACACGCAACCTCTGCCCCCCCAGGGGAGGGGCACGCCGGCGGTCTGCTCTGATCTCCCTGAAGTGTCCGCAGAAGGTGTGGTGGATGCTGGACATGTTTATTTCATGAGATTGTCAAATGCTTAGAGGTAGAATTTCACGTGCATGTGAAGGACATTTTCCAGGTGGAACAGAAAAACACTGATATATATTGGTATGTGCAGGCCAACAATAGGCTGCTGTATATGAGGGATGGACACGAGAACATATTGAACACGTGAGAGTCTTCACAAAAAACCAGAGCATTAGCCGAGATGTCCTGGGGCGTGGCGGCAGTGGGCGGGGGCCCGGCATCCAGGCAGTGCACTGGGTGGAAAGCGCCCGCTCTCCTTCCTGTCTGGGGCGGCAGAGTGCTGTCCCCGTCAGCCCTGGTCCTTCCGGGCATGCTGGTTCCCCGGTGGGCCCTGACTGCCAATGGAGGCGCCCCTGGGACTGGGGTCTGGGGCTGGGGGCTCTTTAGGAGGCTTGTCTCCCTTTACAGGAAAATGGGAAAGATGGCGTGCCTGAAGCTGCTCCCCTAGCCGCCTGCATTTCTCTCCTCTTACAGTGACCGTTGGGAAATCAGGGTCTGCACGGGTCCCTCCTCTGCCCCCTCAGCCCGCTGCCCCTGTGTGGCCTGGCTCCTGAAGCCTCTCTTGTGGGACCTGCTCTCTCCGGGGCTGTTGTGACTGGAAGCCAGGAGATGCCCTTGGCCCTGCGCCGTGTGACCCCAGTGCACCCGAGCAGTTCCTCTGAGGGTCCGATTTTCGTCTCGGGTCCCCATTTCCTGTGTCCTAGAAATTCCGTGCCCCTTGGCTTGGCCACACTTATGTGTCTGTTGTTCCCTGGCACCTCTGCCAGGCGCTTTCTTCCCTTCCTCTCCTGGCTGTAGAAGTTCATCCACCCCTGAATCCTGGATCACATGGTGCTGACTCCCAGGTGTCCCTCTGCATCCAGAATAAAGCGCAAGCCGTGCATCCTGCTGGCCGGCGCGCATGGCTGCTCGGATGGTGCCTCTCCCTCCATTAAAGATCACACTCCCATCTGTACCGACTCACGCCCCCTCCACTTCTCATTTGCTCCTTCAGGGAATGACACTGACGTCTGCTCATCCGCCTAAGCCAGGCCCCAGCTGCATCCCTGGTGGCTCCCTCTGCCTTGTTTTCCGCAGGTCCTGTTGGCCTTATGTCCCAAGTATCTTCTGAGTCCAGCCACCTTCTACTTGGAGACACTGAATTAGGATGGCCGAGCATTCACTGTGAGCCGGTTGACGGACTCTTCGGAGTTCTTCCAAAGCCTCTTTACTTACCCTGGACAGGTCCATGCCCCTTGGCATGGCGCACGGTCGTCTGGCCCTGCCCCGGTCAGCCATCTCTCCCACTGCCTGGGTCTGTATTCATGATCGTCTTCTCAGGGCCCAGGTGTGAACCCAACATGATCACTCGGCCTGTGTCCTCGGATCCGGGCGGCATCCTAGAAACCTGAGCCCAAAGCCAGGGGGCAGTGCCTGCCTTGTGCACTGCGCTCAGGGCACCTGCTCAGACTCCTGGGGAGGGTGCTTTCTCCAGATGTGGGGCCGCCTTCATTTCTGAGAAGTGTGGCTCTCCTCCCCTTGCACTGATCTGTCCATGGGGTCAAACGGCACAGGTCCTGGTGACCCCGTGCACTCTCTCCACCGGCCGCCCACCTGCCCCCACAGACCTGCTCACAATGCAAGATTCACAGCTGAGGCATCTGAGCAGAATTCAGCTGCGTGCTGTCTGCTGGGCTTCTCCTCAGCGATGGCCTGTCCACTCACCAGTGTCCCACTGGGAGGCCCTTCCTGCCTGTAGGTGGCCTGAGCTACCCCCTGCCATGCCTCCTCCCGCCCGCAGGCCTCTCCTCGCCAGGCTCTGCCTGTCCCAGCCCCTCGCCATGCCGGTCTGGGGCTCCTGGATGTAGCCGCCACTCCAAAGGCTGTTGGGTGGCCCTCGTCCTGGATTCTGGGCTGACAGGGCGCTCCTGTTCCAGGTGGGGAACTTTCCTAGACAGGACTGTGCTTCCCACAGTTCACTGGCACCGAGGCAGAGGCTCACTCCGTATCTGCACCTTTAGAGGAAATACCCTAAATTTTGGAAGCATGTCAACACTTTAGAATCCTTGCCTTCCTGGGCGAGGAAATGGCTCAGTGTGGGGTGCGTGGACGGCTCCCAGACAGAGGGGGAACTGACAGGCGAGCTTGTGCAGAGAGCCGAGATGCTGGGCGTCCTGTGACTGAGACACAATCTGACTGTGAGCACCTGGCCCGAGAAGGAGGGAGAGGTAACTCGGGCTGTCACAGCTGCTCAGGACGGCCCAGGGCTGGACCACACGAGGGGCCTGTGGCTTTGTCCGCAGGTCGGCCCAGGCCGCTCTGAACTCACATGGCCAAGGAGAAGGTGGCACGAGTGAGAGGACGGCTCACCCGTGGTCCGGGTGAAGTTTGCACAAACAAAATGATCCGCGGAGAGGAGCCTCCCTCTGCACTTATGGCCATCACGAACGGACAGGCCTGGGCAAGCCTGCTTCACCAGCCGGGTCCTGACTTTCGTCCATGGTTGGTTTACACAAGGTTATGAGCAGCCACTGCACCTCTACCTGGGCACGCGCTCAGCCCCACTGCAGCTTCTGTGTAGGCAACAGCGGACTGGCACAGCAGGGCACCCTGCCTCTGACCCGCCGTGACCCCTGTGCATGGCACTCACGTTTGCTGTCACTTGCGGGCATTTCTGTGTGCTCAGCTCTGCTGATTTCTGCTCACACTAACTGGGCACCTGACAACGGCTCACACCTCCATGCTTAGGAGGTCAGTCCTCAGTGGTGTCCGAGGGCTGCCCCTTCACGACTGTGCACAACGACCTTACAGTGTCCCAGGGGTCCCTTCCTCCTACACCCTGCAGGTTAGGGAGACGTGTCTTGGTTGACTTTAGAAATGCTTCTTGCAGAAGGAGCCAGTTGCAGGACAGGTGAGCTAGGGGAGGAGCTGTGGTTCTCAAATGAGAATTTGCCTTCTGAGGATGGGCCTGTTGAGGAACGCGTGGCACTGGGCTCTGGGTCTGTAAAGCCTGAATCTGTGCACGGGGTCTGCGCGGAGCCTGTGCTGGCCATCCTCCAGGCAGATGGGGCGCGAGGCAGTGGATTTGGAGAACAAGCCCTCTACTTACCTTCGATGAGAAGCGTAGTTGCCAGTAATGTGCCCAGAGCCATCACAGCCAGGGGTGGGACATCTGCAATTAAAAATACAAATGGTACAATTTACTTGAAATAAAGAAAATTCTGTGGATAATAAGCTTTCTTATTTACCCAGAACACTCTCTGTAATGCTAACCTCCCTGCATAGAAGCCCTGGAATCGGCCTGCAAGCTCCCTGCCCCGCGTGGAGGTGCGCTGTTACCTCCACCAGGTGCAGACCTGATGACCCGCCTCCCTCCTGGTACAATGAACTTTCAGAAGGATCATGAATTTCAGGAACTTCCCAGGATTCAGAAATCTCTGTGCACCCTCGGTCCCGAGGCGATTTACTCCGAGTCCCTCTGCCTCCCAGGCCCGCCTGTCCTGACCCTTTTCACTGCCTGGAGTTGCGTGCAGCTCAGTTGCAGCAGGGTCTGTCGCCATACCAGGCCACACATGCAGTAAGGCCGGTGCTCGGGAGGATGCCCACGGAGGCCGAAGGGGCCGGTCCTCATCTGAACTGCAAACACCAGCATTACAAGGGGCTCCTTCTTCACAGCCCGGCCAGCTGGTCAGCCCTCGATTCCAGTGTGGGCTGCACCTGTCCCTTGGCGCTGGGAATCAGGTCAATAAGCCTTCAGACCGCCACCGGGCCCTTGGGAGGTTTGATGTACCTCAGACTTGAGGAGAGCATGGACGTCTCTCCCTCAGCCAGGCCGACAGCTGAGATACTTAGTTTACAGGACCTCTCACCCTCTGCTGAGCCAACCCTGGCCCGCAGTGCCCTCGTGCTGATGGGAGGGATGGTGCCTAGTTTTATGACAGTGGCCTCTGTGTCACTTCTTACATGTACCATCTCAAGAGTGACCAGGTAACACCCATAGATGTGTTCACTGTGAGCTATTTCTGCTGTATTGTGCCCACTAGGAATGTAAGATTTAAGGACAAGAATTTAAGAATAAATTCTTCCTTTCCACTAAATTTGTAACTCTTGAAAAGCAATGAGGATAAAGTGACTTCACAGCTATAATACCCTACACCTTGTGTGACATGCTCAGCACAGCTGGTGCCCCCATCCCTGCTCAGTGAGCGCAGGGACTGGACTCCTGGCAAGGACAATCCCAAATCCCAAGTACTTGGTAAGTGGATGCTGCTTCTGAGAGATGTCCACTCACTTTCCATTCAGAAGGTCACCCTGGATATTGGGTGTTGAGACCAGGCCAGCAAAGGCCTGGCTGACGGATAGACCTCCTCAGGGTCAGAGGCGGGTGCCCAGAGGCAGAGCATGGGCAAGAAGCTGCACTATTCTTGTGTAGGGATGACATAGATTGACACTTGGATGTGTGAAAGAGGTTTGGTATCTAGAAATTGTCTAATTCTCGTTGAGTCCTAAGGAAGGGCACCTAATTCTAGATCTCAGGGTACAGAAATTGATACTTGCTGGGTCCCATTAAAGGTGAGACCCCGTGTGAAGGAGTGAAGAGGCGGCCAGTGTGTGGAAGAGGGGTCAGCCCTTCAGGATGCGAGCTGCGGGCAGAACAATGAGGCGTTTTAAGCAGGATGCACGTGTCAAGAACGACCCCAGATCAGGTTGTCGACCTGATTTTGGTGGAAGTCACAGCTGTTTATGTGCATTTCCATTTTAATCACAAAGCTATTCTGTCAGTTGCTCAGTAATTATTTTCTAAATAATCACTTTGATGATGGAACTTCGCTCGCTGATACCCCAAATGGCACCTCATGTGGATAGACCCCAAGCCTGCAATACTCACAGAGGGAGGAAAATTTGAAAGCTATAAAAATCATTCCAAGAGCAGCTGATCTTCATGCACGTTTCTGTTTAGAAAATGTATCAAGAAACAGAAATGTTTCCTACCAGCCAATAATACACACTTAGCTTTGCTTTATTGCTCAAAAGGAAAAAGAAATTCTTAAAGTCTTCCTAATTTAAGCACTTAGTGCAAATTTATTTAAAGTCAATTCATTTTAATGTGAACAGAAATTTTTTCATATGCCTTTTTTTGGTGGGGGCAGGAGAAGGCTGACATACTCTGTTCAAATTTAAAGTGAGGCATTGTTCCCCCAAAATGCAAATGAAAATCAGGTTTTACTAAGTATAAAAAAAGATAAAGATTTTTGGAGTAGTTATTGTGTGTTTAAGCCATTTACAGATGCATGGTCTGATTAAAAAAGAGGTATTTAAAATGTCCTTTATCACCATGAAAATGAACAAACAGGATACTGATTTGGCTCATTTTCAGAGCTTTTATTGTGTTGGGAAAGAAAAAGAAAAAGCATCCCCAGGAGGCTTTGCTTTCTTAAGAGGTCTGTTTTTATATTCAGGGTTTCAAGTCTGGCGAGTGGGGTTGAATCCCAGGCCTGCCACTTGCTGGCTGCATGGATGTGGGGAAATCCTTAAACCTGCCAAGGTTCATACTTGCCCCCTGGGTGCTGCCCGCTGCCGGTCTGTGAAGAGGATCAAGTCGGGGGAGGCCGCAGAGGGCCTGCTCTGGGCCGACCCCACCCGGCTTATGCGGAACATGCTCAGCCTCTGGGCTCCCAGCGCCCCCACTGGGGCTTGGGTGTCTGGAGGGCACCCACTGCCTTCCACCGTCAGACCCCCACATAGCTGGCTCCCGGTTTCCGAGGGGTGGTAATCCGGCTTCCTCGTCTGTAGGTGGTGCTCTGGGATCACCTAAGGCAGCCCAGGGTGGTTTCTCAGCTATTCTTTCTTCTGTCAGCTGTAGGGATTCTTTTTATGTTACTGCTTGAGACTTAAGGCTTTTTTAAACTCTCACATTTGCATACAAATTTCCTAGCTTTAAGAACCTCCACATTCAAAACTACAATTTTCTCAAGTCAGTGAACGTGGAAGTTGTGCTTCCCCTGACAAAAGGGGTCTTTGCTTCTCAGGTGGAGCCCCGGGTAATGGGGAGGCATCAGGTCCAGGCACAAAACCGTGATCGGCATCTGTCACGGAACAGGGCATCTTCCCCACGCAGGGAGGCCCGAGGGGATCACTGAAATCCCCCGTGGACAGAATCAGGAAGCAGCACGTGCCACACAGCGTGGGGTTTGAAATGGCGGAAGAGAGGGACTGGGTTTCCATGGAAACTCCCTGTAAGGCCTCCCAGGTTCCCAGCACTGAAGGGCGGCAGCCCAGGGAAGACACCACAACTTGACAGCGTCTTTCCTGGAGGCCGGCAAAGGCACCAGGTCTATTTTAAGCTCCTGTGGCGAGGGATGTGACGTTGTGTCAAATAAAACACTTCAGCGTATATGTCTCCTCTCCCACTGCAAGGTGCTGATGGTAACGATAGTCTGGCAAAGCCAGTGGTGAATAAAATAGTCCCAGAATCTCTACTCGACAAGGATACATTCAAGACAAAACGTCCGTGATGCCTGTGCCAGATCTACGGTCTTGTATTTACCTTGGGGCTTAAGTAATGTCCAGAGAAAACAATTTTGCAGACTACATGGTATTATCTGGCTGGAAAAATCGGTCTGGTATAGGCACCTAAGAATGGCGATGGAAAAATCATGAAACGTTTTAAAAAGTGTTTACATATCACCGAATCCAGGAAGAATCTAAAAAAAAAAAAATCAGGACCGCTCACAAACTTTTGGGATTTCTGACTTCCTGGAACGAGCCCTTCTCAAGTAGGGAAAACCTAGGTTTCTGTTGCTTCTGCAGATTCAAGATATAAAACAGATTCTGATAGAAGATATCACCACTAACAGCAAAAAAGACCTTTAATGTCCATACCTTAAAATATGCAGCCATGAAAATCACTGGCTTTTGCAGTGGCACACACCACAAACGTGCATCTCCTGTCTGCCTCTGGTCTGTCCTTGAGCAGGTCACCCACCACTGTGTGGCTTCCTCCCACTTACAAAACCACAGCACAAAACAGGCTAAGAAAGTAGAAATTGGTAAACTACGGACTGAACTAGGACTGTGATTTAATTATTCACAAGAAAGTCTTCAAAGTGCCTCCTCTATGTTCTATAACCCCCCTCCTTGGAAAACAAAGATGAGGGCTTGATAAATAGTTTGTTTAAGACAGACATTTAAAACGTGCCTCTCTGTTTTGCTAGGGATGCCCTCTAGTTGTGAGCGTGCACATTGAAGGCATTTTCCACGTGTGGGGAGCCCACAGTGCATCAACCCCGCTATGGATACGACAGCAAATGCCTGAGTCCCAGACAGGCTTGACCTTCATGGACATAGTTCTTAGGGACCGTAGGGTGCTGCCGATGTCCCCTGTGGGTGCAGTGCGAACACCCAGAGTCAGTTTGGGTCTGCGTCTATCTGGGGAATGGCCTGGCACTGCCCACAAGAGGCCATGTTCTCTGGGAGCACTACCCACCCATGAGCCCTGATCTCTGCCCGAGCCTGGCACAGCTGCTGGGACCTGAGCAGCCCTTCACCCCCAATCAACTCAGCAGAAATGTGTTTGGAAGAGGCTCATGACCTCTCATCTTGACAGGTCAGCTGCTTATTTTTGGAAGTCTTATAAAGGCTGAAATACAGCCAAGCCGGCTTGACTTGTCCGAGCGGCTGACCTCAGCACCCGCGGGCCGTGCCAGCACGACCTGATTCTGAGCGCCGTGGCCGGAGCAGAGGCCTGCCTACAGACCCTGCGGAATAAGCGTATGTAATGTCAGCCTGTTGCACTCTGAGTTCTTTGAAAAGTTTCATGGGAAGCTCTTTACATGTCTCTTTTCTTCCTCTTTTCCATGGCAACTCTATCAAAGGACTTAACCAATAAAACACGAAATATGAAAAAAAAGTATTTTTTTTCTTATGGCCCTCAATTTTAAAAGAAATCATGAAAATGTAAAATTAGGCCTTGTCTAGAGTAGCAAACTGTATTTGCAAGCTGGGATGATTCAGGCCACATATATAAAAGCCTTTCCCCATTTATATAAAATGTTCAATTCAAAATACGTTTTTTTGCCTGAGTACATATAGCTCTAAAAATATGTTCATTTAGATTTTTTGTCATATAAATGGAAAACAAGAAATGCCGAGGAGTGCAAAATGAAGATTTTTTAGGTGGAAAGATAATACATATGGATTCTTCCACTATATCCCTGCAATATTCTCCCCAAACAGGGAGAAACAGATCACATGACAATATACATCACTACTGTCCAGTTCCTTACATACATTACCTGAAACTCAAGGAAACACAAACCTCGCAAATCGCTTCTCAGTTTATAAGACATTCAATAATTTTTTTCATTTTAAAAATCCCACTAAGTGTGGGTATTTTGAGTTTTCGGCCCGTCAGGGGAGCTCAGGGGGGAAGCCCTGCCTGCCTCCCGCCAGTTGCAGAAACAGCCCAGCCTCAGCTGCGTGGTCCAGGCATTGAGCCCTGGACGGGTGCAGCTTGGGTGGAGCTGTGTTGCCCGTGCCTCCGTGCCCGCCTGCCGGGGCGCTAGCCAGGCAGCCTCCCTGTGCTGAGCCCCCAAGCGCCCACCCCCAAGGGAACAGTTCTTGGAGGGGGGGGGCCTTTGGGGATTTGCCTCCCACTTTTGCCTCCAGCACCCCCGGGAGCCCTTCCCGTTCTCTTGTCTCCTTGAGAGAGGACAGAGGTTTCACACATGGTGTGCAGGATACCCCAGAGTGTGAAGACCCACACCTCCCAAAAGGCCAAGTCAGCCCGTCAACACTAGTGGAAGGACTGACCTTCCGATGTGCATCACGTGTAAACAAAAGACACCCTTTTCTCTGGGTCCAAGCACTTTTCTTTTTAAATCACACTCAAAACCAAACAAATAAATGGAACAGAATTTTAAAAGTACTCTTAATGTGATTAAAAAAAACCTTTCATTTTGAGGATTCAGATAAGGTAATATTTCAGACTAGCTTAGGTCTCAGGTTTCTACAGAAGTGGCCATATGACCAGGCAGACAGATGTCAAAGCCCTGGCTCTCTGGAGCTGATGGCCAGGGACTGGGTGGGTGGATGAGCTTCCCGGTGCCTGGAGGCCCAGTGACCACCTGTCCTTCCCCCAACTCAGGTGTCCAGGTGTCTTTGGGGGGTGTGTGCTGGCCTGGCTTCCACTGTCAGTACTGGACAGTGAGGGCTCTGAGGTGCTGCCCCAAGCAGATGGGTGAAGCCTGGCCTGCTCCTGCCCTCCCTCAGTCCCTCGACTAGCAGGCTTGGCCATTTGGGGAGCACCTGGGGACCACACATCTGTCCACTGTTCATGCTGCATGCAAGTCTTAGATTCTTTCAAACATGCAGCCTACAAATCAGAACCCACATGGCCCTGTGTGGATCATGCAGCCTGGATGCCAGGTGGGAGCCCAACCCGGGCCCTTGTCACCCCATTGAACTGTTGCCCAGGCCTGTCTAGGAAAATGCTGCTGTCCGCTGCGGCCGCACGTACCTAGCACATCCCGGCGTCCCACTCACTTAGCGGCGGTCCGTGGGGACTGCTGCCGGAGCACATGCACGTCCAGCAGCAGTGGTGGCTAAGCAAGACACCGGGTGGCCAGAGCCACGAGTGGGGTTGGACTCGAAGGACGCATGCAAAGAAAAACACACAGAAGGTGACCAGTGTGGCCGGCACAAGGCAGCAGACACCCCCGCAGACCTGTCCTCATGGGATCGCCTACACCGGGGCGGTGGGGGCTGCACACTGAGCATGCAGGGCCATGGGCCGGGTGTGGGGCTGGGGCAAGAGGCCGTACTCACCTGGGGCTGGTCAACTCGAGCGTGAGGCAGCCAGGGCCATGTGCACGTGCATTAGGGCAGGCCACTGGGACCTGCCCGTGTGCCCTGGTGGGGTCCGTGCTGGCCGTGGGCCAGGGCCGGGATGTACAGGGAGCCCGGTACCCCTGACCTCCCCCACGCGCCCCTGCTCACAGTGAGGCGGCACTGGGGACACCACTGGGGTGATGCGTGGGGTGCTGACCTTGTTGGAGGCCATCAAGTAGGGTGGTAGGCTGGCCTGATAGCACTGTGAACCCAGGCCATCCACCCCACCCTCCATGTCGCAGGCACACGTGCACAGGCAACACCCCACACCTCATACCCGGGGCAGGGACAGGGGCGCCCGGGGCAGGCCCTGTACCGCTGCTCAGGTCAGGATGCCGAGGCCTGCATCCCTGCCAGGCCAGGGCAGGCTTCCTGCTGGGGCCTCGGAGTCCACATGGCTGGTGACTCGGAGGTGGAAAGCCAGTGACAGTGTGACACCGCTTCCACTTCTCTGCTGTGGACAGTTTGACCTTTCAGTCAACAAAGAAGGTTTGTTTGATCTGAAGGCAGCCCAGTATCCCAAGCTCATCGCCCTTGGTGAGCGTCGGGAGGCAGGTGTCCCAGGACAGGAGGAGGGACGCCTGTTGGGCTGAAATCTTACCCCTATTGTAATGTTCCTTTGATTTCCTTCTTCTACATGTGTCACACTGGGGGATCTTTTATTTTTTGAACCTGCTTTTTTTCTTAAGGAGAAAGTGTTTTTAATTCCAATCAAGACAAATGACAAGACTCCGGGCTCCCTGTGCAGGCCCGCGGCCCTGGCGTCCTGACTCCCCGTGCCCGGGGCCTCTGGTCATCCTCTGGGCCCGCCTTGCCCACGGCACCCCTGAGTGCTCACCGTCACGGACCCCCTGTCATCACGTCCCCCTGCTTATCACCGCCCTCTTGTCTATCAAGTATCTTGCAGAGGGTGTTCTCCTCCGTCAGTCACTCTTTTAAAAAATGCAGTTCCAGCACCTTCTCCCTCGTCCCATGGAATCTGCCTTTTCCCCTGGTTTTACCTCATGTTCTTCTTATCAAAATTACAAATGATTTCAGAGACTCTTAGTTCTGAAGACTCCCAGTCTCACAAGGAGCAGCAGCCGAGGTCCCGACAGAGCCCACCCCCTTCTCGCCTGGCACGGGCTGGTCCCACCAGACCCTTTAAAGTGTCCCTGGTCATCAGTGTTTCCTGCCCTGGACTCTGCCGGGGGGCCCATCTCCCAGGAGTCCGGAAACCCACCTGTTCCTGTTCACAGTCTGTGTTCACGGCGGTGAGGTGGGGGCAGTGAAGGAGGCGGCAGGGGGCAGGAAGGGCTCTGCATCAGGGTGCAGCCACGGGGCTCCCGACGTCACACCACACTGACTGCCACGACTTCCCCCGATTACGAGGGGACTGATGGGAGCACCCCCCTGATGGGGGGGAAATCTGCATAGGTACCCACGGGTTTGCATGTGCTGCCCACGGGCTGGGTCTCTGCTCCACTGGGGAAGACTCAGCCGGATGTCCCGGGAAGAGTCAGGGGGCAGCTGAGCAGGGTGGGGAGAGGGCCTGGGACCACAGCCGCCCGACAGAAGAGCCTCAGCGTGTGGAGCCTGCACCCAGGGCGATGCTCACACTGACTGGGTGACCTGGCCTGGAGCCCGGAGGCTGGCACAGACACGGGCCACCTCTACATGCCGTGGATGTCCGGATGTGTCTGCGGGGGGCACCTGCTAACGAGGGAGCCTGCCCTAGGGCGCCGACCTCCCTGGCCTCTGAAAGAGAAGCAGTGACAGCTCCGGCCCAAGGCGCACCGCTTTGTGCGGGAAGGCTGGCATGAAGGTGGCGGGAGAGCCTAGGATGGGGCGGGGTGCCCTGCTGGCAACCCCCCTTTCCTGGGGCCGTGGAGATCACGAGCAGAGGACACAGCTCGGTCTACATGGGCCTCTCCATGTGGACTTCTTTCAAAGAGAAGCTGAGGAGCAACAGAGGGAATGAAGAAAGGAAGGTGCTCAGGAGACAGAGGGTGGCTGCACCGGCCGGGTGGCGGGAAGTGCTGCAAAGAGCTGTGGGCGCCAGACGGGGTTGCCGGGACGTGGGTGCCAGGGACACATGTGGTCGTTTGATTAACTTTCTCTGGTAGGAAGAGACCCTCGGACTCGCACAACAGACGAGCCCCTGCCTGGAGCACCTCCCTGCACCCAGGCTCTGGGCACATTCCAGCTATATTGCAAGGGTGGCCGCGGGCAAACGGATGAACCACGTCACTTGAGAAAGATGAACGAAGCACTTGGGTTTCAGCCTAGAGGAGAGGAGATGCCAGGAAACAGTCCTTTCCCAGAGAAGACGCCTCACTCCCAGCATCCACGCGGGTCCGCCCAGGGCACGTGCTGCAGGCCGAGGAGAGCACAGGTGTGGCGGGGTCCAGAACCAGCCGGCTGACCCCAGGAGCATGGGGATCGCAGGACAGGCTTGGCTGGGGCCCACTTGTGGCCGCCCTAAGAGCCTCCTGGCTGAGGGCCAAGGCTTGGGGTGGCCCCGGGGACAGCAAGTGCCCGCCTCTCTGGGGAACAGAGATGCCCCTCCAGGGGGCTCCGGGTGAGTGCTCCTGGGAGGGCCTTTCCCCAGGGGGTGGAGGGCAGGGCTCCCCACAGGACTGGCTGCAGGCCTTCAGGAAAGCCCCACCTCGGGGTCACAGACTCGCGTGTGCCTTCTCCACCCTCTGCTTCCTCCAGTCGGGTTCTCACCACCAAGGAGTGTCCTCCCTCAAACACGCCCTGTGCCTTGGCCTCCCCCTGCTGCCCCTCCAGCCTCCAGACCCCACAGGCCTGGCCAGCAGCCCTCCCTGAAACCCCAACACCATCCCTTTCTGCCCCCAGCTTGACACTTGGAATGTGGTATTTCTTCCATCTCTGTGTCCCCAGCTCATGGAAATGTAGCCTCTGGAGCTGGGCCTGGGCAGTGTGGCAGCCAGTGCCCACGCTGGCCTGCCTGTGGCTCCTGTCTGCTGGCACAGATGGAGGCAGGGGTGGTTGGTAGGAAGTATCTTCTGTGCAGCCAGGGCCTCGGTAGGTGCTTCATGAGTTGCTGAGGTGTCTTTAGGTTTCCTGGTTAGCAGACAAGGTTCCAGGAGTCACAGAAACGGAGTGGGTCCCTGGCAGGTGTGAGCCCGTGTTGGGGAGGCATGTGAGCACTCGTTAGGGTGCCTTTGTGTGGGGGGCTGGGGCACTGGGACTCCTGCTTGAGCAGGTGCAGCCGAGGCTCCGCACCCACAAGCCCTCCTCCCCATCCGACAGGAAGCACCCTGGGCTGGACCAGAGCCCTGCCTGTGACCTCAGCCTCGATCCCCAAAATAGGGCACAGATGCCCCCCAGCACCCATGTGCCTTAAGGGTCAGGCGTGCAGCCCTGCAGCAGTACCATCCCAGCTCTTTCCTCTTGCAGGCGGACTAGGTTCCGGGGCTCCGCCCTTCCCATGGCTGCTGACCCTCCTCTCAGTGGGGGGGAGCGGGTGCCTTCATGGAGCCCAGGGAACGTCCCTGGGGCGGCCAGAGTGCCGAGCTCTGCAGGACGGTGGACGAGAACGGGTGCAGGTCTGAACGCCACCCTGCATGAGGCAGCCGGAGGGAGCACCAGCTGTGCCCTGGGCCGTGAGTCCAGCCGCGGAAGTTCCGATTGCTCATGCTCTCCATCGCATCCCGGGAGCTGGATTCTGCCCCACCTCACAGGAGAAACAGGCACAGAGATGCCCGGGCCCAAGGGCAGCGGCTGGAGCCGCCTGGGGCAGGCGCTTATAGGAGCGTGGTGCCTGGTGCCGCCCGAGAAGCCAGAAAGGAGATGTCTGTGGGAAGGGCAGGCTGTGGTAAGCATCCAGGAGGAGTGTGGGGTGCGGGAGTGGGCATGTTCATGGACAAGGTGCCCTCAGACTGGGAGCTTCGTGGGTGCTGCAGGAGGGCACCCAGCAGACGCGTCTGGGGTGACACGGGCGCCTGAAGCCCTGGGCCAGGGAGCCATGGCTCACAGTGAATACCGAGCAGAAGCCGGGAGATTGTGCCTGGCCCATGGGCACATCACTGGCCGAGAGGGAGGCATGGCAGACGGCGCTCACCAGACTTCAGGCAGGCGGGCAGACAGTCCCGCGGAGGGGGCCTGGTGCTGGTGGGAAGGGGGCTCTGCAGCAGCCCTGGGAGGCCTACGCCTGGCTCACAAGAGCCTCCGGGCCTGAGTTCTGTTCTGCTGTTCCCCCACCCTTGGAGGTTTGGTCTAACGCGTCAGGTTCTCCAGGCCTAACCACCAGCTAGGACAGAGTGCTTGTCCCTGGGGGCATGGCCAGCCGCCCAGTGCAGCGCTGCCAGGAGACCAGGCGGAGCAGTCGGTGAATGGTGGAGGCCAGGCTGTGAGCGTGGCACCTGGAGATCGGGTCTGAGGTCACCCGCCGCCCTGGCACATTCCTGCTGATTCCCAGGCAGTGGCGCCGGGCTGTCCTGCTGGGATGCGCTCGCCAGTGAGGTGCATCGTTTCAGGCCCTTCTTTTCACCATGAAGTGTCCGGCTCTGACAATGGGGTAGGGAAATCTCTGCATGCGACGCGGGGTGGGGGCTGTAGGCACTGACAGCATCTTCATGAAAGGAAAGGGCTTCTCACCTGAGCTTGAAATCACTTAAAAACATGGCTGTTCCAGAGTCTACTCAAAGAAAGCCTCACTTGCATAACCCCAAAGAGGTGTTTCTTAGAGAAAGGATTACACTTAAAAATAATTTTTGTTATGGAAGCTATAAAGGAAGAATAGGAGTGCTTTTCCAGAAAAAGGAAGGAATGACAAAGATAAAGAAGGAAAGGCACGAGGCCTTTGTGATGGGGAAACACCTCAGAGCACTCGGGCTTGCGTTGAGGTTTAATTTTCATGTCTCAAGAGCAGCTGCGTGGGGAGGTGGTCTGGGCGGCAGCCTTTGGCCCGGAAGGCAGGGCCCCTGTGGCTGACCCGGGCAGGGAGGGTGCTCTGCATCCCCTGATGCCCTGCGGCTGGCCTGTGGCTGGGAGGGGGTGCAGGATGGGGAGCGAGTTGCCATGGCAACCTCCTCCCTCAGTCACCATGCAGCGGGTTCCATAATGCACAGAAGTGTAAAAGCCTGGTTCTGAGCGGCCGGAGCTGAGGGGGAGCACGGCCCGAGGTGGGCAGACCCAGTCCTGGGGAGTGCGGGGAGGGCACGGCTCAGCCACGCTGCTCCTCCCCCAGGTGACAGCATTCAGGCAGAGCCAGGAGCCGTGTGCAGACACACTGCAGCCCTCAGAGCCTCCTTCACACATTGAGGTTCTCGGAGCCTCAGGAGCCTAGGGGCTGCCTCGCACCTGGTCCACTGAGGTCTGCCTGTAAGAGTCTGAGCCACACCAACTCAAAAACCAGTTGGCCTTTTTGTGTCCTGAACACTGGTCAGCTTTGTGAGCTGCAACCTTTCCTCTTCATGCTCCAAAGACATGGTACGCACCCATGTGGTTTTGTGCGTGGACCTGTTACAGGACCGCCCTGCCCGTGTCATCCCAAAAACAGGTCCAGGGAGGCGCAGCCTGTGGGAGAGGGCCCAGTGCTGGGAGCCATGCTCTGGGGCTCTGCGTGCCAGCCCCCGGCCCGCTGGCTGTGATAGTGCAGCTCATTCCGCGAGCTGGTGTGTGTGTGCGTGTGGGGTGGAGACGCAGGTCTGTGTCCCACGTCCACTCCCAGCCATAAGGGAGAGCGTCTGCTCTGCGATGTGAGGACCGTGGTGTGGGCACCGGGCTCCTGCTGCTGAGCCCTCCAAGTTAGAGTCCTGAGACTGCGAAGGTGGCCATCCTTCCCCTAGCATTAGAGGCGGTAAGTTCAAGGTTCAGAAAAGCCAAATAACGAGTCCCAGCCGCCCAGCTAATGTGTGGCCAAACCAGGTGTAGGTCAGTTTGCATGAGTCTGGAGCCTGGTTTGCCCTCCCACATGGCCAGGATTTTCACTTCTTACGTCAACTATTGACCTAATGAGCCCCTGAAAGTGCGTCGACGATAAACTGCATCTTTTGCACAGCTGGTGGTTGGCAGGGCTGATGAATCATCCTCGCCTCTTCCCAGACGAGATGTCAGTCACGGAGGCGCCAGTGCCTCCCACTTGGTTATGTCAGCTGCGCAGTGGTTCATAGAAGGACCGAGTCCAGATGATGAGAATTTCTCCATTGACGTCAGTTCACTGCTGTTATTTCCTGGTCCAGAGATGAGGGCATACTCTGCCAGGGGGTGCAGTGAAGCAGCTCATGGCCTCACTCTTTGTCACTTCTTGCAATGGGAATGGACCGATCCAGCCGCTGGTGGGCTTTCCTTGGGGACTGGCCCTTCCCGCCAGGCAGCTCCCTCCACCAGGTTCTACGCAGGCTCTGAGTCATGACATGCTGCCCTCAGGGGGCCCCTTGGGGACAGGGGTCTCGTGGGAGCATGGCCGCTCTGCCAGGCTCCGGGCTGGGCTGCCCCAGGGTCTCCTACCACCCCTTCAGTCTCTCCATGTGTCTCTGGACCAGAGCCCACACTTCAGTGGTAAATGAAGGTGCCCGCATTGCCTCATAGGCCAGCCAAGACCAGCAGGTCATGCCCACCGTGAGCCAGAAGCATCCATCCGGGTGGGATTCCGTAAGAGGGATTCCAAAGAGGTGGGACTTGTCAGAGCCTCCGCACACTAGAGATGCTCACCAATGTCTGTTTGTCCTCTACTTACAGAAGACTGGGTTGAAATCTTGTCTTTGTGAAAAGCAGCTTAGAAATACTAACCGAAGAGCGATACTCATTCTTGGATGCTGGGCTTCTTGGCGCATGGTTGTCGTGTTGGAGTAGTGCCCAGCTGTGGACACCAGGCCCTCAAGCCAGTTTCCCGCTTTGAAGCCACCACTTCTTCTCCGGGGGCCGTGCTGCCCCTTCAGCCCGCCCTCTGCAATAGCTGTCCACTGGTGAAAGGGACACATTCAGCGATTTGAATGCATCTCTAAGACCCCATGAAAGGATAGGAAAGGGGGCCAGAAATGGATATTCCATAGGGATCTGAGAAATCACGAGTACGAGATGGGCTGCTGGCTGCTACTGCGGCCCTGTGCTCCTGGGCACTGTTACCAGGTCTTGCAGTGAAGCCTCTGGAAAACATTCTTATTTTGATGGACTGAGCATCAAATGACCTGTGTCAAAATGGATCCTCCTATATTGTCCTTAAACCCATACGTGGCTGACCACTGAGGTGGCTGGAGATATGGGTGTCACCATGGTGTGTCTGCATGAGGGCCACGGAGGGGACAGGCCAGGCCGACGGGAGCATCTGGACCTGGTCAGCTGCTGAGTCGCTCTATGACTCTGGAAGTCCTTCGGCCTCCCCGCCCCATTTCCCAGCCTGTGGGTCTGGGGTCCCGAGCACCCCTTCTCGGCTGGGCTCTGCGCAGCATGCACACCCTGTGTGGTGCACCCGCCAGCCTGGACAGAGCGCTAGACAGCGCTCTCTCTCAAGGCTGAGAAGCCCTGGGAGGTGGGGGAGGTGCTGCTGTCACTCCTTCCGGAGAGGAACGCTGAAATTCAGACGTTTCACTGACTTGCTGAAGGCCGAGAGGCTAGAGAGAACACGGGACCCAAGAGAAGGCTCTCTGACCCCGGAGGGCCTGGCCTGGCACCCCTGCAGCTGCCCGGCTCAGCCGGGTCTGCCTCCTGCTAGCAGCTCAGAGCCTGACACAGAGAAAATGCCTCAAGAGTGGCAGCAGAGTGCTGTGAGGGCCAGGAGGGCCAGGATGTGAGCGAGGCCTTCCCGAGAGGCCCGGAGCCCCATTACCGAGGTAGGGTGAGCACCACGGCCCCCCCGGAGCCGACAGGTGCGTCGTGCCTGAGGCGCGGAGCCAGGAAGAGCAGAAGGGCTTTGCACGAGAGACAGTGCTTGTGGACACAGTGCAGCGTCCCACCTTGCGCATCATGACTGACAGCCAGTCAGGGTGACCTTGGTACAGCCGCCTGGGTGTGACGGGTCTGCAGCCGGGAGCCCGTGGAGGACAGGCTGCCTGAGGGGCCGGGGCTGGCCTGACGCGCTCGGTGAGCGGAGGAAGGATGAGAGAGGGTTTCTCCGTGCATGGCAGCGCCGTTCTGAGCAGAATAAAAGGTGCCCCGTCCCTATCATGCCCTCACTTTGGAAGAGACGCCACCCAAAAAAGGCAAGAGCAGGAGCAAGAATTCAGGGCGGTTTGAAAAATAACGAAATGAAAGCGAACAGGGCGATCACAATATGCCAGTCAGGAAGAGGGTTTAGAATTCGGAAAGTGGGGAGACGGGTGAAATGAATAAATGGGATTAAGCCTAACGTGAATTTGATGGGCTGACGGGCACTTTTATTTGATTATTTTAAGCCTGATTTGCAAGTCTGATACAAGTATTTTAACTCTGCACCATATTAGACAAGGGAGAGAAGAAGACATATTAGGAAAATGGAATCCTTTTATCTTTGAAATATTTTGATCTTGGTTGTAGGAGTTTCAAATATAAGATCGATTGCCTGCATTCACTGGAAGTGGGTCAGACTTGAGGGGCTGATTCTCTTTGCCATTCTCCCCAGACCTCCTCTCATCAATTCAATCAGCCCACCTCTACTGCACCTCCGCAGGCCAGCCCACCGGGCCCTGTGGGCGGGTCTTTGCCCCTCGGTCTAGGCTCAGACCTCACTCTTCCCTTACCAAATGCTTCTGTCCCTTGTTCTGGGCACAGGTACTCTCCTGGGCACTGTGCTACTCACAATGGACCGTCACATGGCACCACCCTTGCTCTGTTCTGCCAGTGGGATCTGGGGAAGTTAGCACCTGCTGAAGACCACCTGCTGGGCTGGCCGAGCCAGGGTCTGGAGCCAGGGAGCCTGCTTGGTGGTGCGCACGGCTGAGGGCTGCTCTGTGTGCCCGACCCAGAAGACGGGACGACGCCACCTGCATGGCCCAGAGGCTCAGCTCTCGATGCTTCCTGCCTCCTTACGTCGCACTTGTGGGGTCCCAGACATAGTAAATGCAGCTACGTCTTTGCGGAGACTTCCTTAATGCAATCGAAATAGCCTGACTAGATTTTTAAAATAATTTGCTAGAGAAAACAAGTAACAGATTCCAAATACTTACAATGATACATTAAATGGAAATTATTTCTGCTTAGCCTAAAAACGTGCTCCATCTGATATCCCTAGGGAATTAAAAGGCAGAAACAGGCATTTTCAATGGCAAGAGTTCTTGTCATGACAGGAAAGGGAAGAACAGGCATACATGCCTTGGGGAGCAGCCAGGACTTCAAGCCAGAGCAGGGGGGCTCTGCCGGTGGGGTGTGGCTGAAGCAGAGCGGGTCTCCCCTCACACGGGCTTGGTTAACCCACTGAGGGCTGAATACCTCCTGCACCTCAGCACCAGCCTGGGTGCTGTCAGAGAGCCTGTCAGACGCACTGAGCCCCCTTCCAGCAGGTTCCGACCCCCCACATGCGAGACAAGCCAGCAAGAAGGAAGCTGAACACCCTACGTGCTTAGAGAAAACGAGCGAAGGCAGAACACCCTACAAGCAGATGCATATTCCCCAGGAGGTGCTAGGTTGGAGGAGGTGCGTGCACAGCTATTGGGCCTGAGTACCAACTGACAGAGAAGCTCGCAGCCACCTAATATCCTTGCTGCAGTGAATGTCTTGGGCAGGCAGGGTGGGTAGAGGGCGTGGGAGCAGGAAGGTGCTCCAGGAGGAAGTGGCCAGAGCTGTGAAGCCAGAAGGGAGCAGAGCCAGGGAGCCGGCGGCTGCCGGAGAGGAGGGGCCGCCCAGGTGCGAGGGGTGCCGACAGCAGGACACAGCCCGGGTCCTCAAACCGGCAAATTCATTCCCTTCCTGAAGTGGGTGTTAATGTGGAGCATCAGATGTAAGTGGAAAGGTTCAAGTCATCCCTTCTGGTGATCAACTGTCTGGCGTGGGCGGGCGGCTCCCTGCTTGGTGAGGACTACGAGGCCTGAAGGGGTGGAAAGGCGCTTCTTCATCTTTCGATAATTGTGCTCAGATTGGTTATGATTTTCAAGCTCTGCTGACCTGTGGCCACAGAGGCCAGGCCCCTCCGTCTGCTGGAACTGTGTGGCTGCTCCGTGCTGCAAGGGCAGCCTGGGCCCGGGCTTGGGGAAGGCGGAGGGGCAGCTGAGCTTTCTGGGCAATGACCCGCTTTCTGTGTGCAGCCAAGGAGGTGTGTCCTTCCTCTGTCAGTCACTCGGGGTCAGGTGGCCCTGGTCGAGGGTCGCAGCCTGGCTGGAGCCATGCTGTTCCACGCGTGCTGCCCGTTTTCAGCCGTGCCTTCTGGGATAGACTCCGTGTGGAATGCAGCAGACGGCGGAGGCCCACTCTCTCCCTGCGCTCAGGTGATGCCGGAAGGCTCAGCCCCATAGTGCCTCGTTTCTACCTGAGCAACAGTCTCTCCAAACTCGCTTAAACCTTCCAGATGGCCTCACTTCACCGGGTGACCCTGTCCGCCCGCGGTCACCTTGCTGGCCTGCCTGCTGACCCACCGATCTCCCTCACAGGCCCCCCATCAGGCGCATGGCCTCCTCACTCGGCTGTGTCTGACTCATGCACTGACTCAGTCACTCAATGTCTGGGATTCCCAGCAACGTGTGGGGTGCCCCATGGGGGCTGAAGACTCGGCCGTGTCCCCAAGGAGCCTTGGTTCTAGTCCACGGACGGCCTTATCACCACGGCAGGACAGGCCCCCGATCCATAAAACGAAGCCTGCTCCATGGACCGCGCGTGGGACTCCTTACACTGGATCCGGAAACCCAGGCGGAGGCTGACCACCCCTACAGTTGTGCCCCAGCCTGCATGTTCAACTTGATCAAGAGAGGGTCAAGGAAGGTGTTCTCAAGGGAATGTGCCTGCACTGCAAGGGGCTGGGGGAGGAAATAGGCATATTTTGAACAGTTATTTTAAGAATTGGGAAACCTGGATTTAAGGATCTCTTTTGAGTGCTCTTAGGTCTCAAGGTGAAAGTCTGCAAGTCTTATGAGGGTGGCGTGTCCTTCTGATAGAGGCAAAATCAAAGCATTTCTCCCACGAAAAGGCACAGCTCCCAGAGTCCCTCCAGCCCCACACCCCACAGTAGTGTTGGCAGCAACTGGGCGTGAATCTGGTTGCAGGTCCTCGCGGCAGTGAGTCCAAGCAGGCGTGGTCTGACGTTCAGGCTGTCGCCAGCAGCAGTGCACTGAGAGACACCCGTCTGAACTCGGCCTCAGCCCTCTACCAATGTGTCACCTGGGCTGCACCTGGCTGGCCCGGGGAGGGCCCTGCTGCTCCGGGGCACCCGGTGTGCAGGTGTGCTGGTGAAACGCCCACTGGGTGGCTCTCCTGCCCTGTGGGGGGCATGTGGAAGAGAAGCACCCTAGAGGCGTCTCGGGTGCACGTCTTGACTCTGGAGATGTGGCTCTGCCAGAGGCCACGCTGTGGGAACTTGGGGGCTGGCTGCCACCAGTGACGATGGGCTTTAGGCTCCGCCATCCTTACGTGCACTTCCTCATGGTGTGGAGGTGGCGTGCTGCCTCCGGGGTCAGCGGACTTCCAGAGGGAAGACACGTGTGGCTGCCCCTCCGGGGTTTATAAGAGTTCTCATTTCCAGAATGCTGTCGGCTTCTCCTGGGCCTCCCACGAGCCTTAGAGCTGGTGGGCCCCAGGCTGAGCAGTGGGCTGGTCCCAGCGGGGTGGGCACCGTCCCGTGCCTGTCTGTACATGCTCCACCTGAGTTAGCTGGTCCCCAAATGCTCATCCCCGAATGTAGGCAGTGGCCACAGGGACCCCAGCCCCGTGGTCCAACTCCACACTTGTGCAGGCCTCCTCAGCTCCCGTGTACAACCTGTGACACCCCACAGGCTGACCTGACGGGAACATCAACTACACGTCCAGGTGGTGTGCTGGAGCCTCTCCCCAGAACCCGTGCCCTTCAGGAACTGGCAGCTGGGTGCCTTTGGGGTCCCCGCGCCCTCCCATGCAGCCTCCACTGTGTCCTGCAGCGATGCTGGCTGCTGACCTGCATGGTCACATTCTCACCAACACGACTGCCCCCAGGCCTCCCCAGTGGCCCTCCTGTGACTCGCCACCCCTCAAGCTGTCCATGCGGTGACCGGGCATTCTGTGAAACTGTGTCAGGTCTCATCCCCTCCTATGCTGGAATTCCTGCCTGGCCCTGCCGGCCCTTCTGGGGTTTGACTCCTGCTGCTCTGCTTCACGTTCTAGAACCTTCCCCGGCTGCTCCTCTTCTGGCCTCCTTGACCTCCCTCCAAGTGCTCCTGCTGCCTCCCCAGGTGTTGGAGAGACCTGGTCTGCTTGCCGAGTGCGGGGACAAGAGCAGCGAGGGGCCCCCTGCGCCAGGACCCACATGCCGATCACACAGGGCCACAGAGGCCCTCTGCCTACTGTTGATGTAACAGAGCTGTGCATTCCATAAAATAAACTGCATACACTTTACAAAGCATGTTACCACCTGTAGCCCACCTGATCTTAACTCTGCCGGGAGCCTGGCCTTCCCCGCCCAACAGACGAGGGGGTCCTGGGGGCGGTGCACACATCAGCCCCCTGGCTCCCTGGTGCTGGGGGTCGTTGTTGCTATTGTTAAAACGGAAGCTGCAGAAATATTCCCCCACCCCAGATATACTATGCAGCTATTAAAATAAGATTATATAATATACATGATAGGAGAAAGCAGGCTTCAAGATCATAGGTAGTGATTTATTAGAGAGATGAGGTTATAAATACTTTTTCCTTTCCCTACTTTCTCAATTTTTGGGGCTTATTTTAGTTTTATTTCCAAAAGCCATTTAAAAACTTCTTTATCTTAAGAGCACATTCCCGCACTCTTAGATAAGAGGATACACATGTGCCCGAAGTGGATGCATTTATAAGTCATATGTATTTTTATATTAAAAGGATGAAGTACATTATAAAGTGCCATCAGTACTTGGCCACAGGGGGACAAAGTGGAGAGCAGGCACTGAGGAAATGAGAGCAGCTGTTCAAACATCTGAGCTGGACATGAGCAGGGGGGCCACACCACAGGCACAGGGTGTCACAGGAGCACCACATGTCCGTGAGCATGACAGCAAGTGTCCTGAGATTGGAGATTAGCTGAAACAAGTCACCTGCTCGAATCCTAGGATGTGAAGTGCGCATAATAACAGCACCTTCAGGATGAGGCGCTAACGGTGGCTGGGACAAGGGAGGTGCTGAATTTCACCCCGTACAGAGGCTTTTCTCTATGGGTAGGCTGACCGATGCATAAGCAAGCTTGAAAGAGAAATATTAAAGATACTAATGGAAGACAGGCTCCTAACAGCATAAAAGTCTCAAGTCTTCATAATCTATGTGCAATCATAAGCCAGGGGTCTCTCTGTGACGACACCTGCTTAACTGAATTTGAATTTCTGTACAAGTTTGAAAGTCATAAAGCTGAATATATTTAAAAAATAACATCCTGAGCCTCTCCACTCACTGATCTGAATGCAGCCCTCATGGTCCAAACAGTGCGGTTTCCAGGTATCATGCAGGTGTTCTATTCTGAAAACACTTACACAGGGGAATTCATATCATACTTAGTTTTAATCTGTCTACAAACAGCACTAAGTTGAAAAAAGACAGTATATAGAAAAGGATTAACCTATCTGATGACTTAATAATAGAAGGAAAATGTTGAGGACCCAGATGCTAGAGAAACATGAACTCTGCAGCCATAGGAGTAAAATGCTGCTGGAAGCTTCCTGGAAGGTGGTAAGAGGTGTGAGCAGACCAGTGCAGATGAAGCCAGTGCTCTGTGTGGGGTGGCCCGCTGCCCACTGCGGACTTGCACCTGCTCCCTGTGAGTTTTACATTTGAGCTGAGATGATGGGTGCAACTAAAAATCTACTTCTTCAGCCATGGTGGCCTGGAAGCACTCAGTAGGCACAGTGGCCCGTGGCCGCCAAGCTGTGGGTGCTGGTCCAGAGCATGGCCATGTACACCCCCCAGACAGCAGTGGTGGCCAGTCCTGGAGAAGCTCATCGATCCTAGAAGCTACTTGCTCTGAGAGATATTCTTCTTAAAAATAAATCAAGTAAGGGGGATTTCTCATCTCTTTATAGTATTAGGATACTCTCAAGTTCTCCTTGAGGGTAGACAGGGTGCGTCCACTTTAACTGTGGTTAGAGAAAACTAGCGAGCACCTCAGAATGCCGAGGCTGCGACCAAACGGGGGCCTTGTGCAGGGACATGGTTCTGGCTGTAAACATGCTACACAAGAACAGAATAGACGGGATGGGGTCTCCCTGACTTGTCAGCCCCGAAGACCACACGTCAGGGTTCGGAATGAGTGTGTCATTAGGGAGGGCTGCTGCTCACAGGCCTGCTGCCCCCTGGCCTCCCCTGCCTGCTGGCAGCCCTTCTGCACCTCAAAGTCAGCCTTTGCAATCAAGATAGAAACCCAAGGAGAAGAGCTCTGTCTTCTGAAATGCTGGGGAAAGATGCCTCCAAAATCCTTGTCCATAATTTCCCATAGGGAACATCTACTTTAGTTCCAATTGCATTCATTTTGCTCCAGGGAACCATACACTAAAGAAGCGTTTACTGGAATAAAACCTCAGATTCACAACTGAAGTCCAGTGTATCCCTGTCCTTCCCAGCCATGTCCAACAGCAGGGAGGGCCTCATCCCACTCAGTGTCTGGGGGCTGGCACTGGGGCGGAGGTCCCAGGAGACGGTATGGAGGGCCTTTCTCTGAGTCATCCCAGTGGAGCATGGAATGAGATGAAAATGGGACCAGATTCCCAAAATCAGGAGAGACCAGATTTAAACTAGATGCTACCGGTGAAGGTGACTCAAAGACAAGTACCCTGTTCAGTGAAAGAAAACACGCTCTGGCCTTGAATCCTAGCCTGACAACGGAAACCGCAGTCACGAAATACATGTCTACACATAGATGCATGTGCATACATTGGTAACATATGTACATATATATTCAAAATACCTTTAGAACTGAAATACTTAAAATTTTAAGGGAAATGATTTTTCCTTTTGTTCACATGCATCAGATATGATGTATGTTTTATAAAGAAAATGAACAAATACAGAATTTAAAGAAATTAAAGTATGCCAAGAGTAGTTTTTAAATAGTTTGTATAGGATGTATTATTTTACCTCTGATTAGATGATGAGTGATTTTTTACATTTGTTTAGAAACAAGCAGTATCATTCGGTACTTCCTGACGTCTCCACTAAATGTCTCATCATTTCAAACTGGCGAAATAATGCTGAGAAACGTTTCATAAGGAAAATCTTCCTCGCGGTCTTGTTCTTGGTTTAAAATATTCCCCAAGTTTGTCACGATAGGAGCCATAACGATCTCAAAGCCAGTCTTGATTAGGGCCGACACTGCCCGCTAAGCCCCGGGAGGGGCTGTGGGGTCTCGTCTCTGAGTCCAAGCACACCACTGTCAGGGCCACCCACTTTATAAGGGGCTAAGTGGGTGAGCTGTTAAGGTGACAAACCAAGGTGGCCAGGAAGACAGCAGGAATGGCAGGCGGGAGGTAAAATGAAACGTGGACGCCAAGCGAATCTGCCTCTCCTTGATCGGGAGTGTGTGGCTCTCCAGAGTGGGGTGAGCTGGCCCTGTGCTCCTTGCCCACAGGAACCACAGAGGGCCCAGGCCTACGGCTTTCAAAGGAGACTTTATTCTGTGACTTAGCTGATCGAGGACCAGGGAATCGTTCCTACATTCGTCTCGTTTCATATAGTTTTGATGACAATCGATGATAAATATCAAGGAACCACTTAGACACCTTGTTTTCCATGAGCAAGACCAGATTTTCACGCGGTCTCTGAGTCCGTGTCACCAACCCTTCATTTTGCTGGGAGGAGGCCCAGGTAGGCCACGCCGCGTCCCATTCCTGAAACCACATTCCCATCAGAGCCCCTGTGCTGAGCCGCTGGGTGACATGGGCCCCCGGCTGGTGCATGTCTAGCTGACGGTTGCCCTGCCTGCGGTGAGCAAGGGCCGTCCAGGGCGCCGCAGGAGGGACTGCCATCTGGGACTCCAGCCTGGCCTTGGCCGATGCCGGCAGAGAGCACATTACACCTCCCAGGCCCCTGCACGCCCAGCCCTGGCCCTGGGCAGCCGCTTCCCACCGCAACATGTCCCTGTGAGGACGCCCTCTCCCAGCCTCCTGCCCAGGCTCTGGCCACAGGCCTGCAAGTTGGCCCTGACACGTGCTTGCTCTGTACACCACCCCGGGGCCTGCGCTGCACCTCAGGGATGTCCTGGTCGCCCACGCTGAGGCCGGCTCCGTCCATCCTTCCAGAATGGGCCCATACTGCCTGCTGACACTATCCTTTCCCTGAACCCAGCCCCTTAGCTCTGTCCCCTCTGCTCCTGGGCGGCCAAGGACTCTGGGGCTGAACCTTCCCCTTTTCTGCCTTAGAACACTGACCAGGAGCTCCCTGAGGGAGGGATGGGGTCTCTCTCTGGGAACCCATTATAGAGTCTGAAAGTAAATAAATGAATGAATGAAACAGTGTGGTTTCTGGTTTGCCTGAAAATGTCCTCTTGTAGTTTGTGATTCCACCCAGGAGCTCAGGGAGCTCCACGCCGTCCCTGCCTCTCTGAGGGGCAAGGGGTGTGAGCACAGAGGGGTGCAGGGCTGGGGCACCCTTGGGCCGGGCAGCTAGGACATGTGTGTGAACAGATGCATGCACAGCGACTGTAACACACACACAGCACGCACACATCTGGGGATGTCTCGTGACTCCACCCAGGTTCTAGAACAAACTCCAGACTGCCCAGCAAGTGTGACGGCAGCAACCTCTTTCTCTCTACCACTTTTTTTTCTAATTAGAAGGTTTGATGTGGAACCCTCCAAAGCTAGAGGCTCACAGATTTGGAGTAAATGAAAGTTCTTCTTGCAGGGACACCATGAAAAGCAGATACAAACTCATCCAGGAAACATTAACTTTTACATTGTCTCTGAATTTGGGTTAATATTTTCACAAAACTCAAAGATTTAAAAAGAGTGACGGAGTTTTGTGTTGCCATTATTACTGATAACAATTACCCAATGTCCACTCAGCACCTGGTGGCAGGACTTGTCCCATTCCACAGACAAGGAAACCGAGGCACAGTGTTCCCCCTGCCTTCAGAGACCATGCTCCTTATTTTGTTTGGCATAGATAATTTAGTTTAGAAAAATGGTGTGTCTAGATTATTAAGCTTAAATCCTATACCTTCTGCTTTCCTGTATGACCGAAGTCTGATTTTTTTCCCTCTGATTTTTTCCATAACCTGCATCAAACCCTGGAAAGTGGTGGAGCATAAACAAATGAAAAGCTAACACACCTAACTGTGTCAGATATTGCTAGCAAACTCTATAAATGTTTTTGTAAAGCACAGATCCCTTTATTAAGTGGATTAAACTTTCATCTGGTTTTGATTTTGTTGGTTTGTGTGTGTGTATAGTTAGGTAAACTTGATTAAAATATAACCCAAAACCCAAGTACCTGGATCTCTCATTTAATAGTCTGGGTTGAAGGCCAACTCTTAGAAAAAGGGAGCAGGAGGCGGATTTGTAGTGGCGGTCTGAGTGAAACAGCAGAAAACCACAGGCCAGGTTCCTGCCGGGGGCTCCCGGTGTTCTCCCCAGGAGGGGACGTTCAGCAAGGTGGGCACGCAGCTGCTGGCTGGGGCAGTACCTGCTCTCTGGGGCAGAGGAAAGCAAGGCTTTTCTGGTTACCGCCCCTAAGGAGGGGCTCAGTGAGTCACGATGCGAGGGCGGGCGCTTACCTAATTTGTTTTGCGTTTCTGTGCTCATTCCTACGCGTGTGAGGTCAGAGTCACCTACAAGCCTTATTTCAGAAGGTTTGCCATATTATACTTACCTATTATTTCCTGTATAGAGCCTATTTGAAATCAGCCCTACTTATTATGATAAAATAAAAACCTATCTGCAGCAAGCTGCATTTCTTTGGATATTTTAAGGAATGCTGTAGTGTAAACTTTTCCAACTGTTTACAGATGTTGCACTATAAATGCTGGAGCGAGGTTTTTTCCAGGGCAAGGACAAACTGTATTCATGTGACAGTGGGAAATGCTGGGAGTGGTTTCCCACGCTTGACGGTCACATAACACCGGGATGTTTAGCTATGCTGGACCCGGGCACCAGTGTAACCCCCTGTTTGGGTTATGGGGACACAGGAGACCTCAGGCTGGGAGCGTCAGAAGGGGAAACCAGGTGTGAGTGTTCACATGGCTGCAGCCGTCGTTTGAGTAAACCTTTAGTTCTCCATCCCAAAACCGCACACCTGAAGTGTCCCTGATTCTGAAGAGGCAGCATGACATGTGGAAAGGCACTCGGTCCATGTTTTGTCACTGCCACTTGTCACCTGGGGTCTTGACTGAGCTGCTGAACTGCCCATGCCTCAGTTTCCACATCTGCAGAATGGGCCCAAGACTTCCCGTGCTCCCCTCAAAGGAGCCAATCTGTGCAGGGGTGCTTTTTAAGTATCCCCAGCTTATGTGGGCACATGACATTACCAGGGGTGCCGCCGCACCCTGGGGGCTCCCGAGCGTTCGCCACAGCCCAGCAGTCTGGGGGGTGCTCACTGGGCCCCAGCAGACTGCAAGCCTGGGTCTGACTGCCTGAGTGGCCCCCGACTCTCACCTGCGGCCACCACGCTCACACCCAGACTTGGGACGTGCACCCCGGTACTGTCATTAGCCATGTCAGGTGCAGGATCAATGGCTTTCCAACCAAACGAGGCGTCCATGCTAGTTCTCTCTCACGTGAGAGACCTGCCCCCCACCCCCAGTGCAGAGGCCAGAACCTCCCACTAGAGGAGCTGAACTCACAGAGCTCAGTGCACCCTTCCCGCTAGGGAAGCCAGACGCTGGGCCTCACAGAGTTCTGTGGGTTCACTGTTGTGAGCATGAGGGCAACAGATCACAGGAGGGAGGGAATTGTGTAAGAACTGGGGGTGCAGAAAAGGAGGGTGTGCTTCCCGCACATCAAACAGCAGGAACTGTCAGGTGGGTAAATGCTACTAGAGCCCAGAAAACCATCTCCCTGTCGCCTGCATCACATTTGCAGCTGAAAAAACAGGCCTTAGCAAATTCTAGAAATCAGTAGCCTTTAGAGAAAAGTAGGGTCTTGGTCCAAGTTCAAAATTTTAATTCTTTGATTTAAATAAATGTAACCAGGTTTTGAAAAAAGGTTTGTCATGTATGTGATTAAAATTCCTCTACATCTAAGATGAAAATACCTAAGACAGACGCCGGATCACTACAGAACAAGCACAACACTTTCTAAAGGGCAGAGAATCAAAAAGCAGAACCCCTCCCACCCTCCGAAGACGGAACACAAGCTCGCAGAGGCAAAGATGGACCAGCGACTCACACTTTCTTTTCCTGCGAGGAGTTACTAGCGACACGGCTGGTGGGGTTACAGGATAAAGACGTGGATAGTAAGCAGGAATCTAAATCTGGCCAACCGAAATATAAATGGAAGCCAATTTGGGGGCCTGTTTTAGAGCTAACTGCCTCTGATTGAAATCAGTTTTGATTTGGCTTAAATTGGTTACTGATATGGCTCAACACCTACATCCTGCCAGAGTCTGCGGCTGATCACGCATCTGGGGGTGGGAGGGCGTAGCGACAATACGGCGTGGTCTGCAAGTTCTTGCAGGTAATCCTGGCAAACAAAATTTTCAGAGAAGAAACTTCCCTTCAGAACCAGAGCTTATGTTAGGCAGAGTTCACACACACACACACACACACACACACACACACACACACACACACGCACGCACGCACGCACGCACGCACACACACACACACACACACACACACACACACACACACACACACCACTGTAATGTTATAATTTGAACAACAGCATTCCTTTTTTTGCCTGGGGCGGGGCCTCTGTAAATGGCCCCGGCAGGAATCCTCCCTGCACGGGTGAGGCGGTGTCTGGAGCGCCGGCTCCACCCCAGGCATTCCTGGAAGGGCCTGCAAGCCACAGGCGCTCCGGCTGTGGGGTCTCGTCTGCCCCCTGGAAGTTTCTCTTCCACTTACTGACCTGTGTTTTCTACACTAGAGGAACCAGGGACCAGACAAAGCAGTAGTTTCAGAGAATGAGTGATGTTCACGTACACGTTATATTTTAATACATTTTCAGTTTACAACGAGGCAGCACATTACTGACTTCTTTTAAGGAGTCTCCCAGATGTGTTGCTAAGAACGAGCAAAGTGTCTCAGGAAAGGCAGGAGGGTTGAGATTCCAAGACACAGAGTTTGTCTGGCGAAACTCATTTCTTTGCATGATCAAGAATGTCCTGTTGGTGGCCAACTATCAAGACTCAGCGTTAGAAGTGGCAAGAGGAACATTTCCAGAAAATTCCATTTCTCAGCTGATGAATAATAGAAAATTTTTTTGTGGTAATCGAGATCTATTTTCTAACATGACTTTATGAAGAAGCAGAGGTTGCTGCACCTCACAACGGACAGTGTAATTTCACTCTTAATCAGACAAGAGGCTGTGTGGTAGGAGCCGACCAAAGCTTTAACAAATATATAAAGAATAATCTACTGAAAAGGGTACATGCATGAGTTATTCTAGAACAAGCTGTTGTAGATCTTACAGGGATCAATCCGTGCTCCCTGCACAGGAAAGCCACCTAAAGACTTTTGTGACTCAGATAAAAAGCAGTGGATGGCAGGGTGTTGTCAATTAAAAGATTAAAGGAGGAATATAACCTATAGTTTCCTCAGTTTAGAAAGATATATCAAGTAAAAATTGGTCATTAAGATATTTAGACTCTTTACAGCAGACATTTAATTGAAATCCCTAGTTTTGAAGATCCATTAATTAAACAGACCATTTCAGAAGACCAATCAAGTTTAGATTTCCCAGAAAGGGTTAATGGCACCTTTTTGCAAAGACAAGCTTAGAAATGAATGTGGCTTTTAGATCAGCCAAGATTAGGGAAAGGCCACTGCCCTCTGGAAGCTAAGGTCTCCCATCCAGGGAGGGGTGAGACAGAGGGGGCGGGCCACTCCGGGACTGCGCGGAGGACGCCAGGGGCAGGCTGCCTCGCTCTGAAGGTGCTGAGGGTGAGACCACCCAACCACCTTCCAGAACGAAAAAGAGAAGAAAGCGCTAAGCCGGAGAAGCAGTCTGTCTGATTGGAACTTCAGATCGACATGAACTTCTAAGCACAGATTCAAGGGATGCAAATCCATTGAAACTAGGCCCCTGGGAAGGCCGCTCTGGCCTCCGGGGGTCTTGAGACCCTAGCCAGTTGGAAGTGGTACAAAGAGTACGTCCTTGTATACAGCTGACCTGTGGGAACTGGATATGAGCCAGACTTTCACAAAGTGTCCTCAGGAAGGAACTCAGAGGGAAGCTGCCATGCTCTGACGTGCTGGCCGGGTCCCAAGTGCAGTCAGCCACGTTTTGATCGTGAGGGAAATATGCTGCCAGGCCATGAAAAAAGATGTCTTAACAAAGTGGGTGGAGTTGTTCTTGCTAATTCTGTCCGTTCTGAGGCTCTAAAGACTATGTGTCCATTAGGCACTGCGTGCACGGCGCTACAGACTTTAAAGCCGCAAGTGGGAGGACGCCTCCAGGTGTCTATGCGCCATGAAGAGAGATCCAAGGGTCTTGAGACGCAAGGGCTAGTTCAGGAGGTCACTGAACATGAACAGGTGCTCTATGGCACCAGGGCCTTGGACAGGGATCCTGTAAAAAATGACACGGTGTGAAACAGAGCCCTACACCAGCGTCGCCCTGGCCTAGGGCAGTGGGACTGGGGTGCAGGGGAGGGTCCCTGGGGATCCACAGGGTCTGAGAATGATCTCTCTGCACTGGTCATAAAGTTGCTTCCAAAATGGAAGTCAAGCCATCGGATGATATTTACAATGTCAGGTGACTACAAGCAATTACTCTGGGCTCTTGGTCCTCATGTCGGGGACCACTTCAAGCCCTCTTGCCTTCGTCCGCCTGAACGTGTCTCTGACCAGCGTCCCAAGGGCTTTAACATGCCTTCAGTGACTCGCACTGACTTTTTCCAAAGCCTGCCTAGGAATTGGGTATGAATACACGTGTATATGCACAAACACACACATATATACACATATGTAAACATACAAAGAAGGAAAACCTTAGTCTGGTAAGTTTTACATGAATGCAGGTAACTGGATTTATGATTAAACTATAGAAAAGAATCACAGGCGGAGAGGAGAAGGAGGAACCAGAGTGCTGAGAGTCTGTGCCAGCCGCTGCCCTGAGTGTGTTTGTGGCCGTGACCACCAGGTGCTAAGGACCAGCTATTATCACGGTGGGTTTTTGTCATTAGTGCCATTTATATCGATATTTTAAGTAGTCATATTAACAACTGACTTCTAAACAATCGATTTTTCGCTTTTTAAGTTACGATCATTTCCTAAAACTTTGAGTAACTCCGTAAAACTTCCCTTCTATCCACATGCGTATCTGGAGAGAGAATGCTTGTACTTAGAAAATTCAAGAAGGAAAGGCTATGATAAGGAAGAGCTAGAGATAAATGAGCAGAAAAGGCAGGATGGGTTGTCGGAAAAGGGACCGAGGCCCCAAGGCCCGGAGGTGTGCAGCTGGGTTTTCCACAACAGTTTTCTTTACAAATGACACAGCCATTATGTTACTATTAGGTGAACGGATTTTTTTAAAGAAACATTTTTGTTGAATCTTACTTGAGCTCTTGGGAGCTGGTGGCCAGCATACTTCGAATGCTTTTGTCAGCCAGTGGGCAGCCCGACAGACTGTAAGACAGGCCAGAGAGTCAGGTGAGTGGGCCCTCCGGCCAGCGCGTGCTCCCGAACACACAACATGAAAGTGAACTAAAATGTTTAATGCAGAAAAGCGATGGGCAAGTGCTGTATATTGAATTTTTTTGTATAGTTAACTTGGCATATGTTCACATATAAATTTAAGGAAACATGTCTGTTAGGAAACAATTTTGAAAAAACCGTGATGGAAATATTTGTGCTCTTTGGTTTAAATGATTGTAAAGAATTTTTCAAATTCAGGTAGCTTAGGTTAAGAGTAAAAGACATTATACAACACATGAATCAGCATGCTTTTAAAGGTCAACATATATTGCACTTAAAGGGTTGACACATAATTCAACGTGTTCACTTTGACAGCATTGTTGAGGTAAGCTGAAAACAATAAATTGGAAAGACAGAATCCACCATGAGAAAAATGAAGTCACACCTTCTATGTGAGGCGTAATTACCAGTCACATGACCACTCCCATCACACCTTGGTGTTGGACATCTGCCACCAAACAAAAACAAAAACAGCCAAAATAGTAAGTATGTTTAAAAAAAAAAAAACTTTAAAAAAGTTTCATTGTTTCCAGTTTAGCTGCAATGTCTGCGAGGGGATTTAAGCGCCCTACAGAAAAGCTGCCAAGTGCACGGGTGCAAATGGAAATGGCGTCTCCACGGCACAGAGCGGCGTCGGGAGCACTTGGGGAGCAAGCAAGTGGACGCTGGCCGGCCACTCTAGGGAACTGGCAGCCGGAGACGGTTACACGCTGCGATGGCACATGCTCCAACGGCAGGGGGTGTGCAGGTCCGGTTTTAAAGAATAAGCCAAAGAAAGGGGAAGTTAAGATTAATGATTTCACGTCGCGTTATGCTTACGTTATTAAGTCCTTTTTGCTCTCCTTGCACTGGGGGTACTTGGGCTTGGGGCTTGGGATCGTCACCTCTCCTGGGTACCTTCTTTCTTCCAGGGCCTCCTGGAATGGATCCAGGTCCTCCGGCTGCAGGTAAAACACAGCATCAGGGCTGCACAGATGGTGACTCAACCCATAGACTAGAGCCTGTCCCATGAGAGGGTGCCCCCAAGCCCGCACCTTCCACCTCTCCACCAGGGAGACCTTAAAGGCGTTATGGTCTCTGCCCCAAAGAGATCCCTTCTAGAAAGGCACGCTGGGCCTCGTTCAAGGGGAACCCTTTCCATGGTGGGCTCAATTTCTCAGCAGCTGCTCTAGGCTCCTACATTGCTGGGAACCTGTGGGTGCACAAGGCTTTACGTGATGTTCCACTGGGACACTCACAGGAGGGACCTGTGAATGGCTGGGTGACCAGAGAGACTACTTCTGAGCCGGATTTTCTCATTCAACATCCAATAAATATCCTTCGGACTGCTGCCGCCCTAATGACACTCCCCAGCTCTGCCCTGCAAAGTTTAAACCCTGCACCTGGAGATCTCGTGGAATGGCGCTTTTACCAGTCTTGGGGTGTATTCTACATATGTGCCTGTAAGTCCGAAGGCAAGGGAATATTGATGTAGATAATGCTGCAATTTCCAGTTCTTCCTATGCAGCGTTTTCTTCGCAGAAAAAGGGTCTCTCCTTGGTTAAGTGGGTCCGACTGCAGTAACCTAGACATCCCTACAGATGGCAATGTTCAGCAAACGTGTTTCACAGAAAGGAGCCGGTGGTTTTTACTTCTGTGACAGTCTCTGTGATGAAAATACTTCTGTCGATTTATGAGAGCTCAATTTCAATTAAAAATATTTTTGGAGATTCAACTACCATGCCTTATTTGGTAGTAACGATTTAACACCACAGGAGAGAAAAAACTACTTCGGAATTGAGCTTGCCACCAATATTCTCTTCTTTTACAGGGCCTGGATACCTAAGTCAATCTGAAGCGCAAAGATAATGGGCTTTTAGATGTAATGGCCTTGTAAGCAGGTGCCTACCCTGCCAATTTCTGCAAACAACGAATGTTTCCTTTTTCCTCCACCCCCTTGTTTCTTTGGGGACAGTCTTCCTATTGTATTAAGAAAGAATTTTCATTTTTCAGTGGATAAAGAAGATGTCATCATTTTCAGAATTCAACACTAGAGAAAAAGTCAGTCCAATAAAAAGCAAGCTGTTTTCATTTCTTTTCTTCACCTAAAGAATGTCATAACTATTTTCATAATTTGCATTTGAGAACTGTAACTATAGGGATTCCCCTGATTTTTAAAGGTTCACATTAATCTACTTCACTTTGATGAAAGACCTACATGAGTACCTGTTTGCACTAACTGAAATCAAGGAGGATTTTCACCTTTATGAAAAAAAGCAAAAAGCAAAAGTAATATTCAGCATTGATTTTGCACGGAGCCGTCGTGGAGGCCACGTGTACCCTGAGCAGCGAGAGTCGCCCCACGCATCTCCTTCCCCAGGAGCCACACTCAGCCTCTCGGCCTCTCGGCCTCACACCCCCGAGCTCTGCACCTGTCTGTGAGCATCTGGGCTTCAGCTTGGTTTATTTTGTGCCTCCATTAGTAAGATGTGTCCTAAGGCACCAGAAAAGCCTAAGAGAGGTGACTTTTGGGTCTGGGAACCCTCCACATTTTTTCCCACATAGAGGAATGGTAACTCTGTTTTCCCTTTAAGCCATTCCAGCTTATGGAAGTTTTCAGAGGAACACTCTGCTTTGGGGTAGTGGGGAAAACTGTACTTCAAACATGTGTTCTTGATACGGGTGTTTTGATAATCTAGAAAACAGAGATTTAGGTGATTGTATTAAAATGATTTACTCAAGGCTGGAGTGTGTGTTTCTGGTGTGGTTTCTCTGAAAGTGGACACTAGCCATAGCTTCAGAGCTAGCTAATAAATAGCACGGAGTTAACCATGTAAGTATTTAAGACTCTCATTATAATTCTCTACCTGCAAGGAAAGAGTCTTGTATTATATCAGTGTCACCCAGAAGAGTGACCGGGCACACTGTTGTACATTTTCTTAGAGAATAAGATTCATCATTCGAAGGAGTCAATGGTTTGGTCCACCAAATCAATGTTAGTCATAAATCTCTCCTAGGTCTCCTAGGTCTCTCTAAGCCCTAGTCGGGTAAGGTCATGCTTAAAGAGAAAATGTATTTTCTCCTAAGGCCTGTCTTTACTGACGCGCTTGGTGGGCAGGACGTACGGTGATTTCCTCGGAGCCGTCGTCGTCGGCCCTGTGGGGCTTCATCTTGGTGTAGTCGACAGGCAGGTCCCAGCAGTCTCCTTCGCTCAGCTGGAAACAGCGGTTGTTCATCACCGCCTGCTGCTGGGGGGACATGGGCTCCAAGGGGGTCAGGATGGGGCAGCAGCCCTCTCTCGGCCGCTGCTTGTTCATGCTGAGGTCCAGAGTCCCGTTCTCATCCACCTCCATGTCAGGGTTCTGCTGGGCAGAAAGACAGGATGACCTCACGATGCCAGCTCCAGACTGCAGCCCTGCCTTCAGCCAGCACAGAATTCAAGTGGCACACTTCTCACTCGCAATCTCCTTCACACATACCCCAAGGTGAGCAGGGGGGGCCCGCGGGACGTCTGCTCCCTTATGCTTAGCTGCAACCCTGGTCGGCAGATACATGCGTCTACCTCTCTCTCGATCTATCTATTGATCATCTATCTCTTATCAATTTATCTATCCCTTATCTACCGTTTATTTACCACCTATCTATATCTCCTTTCTTCCCAGTACATCTCTGCTGTTAGAAATAAGTCTGGCCAGAAGAAAATGAAACAAGTGCTTGATTTCAATGCTGTTCTAGCTCAAATACCTGGTAAGAGATCAGAAATGTGTATGAGTGTGTGTACGTGTGTTTAAAATTCCCCTTTAGATTCACTGGTGACTTGGACAAAAAGAATCAGAGGGATGGAGGGAGAAGGAGCAAGAATTTACTTTCGAACACACATCTTCCTATGGGGAGGATGTCCACTGGGAGGCAGGGCTGGGCAATCACATATAATCTGCTGCAGTGACCATGAACTGAGCTGGTCTAAGTTTCAGCAAACCTGTAATTTAGTCAACTGGCTTAAAAAAAACAAGGAGCTACAGGGTGAATTTCTCTTTTTAAATGGTGCTTTGAAACAGATCAAAATTCTTTAGAGCTCGTCTCCCAGGAGGACAGAGAGGGAAGGACATGCAGGGGACACAGAAGAGGAACCAAGATCCCAACAGCCCCGCATTCCCTGAGTGCCGCTCTCTCCAGCAAATGTGGGGGTTCAGAGCTGGCGTGAAAGCCGTTGCCTACTGGAATGTCGGCAGCACTTCCCTCCTGATGCGACAGCCGGGGGAGGATGCTGGGGATGGAACCCCCGTGCTCCGGGCTGGTACCTTGGTAAATCATGGGCATTACTCTGCCTGAACTCTTTTTGCTGAAGCGCACTTCTGACTGCGAGCTTTCCTAGGGGGTCAGCCTGTGTGATCTTGGACTTAGCTCCCTCTCCATTTAATTTTAAGAGTGAAAAAATTGGAAGGGTTTCCTGTCTTTTTTCTCCCATGCTAGCCTTGCATTTAGCAGCCCTGATCACCATGGCAACCGCATGCCCCGACACCTCTCCAAAATCTAGGAATGAAAGTATTAATAGAAAAGAAAGCCTGTGCAAAACATGAAATCACTGATCATTCTCCATTCATACAAATTACAATTATTTATGACAACTACTGTCAGGGTTGTGGGCTCGTGGTGTGTGGGTGGAGCAGCTTCAGCTCGTGGAGAGAGACCCTTTGTTTCTGGGAGCTGGTGACCACTCGGCGCGCCTGTCCTCTGAGCACATCGCAGCCGCCGCCCACGTTCCCCGGCGGCCCACGGCCTCGGGGACACAGCTCTCCCAGCTCCGCAGCCCGCAGGGCCTCTCGTGCCATTGGCGCGGCAATGAGGACATCACGAGAAAGCCGGAGGCATTAGACCTCCGGAAACCTTGCGTCCGTTTTAGCGTCTACACTGTTTTTGCACTGAGGGGAGCTGCGTGACAGAGCAGCCGGGGTGGAGTCCGACTTAGTTTCCAGGAGTGTGTGACCTACAGGAGGCATGGAGGGGAGACGACCCGCGCCTCATTTGGCCTCGGTGCCAACCAGACCTCCTCGTGTCTCAGTTTCCAGGCCCGGTGCCTCTTTGCCCTCCGTTCTCTGTAAAATGGCCAGAGGGGTGGTGTCTGGGCGAGCAGGAAGGCCTCTGGACCCTGGAAAGGGGTCTACCTGCATGTAGGAACCCGGAAGGCCTGGGGCGCCCCCCATTCAAAAAACCGCCCCCAGGACCGCGTGCTGCGAAAGCTGCTCTAGTCAAAGGTGCACTAAGGGTGCGATGGGAGGAAGGCGCACGAGGTTCAGGCTCCTGTGCTGGCCGCACCCCCGGGGGCAGTGTGACTGGGGGTGACCTGGGGTGACTGGGAGTGAGCAGGGGTGAGTGTGGGTGAGTGGGGGTGATTGGGGGTGACTGAAATGACCCAGGGGTGACCCGGGGATAACTGGAGGGGGTGATGTGGGGGTGAATGGAGTGACCTGGAATGACCCGAGGGGAACAAGAGGGGGTGACCCAGGATGACTAGAGGTGCCCCGGGGTGACGGGGTTGGGGTAAGCGGGGATGACCCAGGGGTCACCCGGGGTGACGGGGGTGGCCCCAGCCTGCCCCCAGGGGAGCCGCCCCCAGGGCCGTACCCGCGCGGCGCACAGGTCCTGCGGCTTGGTGGACAGGTTATGCGGCATCTCGCGGCAGCGCGTGGAGAGGTTGAGGATGGCGGCGGCCGCCATGTGCGCCGCCTCCACGTCGTGCGCGTAGTCGAAGCTGCTCTTGCTGCACGTGCTGCTCGCGCTGCTCCCGCCGCCGCAGCTCAGGCCGCTGCTGCTGGGCGCGTAGCTGCTGCTCCCGCTGCTCGGGCTGCTCTTGCAGAGCCGCTTCGCTGGGGAGACACGGGACGGGATGACTCGGGTCCCCGCCGCCCGGCAGCGCAGCGAGCGCGGCGCCCCGCCCCTGCCCGCCCTGCGCGCAGCCCCCCCGTTTTGGGGTCTTGGCCCGCCCTGCGCGCAGCCCCTGGGGCACTGGGGTCCCAGTCCGCCCTACGCGCAGCCCCCGGGCATCGGGGTCCCAGGCCAACCTGCGCACAGCCCCCCGGTTTTGGGGTCTCGGTCCGCCCTGCGCGCAGACCTCGGGTGTCAGGGACCCTGCCCAGCCTGCGCCCAGCACACCAGTATCGGGAGGAGGGGCCGCCCCACCCTGTGCGCAGCCCACCCAGGGCCCGGGCGCCATGGGCCGACTGGTGGAGAAACGCATGGCTTCTGCTCCATTCCTCACACCCTCCAACAGCTCCTCGCCGGAGCCCTGGGGAAGCGCTTCTGGTGCCGGGGCGGCCACGGCGCGCAGGCCTGGCACGTCTCCGGAGCCTTTAAAGGCGCTGGCCTGGAGGGTTCGGCCACCGGCCTTGGGAAGTAAGCGGGCGGGCGGCCAGGTCAAGGCTGCAGGGGCTTCCCCATCAAGACGGCGCTCATGGGTGACAGGGACCCGACACGGCAGCTCCTCCAGCCAGGAGTGGCTGCGGTGGCCAGCCGGGCGCCCTGCCTGCATGCTGGTGACCTCCCAAGGCCACCCGTGAGGCCTGTGGGCACCCGCACTGGGGGAGGTGGCACCAGGCCAGGAGTGAGCAACTGAAACACTTTTCCTCCAGAAAAGTCTCATCCTGTGATTTTCACAGAGCCTCGTGGGGGTAGGGTGGCAGGCGAGCAGGAGGCTGGCACACTCCTGTGGCACAGCCATGCCACTGTGTAGTGAGTGCAGAGGGGCACAGCCCCATGCCTCCCCCGTGGCAGGGGAGCGGCCTCTGGGGCCACCCAGGGGCCACCCTTCCAGCACTCAGCAGCCAGACAGGTACTGGGGCCACTGCTTTTGAGTGGCAGGGACCCTCCTTCAACACCCGGATGGGGAGACATCTGATGCATGGCTCAGCAGGGTGCACCCTGCTGTCACCCCAGCATCACCAAGGTCACAGGGTGTCTGTCCCCATGCACAGGGCCAAAGTTCTCACCCTGAGTCCTTCCTAGTCAGGAGGTGCTCAGAGTTCAGGCTGGAGGTGCCGGGACCGCTCCCTCCTCCAGGTCCTGAACTCCTCCTCTGGTGGGCCACCGTCTATAGAGCCCACATGCCATCTGGGGCCCTCTTCCCACAGCACACTCAGCCCCTCCCATGTGGGCGAGAGCTGCAGGGGGAGACCTGGGTGGTGGGGCGCATGGATGGGTGCCTGCTGTGCTCACAGCCTCCTGGTCATCAGGGCCCCTGGCTGGATAATTCTGTGCTGAACATGGGGACAGGGGACCCTGCAGCCTGCTGCTGCCTGTGGGATGCCCAGTCTGGAATCTGGGCCCCCTGGGAACACCTGCACTGCACCCTCCGCCCAGTGGACAAGCACACAGGCCTGACTGAGCACTGCCTCACACAGCCCGCCTGCTGGCCGCACGGGCCACCAAGGAGCCAGCCAGAGCACCTTCTTCAGGCGCGAGGGAAGAGAACTTTGGACGGAAGGCTGTGTCCTCCTGGTGGAGTGCATGGGTTCATCCTGGTCCCCTGGCTGCATGGAGCTGCTCAGGGCTCAGGCAGCCGCAGGGGACGCAGTAGGCCACCGCACCTTGTCACAGTCCTCGTCAGACATGACAGAGCCAGCACACGCAGAGAACTGTGCCAGAGGCACGTCCCCTTGCACACGCCGGGGGTCTGTTCCTTGCGCTCAGGCCCACCAAGCACAGAAGTACCTTACATGTAACTTACTTCTCAGCTGACCTGAGTAGTTCAGCCCTGAGGACAGATGACCTGGTTGCTGTGTCTGCCTACACGGCTTCCCGCCTTCCCTGTGCGAATGCATCCTATCTAAGCAGCAGACGGCGCCGTGCGCACCGTGGTCCCGGGTCTGAGCTGAGGGCCAGCCCGGGGCCTGGGGACCCTCCCAGAGGCCCTGCCAGAGACCCTCCCTTCAGAGGCAGCCCCACAGGACCCGCCCAGTGGGTTTGGCAAACCACATGGAAAGCAATGCTAATTCGCAGTTCTGGTACTTACTATGTGCACTGAAATCGTGGTTTTTACATCATTTACAATTTTGTTATTGAAATAGGAATATAAAAATTGTGGGAGAAATGAAATAATTCTTATAGGGATGTTTTCCCTACTGGGAATTAGTCACTGGTTTAGAGGAAAAATGTGGTCCACATAAATAAGAAAAATGGCAGTTTTGTTTTGCTATGAGTCAACTTCAGCTTCTAAAAGAAACCAAGCAGGACGCTGTCCGTGCGACAAACTGCAGTGCCCGCCTGTGCGGCGCACCCACGTCGCCAGCTGTGAATCGCGAGTCTTCATCTGGCCCCTCCTGGTCGAGAGGACAGGTACGGAACCTCAGGAGGTGTGCGAACGGCGCGCCATCTGATGGGCCTGTCGGTTCGCACGATCCAGGAGAAGCAGCTGGCACAATGCTAGCATCATATGCGTCCTTTTACTAAATACATGTGATCCACCATTTTTTGTTTTGTTGAAAACGAAGAGTCTCTATACTTCAGATCTTTCAGGTGCTGAAGGTCTTCGGTCCTAATGATTATCACCTACTTGTAAAGTGTTTGCAGAACTGTTGGCGTCAGTAATCTGCTGCCACTGTCAGGGTTTCTCATGCTCACCCCGCAGACTACGGGGGGCCCCGTGGAGCAGCGGGGCATCAGGAAAACTGGCACCTCCCCTGTCCCCTCCCCAGTATGGAGGGAGCCCCGACATGGCCAGAGGGGAGCCCTGTAACTCCCCAAAATGCACTTTCTTTGGCAAAGCTGCTGGCAATCAAGTTGCTTCCAATTCATCAGCAGTCAAGAACTTGCTGGAGTCCTTCCAGGTGCCAGCACGTCCCTGCAGTGATGAGACGTGCCCTGGACATCAGCAGCCCACCAGGTCACACACAGTGCTGCTGAGAAACACCTCTCTAACTATTCCATCCTCTCTTGCCAGAAAAAGAAAAAGTACATGGGATTTTTGGTGATCAAATATGACAAATTTTAAAAAGCCAACCACCCTCTAACCAGAATCACTTCATCAAGCTATTCTGCTTTCAAGAGTCTTACTAAATGTGTGTGTCCATCCTCTTAGAAATGTCCACTTTCTTATATATTAACTTTTTCCTATAGGGAATAGATAAATAAGCATGTCCTTACAATCCAAATTTCCCTCAAAAGCCAGGCAAAAAGGAGCACAGTCCAAACATGTGAGGGCGTGTCCCACAGCGTAGGACCTGGCAGCCTTCAGGCCGACTGGGTTGAGACCTCTGCAGGCCACTACTCGCAGTGGGGACATGCCCGGTCTGCACAGAGAGCACGTGTGTGCTTTAGCGTGAGTGAACGGCAATGTGGATTCGGCTGTCACATTAGGCGACACCTCCCGTGCAGATGGATCACACAGGATTCAAGGCCTCAGATCCAAGTGTGGTTCTTGATTCCATCCTTGCTCATTCACCCTGTGTTATTTTCATGGCTACTGTCTTCCTGGCTGGCGTGGTGCCATGGAGTCTCGTCTGAAGACGGCCTCTCACCCTCCAGGAGCTGACAGTCTAGTGGAAGGTGACATGTTCACATGCGAGATTACCAAGGAGGAGGCTCAGAGCTCACAGGGACAGAGGGTGGGTGCCATGTTCTGCACGGCAACACTGAGCAGTCAGCCGGGGGCTGTGGGTGCAGGCTGGGGTTCGTCAGAGGACCTAAAGCGGGAGATGCTTCTGGGAGCAGGTGCACGCAAGCGCAAAAGGGTGCAGGCAGGTTTTCCATGGAGGTGGCATGGGGTCCAGCCTGGGGCAGCTCCATGAAAGGGCCGTGCCCGAGGCCTGGGCAGGGCAGGGCCCGCCAGAGTGGCTCTGTGTCCCAGGAGCAAAGAGGAGTTCAGACAAGGTCAGAACTTTCCAGCTTGGGGAAATTAGACTTCAGGGGTAACCCTAGTGGGGGTTCTGGAAGGGGGGGCCCAGCCAGGGCTGGGAGGCAGTTACAGGTGCAAACAGCCCAGAGACAGTGGGTATGTCTGAACCGGGGGCTGGTGGCTTTTTCTGATGTGGTTTAGGGTGAGTGGGTCTCGCAGTCGGTCACAACCACACACGGCCTCCCCCCACCCGAAACAGGTGGCCGAGTGCCAATGAGCTTCACTGCTAATGCTGAGATTTCAATCTCACACAATTCCTACAGGCCACAGACTCTTTGTCTGTTTTCCTAACTAAAAATGTGACAGCCATTCTTAGCTCACCCTGAAAAGCAGGCTGGACAGTGGGGAGGGATCGGGGAGCTGGGCTGGTGCTTGTGGCAGGACACCCCCTGTCCTTCTCGCCTTCCCTCCCACGCGCCCCCATGGATCTCCACGTCCTGCGGCGGTGCCCCAGCAGCTCAGCCCGCAGACCACCACGGCGTCCCTGGCTGTCTCCGGAGCTGTCCCTTGTCCCTCCTCTTACATGCTGCACCAGCCCCCGGCGCATCCCACTGACCCATGGGTTTCTTGTCTTCACATAATTTCTACACAAGCTTCACAAACCAAGTTTAAAATTGGCCACTTTGGGAAAGCTCATACTAATTCCTCCAGGCAGAATGGGCTGCTTGCTCCACTGAGCATGAATGTGTATTTCACTACTTTCTATTTATCCATCTTTCCTAGAAGCCTGTTATCAAGAGAGGAAGAGTAGATATATAGATGATAGACAAATGGATGGCAAATAGATGGAGAGACAGACAGATGACAGATGTCAGATCATAGATGGATAGATGACAAACGATAGCTAGCCAGCCCAGCAGATGATAGACAGAGCGATGGGTGGACAGATAGGTGGTTGGGTGGATGAATAGATACACAGGTGAATGCATGGATGGATGTACAGACAGACAGACAGACAGCAAATAGGCATCTGAACAACACAGTGGCTAAACCACAGTGTGCTGGGTGTGTTGTTCACAGTCAGGGGGGTCTCAGGGCTGACGTTCAGAGTGGGGAGGAGCCCTGCCTTCCCACCCCTCCCACATTCCCATGGGCTCTGACGCCCTCCCCATGCCAGTTCACCATCCTTCCTCAGGGGCAGTGGCTCGTCCCATGTGCCTGAAGCGGCCCTGGGGGTGGGGAGTTGCCCCCGTGCCCTGGGGCAGCAGAGGCTCTTCTCAGCTCACCCCCCAGCAGGAAACCTGCCCAGCCAATCTGGCCCAGGGGCCACTTTACTTGAGGTTTTAAAAATCTGCCCGCTGAGTCTGGTGGAGGAGAAAGGGAATCACGAGTTCCTTCTAGTAAATTGTGGTGAAAGGCTCCCTTTCCTTTTCCTGAGTCTCTTGAAGACCTAATATTGCAGTTTTTGTTCCATGTTTTTGCTTTCCTGCGGGCTGGCAGAGGAACATAGCTCTACCCGTTTTCAACAACAGTTACCTTTTCCCGGGCAGGTGAGACTTAACACCAAGAGGTGACGCATGTTTGCCCACCCTTTAGAGGGGTCTGCTGACATCCACAAGTGCCCAGGAGGCCCGGGGGCTGGACACGCTACCACCACTCTGCTCACAAGCGAAGCGACACACAAGGAGATGAACTGGCCCAGTGTCATCCAGCTTCTGGGTGGGAGAGCCGAGAGGAGACCCCAAGTAGGCTTGACGTCCGACCCAGCAGCAGACCTTGAACCCACACAAACATGCGCGACCACCAAGACGTCACCAGAGTCCAGCCAAAACAATGAGACCATGGAAATCAGGCCACAAGCAGCAACAGCAGTGAAATGAGCATCTAGAGAAAGCAGCCCCGGGACATAGCAAGATGTCTATGAATCGGAGGTCACACAAGCAGAACCTTAATTATGTGGGGCTCAAGATCTTTTGAGCCTTCATTTGCACTTGAATGAATGAAACTCATTATACATTATAAGGAAACCTGAAATTCACGAATTATTACAAAATAAACAGAACATAGTTATTTTCTGTTATACCCTCAGCCACTCTCTTTTTCCCACATATATATTCGTTCCTATGTAGTAAAAACTGATATACACAAGGGGAGTCAATATGTGGTACATGAAGGAAATATTTCATTCACTGTACAAATTAATGGTCATCAAGGCAAGGGCTGTCTAACATAGCCTAGAAAGATGTGCGGCAACTCACTGAATTGTAAAAAGGTTTCAGAACTCCCCAAGCATTCATTTTAAATGAATTTTTTTGTGCACTATGATTTTAATTAAATATCTTTTTCAGAGAGGAGCTCAAAGATCTTTAAAAATCCTTCCCCTTGCCTCTGCTTGAGAACACCATGATATGACTTTTAAATCATCAAAACTTAGACAACCCATTTCCCAATTGGGAAACTCAGTCCATATATCCTGGAATTTAAAGCAGAAACGTGGTTAGATAAGTAAAATCAAAGAAATGCAGTCTTCTCTCTACTGGTCCACCACTTACCAGGTTAGCTCTGTGGCAACTCGGGCACTAGTTTATACCATGGAAGTGGGTTTAAATGCTCGAGTGGAAGTGAACAGTCATTTCCCTGGGAAGCACGTGGCATTTAACTGTCTCACTGGTTCCTTCTGTGGGGACTGTTCTGACAGCTGTGAGTGCAGCCAGGGACAAAGTCGATCACCACAGTGGCCCTGCCAGGCTCCACGAGCCCAGTGGAGAACAGACCAAGGTGAACCAGTAGAGGCTGTCTGCCCAGGGCTGCACATCAGAGTCACTGGGGACTTCACAGTAATGCCACGGCCTGGGAGTCACCCCGGGCATCTGATGTGACCGGGCGGTGGTACAGCCTGGGCATTAGGATTTGTCAGTCTCCTCTGATGGATCTGATGTGCATCCAAGACAGGGAACACTGAGGTAACGCAGAGCTTCTCAAATAAACAAGAACTCTGGGGTGTTGCTGCTGGCTCCCAGCCTTATTTGTGCTGGAGCCAGGTATTAAAGGGAGCTTATCAAAACCAGGACACTGTCTCAGCAATAGCATGAAGCATGTGAGCCAACAGCCGTCTGTCTCCACATTCTGCAAATGGCCAGATGGTGCTGCTTTGGGGATATGAGAAAAGGGTGTCTGCTCCCTCCTGCAGGCGCCTGCTCATGCCCACCTGTGTGCCCCTGGGCTTTTCCTGCAGATTCCTGCTCATGCCCACCTTAAGCCAATGAGCACATGCTGTGGATGGACTTTTCTCTGGTACCCATTAAGTGACCACATGCTCGACCAATTTGTAGGAAACGGATATACACAACAACAACATTATTAACGGCAAGCGTGACTCTCATGTATACGAGTGTGCACCTCCTACCATCATATCCTTTGGGGGATATATCCCTGCTTTGCACCTTGGGGGCTATGGCCCGCTTGCCATAAGTATGGCCGTCGTAACTGTTGTATTCGAACGAAGTCTTGGAATATTTCTCCAGCTCTTTGGCCAGGTTGGAGCGAGGCGTGGTGGTGGGGACGTTGTTTCTGTAGCCGTAGTGAGGGATCTCGAGCTGCTTCACAAAGCACATTGGCCTGTAGGCAGACAAGAAACATGATAGCTTGCTCTCTCGTGGCTGTAGGTAAGAGATGGCTCCCGTTAAAATCAGAGTATCTTGCCTCTCAACTGCAGTAAGGACTCAGACCCTTGCACTAGAATCCCAGTTCTCTTTTTCCGAGAAAAGACTGAGTGTGCTGTAATTACGTAGCACACACCAGCTTTATCTCTCTAGACAGTTTTGGCAATAAAAAAATAAAAGTATGATATTTAATTTTTTTCCCTTGTTTCTTTTTGTCTTGAGAGTCCTGGTGGGCTTGGTGAGGACGCAGCAGTGAGGATGGGAAGGAAGCTCACACCCACGCATTGCCTTTTGCACGGTTTCAAAGAGTAAGAACTACACACAATGCTGGTGAGCTAATAAGAGATTTCCCTTGAAACACAAGAGGAAATGAAAGAAATGCTCTCAGGGACATGGATACAAATGAGTCTGGCTGGACGACTGCATAGAACCTGGAGTAATACTTTCTGACACATGTCAGCATAGACCTTCCCTATTTTTACCTGGCAGTCTTTCATTTCCTAGTTTGGGAATGAAGTATTTAAATTGCTCCTTAACAATCTGCCTTGTGTGTGTCCCTCTATGTCTCTGTCTCATGGGTGGGATTTCAAAACTTCTTCTTGAGATAATTTCAGGCTTACAGAAAAGCTGCACAGAATCATAGTTGTCACCAAACTTCCCTTCATGTCAACATCTTCATTACCGGTTGTCAACACGTTTATTTTGATTTCATTGATGTAGCCTGTTCTTGTCAGATCAACAAGGTAATGCAGTGATAGGAAGTGGGGAGGCACCTAGGTGAATGGGACCCTCAGCCTTCCTTCAGAGATCATGCGGAATGTGGAATTATTTTAAGAGTCCTGGTGCCATGAGAATTTAGGGGAAGAGAGGTCACTCTTGGCGAAGAGATTCAACTCAGTTTAAATGGAGAAGATAGCGTGTGAAGTAGGCATTGCAGAAATGGGTAAAGCTGCTAAGGTCAAGCTCCAGGGTGGGGTGGGAGAGCATTCCAGGAAGGGAAACCCCGGTTGCAAGGCTGGGTCCAGGAGTATCTCTGGGGACTCAGATCCTGGCACCCTGGGTCAGATCTGGAGTCTGTTCATCACCCAACAGGGAGGGCCAAAGGGTTTGGGCCAGGAGGCCTGATCGCTGAGCCCTCAAAAGTGTAGGGCCTGCTCACAGGGAGTGAGGAGGTGGCACTGACCACAGATCAGGGGCTGCTGCCAAGATGCAGAGCCTGGTGGGACTGGAAGCCCTTGGGAGCTGTAGGTGCCCACTGGATCATCTACTTAAAGACTTCAAATCATAATTCAGCAACTGCAGGTTTAAGTTATTTTTCTCTTTCCTTCCTTCCTGTCTCTTTCCTTATGCTGCTGACCGAGCATCCCCGTGGTGGTACCAAGGTGGCCCGGACAGTTGCCCCGTCTGCCAGACCTTGCTCCAGGACCTCTGTGCCTGAGGTGAGCTCTGAGCTGGAGAGCATGGGAAGGACCTGGCCCGGAGCCAGACACCCCTGCTGCCGTCCAGCTCGGGGGCCTCTCGCCAGCCGGGGCGGCTCCTCCCTTGTGTTTAGGGCCACCGGCCTCCCCACGCCCGGCCAGGGCACGAAAAGAAAACTGTTTGTAGGGGACAGTTACTGGCCCGTGACTTTTGGTTCCATTAGGATGTGGGGTGGTTACCCACTGCACCCGCCCGAAGATCGGGCCCCTCGGCCGGGAAGCCCCAGACACCCCGTGGAAAGCCGTTGTTTTGGGCCCCGGGCAGAAGGGAGGCTCGAGTCTGCACGAGGTGTGTCTGCACGAGGTGTTGGTGAATTTGCGCGTCCGCCTCAAGCCGTCCGCAGGCTGCTCGCTGGGACATGTGCTCAGCACAGGCCCCAGGACATGGCACTGCCCTCCTCTGACCTTTCAAGGGGGTGGGCCCAGGCTCTTTCCAGCTTTCTGGGCTCTGGCCAAAGTCATCGAGGAAATTGGCAGGAGCGCCAGCCGCGGTTGTTTCCTGTTTCTCCGTTCCGGGAAGCTAATGACCCCTCTCCGCGTGTGCCTGCGGTGGGTCTTGGGCTGCCAAAGTGCCCAGCAGTGGGGCTGCAGGGGGTCCTCAGGGAGGGGACCCTTGGGGAAGGGATCCTGGGGGTCTGAGGTGTCCTCATTGGGGAGGGTTCCCCAGGGGGTTTCTCGGGGGTCCTCAGTGGGTCCTGGGCAAGGGGCCCTTGTGGGGTCTTGGGGGGGCATTCAGGGGAAGGAGTCCCCGAGGGTTTCTTAGGGGGGTCCTCAGGGCATCCTTAGTGGGGAGGTCCTGGGAGGTCTGGGAGGGTCCTGGGCGAGAGGTCCTGGGGGGGTGTCCTCGCTGGGGGGGGATCCCAGGGGGTTCTTGGGGGGCTTCTTTGGGGGGATCCTCAGCGGGGCCCTGCGGGAGGGGTCCTAGGGGGCCTGGGGGTTCCTGGGGGACGGGCCTCATCCTTGGGCTTGGTCCTGTCTTGTGCGAAGTGAGGGAGTTACGGGCACTGGGGCGCCCTAGGCTGGTAGCACCCACACTTAGAAAATCTGCAAAACGTGCCCCACCGTTACTGAGGGCTGATCTCTGAACAGCAGGATGGTCGGCGCCTTTGTTCTCTTGTTGTCTATTTAAGCGTTTCTCGTTGTCTATGAGGATTTTAACTTTTCGGCTGAGGGCCGACAGAGACTCTAACGACTGCGGACGCCCTTTCAGGAAGCCGTGGAATGACGCACAGCGAAACCAGCGCTGCCTCGGGACCTTTCCACGTGACCTACCCGGAAGGAGCAGGAGCGACGTCACCGGAGTGACGCCGTGCGTGTGCGCGTGCGCCTGCGCTCCTCTGTGCCGTGCACCGGGGTCCACCTGGGTGCCGAGCGCCCAGCCCGCGGCGAGGCCCCGCCCGCAGGCCGGTGACGCTGGGGAGACCCTGACTGGGACACGGGCACGATGCCGGCCAGAGGCGGGGCACAGGGGAGCGCCCGGGCCTCGGCGCGGACGAGGCCCCGGGACCCGGCGCTGGAGCGCGTGACCGTGCTGGGAGGGGGCACTGCCGCCCACCCGCCGTGGGCCTGCCTCCCCCACGGGGCCGCGGTGCGCAGAACCAGCCCGCCTCCGGGGGTGACAGGTAACAACCCTGCCCTAACATCAGTGGTGAAGGCCCCTCTCTGCACACGGGTTTCCGCTTCTCAAGTGGGGACAAGGATGCCCGACCCCCCCCACCTCTCCGGGGGCTGAGGACGAGGGGGGCAGATTTGGTGGATTCTCTGCGGGAAGCTCCCTGCGTGCACCGTGCTGTGGGCTGGTGTATGCGCTCTCCTGCAAACTGCGCTGAAATTACATTGGGCATCACATTAATTTTTAAAGCACCCCTTTCATCCAGCATTTATAGAATCATATCAGGCTGGAAAGAAAATCAGAAACCATTTGGTCCACTTCTCTAATTTAAAAACTCACAGGGGTCAGCGGACCCCTGGGGAGGTGACTCCACCTCCTTCCCTCCTGCAGCCCTGTGGCGGAGCAAGGGTAGGTGCAGGTCTCAGCTCCCAGCTCCTCCACCTTGCAGCTATGCCAGCTGCCGCCCCACCCACCTTCATTTCTGTCACTAAGCAGGGTGCCCACCTCCTCCGGAGTCCCAGCACCTGTGTGCTGGGGACCGGCTGTAGATGGGTCTCATGGAGTGCGTGTTCTGGGTTTGGTACCTTAGCACACGGTCTGAGGCCTGGTTGGACTTGGACACATCACAGCTCTGATGTTTTTCTTGGGCCTTTGCTAATTTCTCTGCGGCAGCAATAGGGCATCCAGAGAGGCTGCAATCACAGAAAGGCGGTTTAATTGTCTCCTCCCACCACACTGACCCTCACGGCCTCGCCTCCTCTCCCGAGCCAGCACCAGCCCCCAAAGCAGTTTCCCAAAGCTGGCACGGGCACTCCTGAGGAACAAACTGGGAGGGGAGAAGCAGTCATGCTCCAGGGGCTGCTCTCCTCCTGGTCTCCGGGAGGCAGTGCTGATAGCCGGGCTGCGTGTAAAGTGCATCTGTGCCTTTGCAATGATAGCAAGCCAAATTCCATGTCATTCAAGGGAACATGAGCTGAACTTTGGACATGGACCCCCCTGTGGGATGTTCACCATTTCTGGACATGAGGAACTGATGGTTTGGATGGGACGCATGTCTAAAAAGCCCAGAAGGGCAGCTCTCTGATGGGTACCGGCAGACACGCTCCAAGCTGGTCACCCGAGCTACTGGGTGAAGTGCTTGTCACCAATCAGCTTGTCTGTATCCTCCCAGGAAAGGAGACTGAAAAGGCCGAAAGTGGGCGAGTCAAGGATGGCAGTAAAACGGTTTTTGGAACTAAATACCGATGGAAGAGCTCACTGATTGGCTTTGGGTTTGAGCTTATTCATGAAATCGTGGTGTCTGTTCCTGATGTGTCTGTGTGTACACAGAAGCATATACTCTGCGTAAACACAATGTCTCAAAAACACAGGCTGCCTGAGCTGAGACAAAGGAGCTGATATGGGAGACGTGTGCTGAGCAAGCTATTGATCGCCCCCATCTGCAGATAGAGCCCGCTAATTCCTCTGAGGGCACAGAGCTGTAAATTTTTCCATTATAAACTTAACACTAGCAACCAAATTTACTAACAAGTAAAAATTAAAATGAAACTCATGATGGTTTCCTCCATTTAGATGTAATTTTACATGAGCTTGTGAAGGTGAGACTTCAGGCCATAAGGAAACTTTTAACACGTTTTTCGGCTACTGAAAAAAAAGGATGTGATATAAACTGCATATGATGAGCAACTCAGTAAATATCTGATTAGGAGAGGAAAAGAGAAAGCGTGCTTATCTCAGTAAGAGTCCAGGAAAAGTCTGTTTACGTGGCTCACTGCCATGCCCCAGGCTCCCCAACCTGACCTTGAGGACATCAGCTGGCATGTCAGCTGGCAATGTCCACACTGATGACCGTGGGTTTCATCAGGGTTTCAAGGTTAAGTCACGTCCCATGCAGCTGTGTTTCAATCCCCATTCTGTGTGGCGTGCACAGGAGAGCACCCCTTGAGCCCCGGGGATAACTGAGTCTTTACTGCATCCCTTCCAGTCATGGCAAGCAGTCCTGGTTCCGTCCTAGGTGTCACCAAGGTTGGCACCTAGGGAACTGCTGCTCATCAGGATCAGGGCAACAGTCAGATGACTAAAATGTAATCCGCAAGGACTCGCGGGGTTCAGCTTTTCCACGCACTATGTGCAGACCTTTCAGCCCCTGAAGGCCACCATCGTGGGCGGGAAGGAGAGGCGTGCAGGGGCGCCCTCCCTCAGGAGGCGGGGATCCCCGGGGGGAGACCTCCTTCCCGCAGCGCTGGGATGCAGGAGCCCTTTGCTTACCTTCTGTGTGAGTTCCTGTTGCTATTTACATGCCCTCGCCCTGTGCAGCCCGGAGTAGGACACTTGAGAACATTTTCATGCATGGCAAGAACTTGACGAGGAGAGGCAGAGAAAACAGCCCAGTGTTAAAACACAGAAACAGTCCAGATAGAATATGCAATCATTTAAACAAAGGCTGGGTTAGTTTATGACAGTCCTACAAACATTTGTGATGGGCACGGTCAGGAAAACAACATGTGGAAGAGAAAGAATGTTGTCTCACCCTCACTCTGACTGGCATGCAAAGCAGGGTGTGCCAGGCGGGTCTGTGGAGGGTGGAGAGCGAGGTAACAGGGTTGTTCCCAGTGGGCTGGGGGGGCCAGGGGATGTCTCCCGGCATAAGCACTAAGTATCGATTAGCTGTGTGGCAGCACGCAGAGTGGGTATTTGCGGACATGCTTATGCTCTGGGAACACAGTATTATGAAGGTGTGGTGGTCACAGGTTAATAGAGGGCTCCAAACCTTATTTTTAAGTAAAATGAATTAAATAATGACTTTTCACCCAGGAATTAAGTGCTTTCTTATTCTTTACCTAGAGTGTCTAGAATCAAAGGTGCTTTGCAGCATGAGACGCTATCCAGGGTGCCAGGAAGCCAGCTGACTGAGCCGGGCTGGCGTTTCGGCTGGCCACTGGCATGCCCTCCCTTCTGGTGCCTGGGCACCACGTCACCACTCCAGCTGAGGAGTCTTGAGCTGGGACCCTGACCCCAGTGCAGCTGCCTGCAAACTGGAGGACAGCGTGGCAGGCAGGCCGGGAGCTGTTTCTGAGCGTGGTCACCTCCCAGGTGGCGAGCTGGCTTGTGTGGCAACGTCGGCCACTCTAGGGCTCCCTGTGTTTCCTACAACCTCCTCTATCTCAGGAGCAAGCTCTGTCTTTTCTCTGAACCCTCCTTCCACCTGGCACAGTCCCCCTTGAGGACACATCTGGCTCCTGGTCGGCTCCCTGGATGCCGAGCCTGGGCCGGTGGAGTACGATGGCTGTTCCAGCCTGTGTCGCCTTCCCGGATGGCTGCTCAGCACACGGGGTCCTTGGGGCTGGGGTGCTGGGGCTGCTTTGTGCAGGCTGCCTGGCTGGAGTGGGGCTCCCTCTCTGGGGGGTCTGGGAGCAGCTCTTGTCTCAGAGGAGGGCCCCTGAGGCTTCAGAGCCCCCACGTGCCCTCTTCCCTTCCTCCGGAGCCCCATTTGCTACGACCTTCCTGCTGAGTTCTGTTTTCCCACAGAAACCCTGCCAGGACACAGCGGCCCTCTCAAATCAATGCACATCTTTCCTTTCCTTTTATGCTGAACTGTTCAGATATGAGGTCTTTCCCGAAGACAGCAGATACCTTTCTGCTGTCTACAGTACAGATCTCAGATCCCCCAGACCTGGCTCTCCTGCCCCAAGGGGACTCGGACTCCCAGCCTTCACTACCTGGGACCCACACAGGAGATGGGGTCTTTGTGGGACCCTGCGTCTTCAGGCCCTGCCACCCAGCCCCACACTCACCCATCTGGCCCACACGCAGCTCCGTCCCCACTGTGGCCCCGCTCACCCCTGTGTGTGACAGGATGAGGCTTTGGCTCAACAGACCCAGGGCCTCTGTGTCCTTCCTCCTGGCATCCTTGCCCAGCACGGTCTTGGACTCTTTCTTGGGCATCCCCTTCATATATGGGACCTTTCCAGAAGCCCCCACCCCCGTTCTTCTGACTTCCGTGCACCTGCTGCTTTCTACACACATGTGCAAACCTCCCTAATCTGGCGCCTTGTTTACTCTGTTTACTTCGGCTCATGCACACGCCCCTTTAGGGGGCGGGGCTGGGCTTTTGGAGGGCTGGCCTTGCGTCTCTTTCCATGGTGTGCCGTCTGCGTTTCTAACACACTGGAGGTGCAGCATGCTTCATCAAATTCAACTGGACAGAAAGGGTGATGAGGGGAAGCTGGCCCAGGAAAAGTAAAACTAAAAACAAAGGCCTTCGGTGCAGTTCCTAATTTTTCCCATTTTTATGGAATTATAAAGAATTATGCATGAGTAAAGATTTAGACGCGATTTTCTATAGCTGCTCTGGGAGGCATCCCCCCAGGGGCGAAGGTGTGATTTGACCCGTGGTCTGTACGCACACAAACAGCGTGTGTGACTAGTCAGAACACGGTCCCTGTTTCTGCCACATTTAGACTTTTCCTGTGAAAATATGGGGTCAGGAGAGTTTCCCAGCCACGGAGAAGAACTGATATTCTGCTTTGAAGGTGAAAACATAGGCCTTAAAGAAAAATTGCAGAAAGAAGCTTTCCCTTCTGAAGACATCAGCGCTTGGTCCTGATGCCTCATTTGTGGGGGAGCTAAAGGAAGCACAGCCAGCGGGTGACATGCCCGGGCCCCGTGGCCTGTCAGGGTGGAGACTGGGTGCCAGACCCGGTTCTCAGCGGAAACAGACAGGCCTGGGGCTCAGACAGACGTGGAGCTGGGTCTCAGCATGGTTCCCTGCGTGGGCAAGTCAGTACCTGCTCAGATAGCTTAAGAAGAATTGAACATCTTCCATTCCCCAGGCACGGAGCTAACCCCTGGGAAGAGAAGCCTGGTGGGCGCTGCTCCTCCTTCCCTCATCTGAAAAGCGGGGCCGCACGGCCCGGCGGGGCTCGCGGTGGGGGGGAAATGAGGGCGTGTTTGCCGAGTGTGGCCGGGAGCCTGCACGGAGGTGCTGGGGGACAGAAGCCGCTGTGGACAGACCATGCTGTTTCCCTGCTCATGTAACACACGGGCACAGCCACGCACTCGGGTGCGGCTCTTTTCACGACTCTAAAGTTTGGTCACAAGATAGTTATAAGAAACGGGTTTATTATTTTCAGTAGCCATTTGAAAACCCAGAGGCACAATTATTTCTAAGAATACTTCGCCTGAACCATTGAGCTAAACCTGCTAAGTCTCAGCTACCACGATGAGCTTGTCTTTGTCCCAACAGCTGCTCCTTGAATGTTCCTGTCAGGCACTGTCACGGGACGGGACAAGCCTCTAAAGTTCCTCTAAATAATCAGCTGCTCATCTCGCCAAATTTCCAGCCAAGTTGCCACATTTTCCCCACTGGAAACTGTCCCTCGGATACTGAGGAAAGTCTTTAATGTACTCTAGTCTCAAATCCAAGGTCTTAAACTCATAGTCATTGCTGGAAATATGCCTCTTCTTCCTGAGCAATCACTTCCTCTGTGGCTGAAGAGTTGGCACACTGTGTGCTGACAGAAGGTAAATAAAAAAGGTGTGCATCATTTCAGCTCTCAAGGAAGTTTACTTGTTTCCATAAATACTCCCAGAACTTAACTAATTAAAAGGGATGCATACCTCCAAGCCCACCTGACTTAAACCTCCTTATTTAAGGTTGATTGTGTAGAAATGTTGGGACAACATGATGTGAAACAGACTTTACAAATAAAATACAAATATACATATTGGTTCAGATACATCCTGAAGTCCAGGTAATTGGGTAAAAGGAGCACAAGGTTCCTTTCCTCAGGGACTCACAGTCACTTAGTGCTGGAAGGGGCGTCTCTTTCTACCTAAATTCCGTCCTATAAAACAAGATGCAAGGAAAGGGGTGGCCTTGCTCAGGTCGCAGAGCGAGCCACACAGGAGGCCTGCTGCTGGGAGCTGGCTTTGTGGCGAGCCGCTGCCCGGGAAGCCCTGCAGCTGGGCCGTGGCGGCGACGGCTCCCAGCCGGGCTGCCCGTGAGACAGGAGGGGTGCACTGAACCACCGATGGAAATGACAGAGGCGAGTGGGATGATGTAAACAGTCACAGGTGTGTGCTCCGAGGGGGTTGGCGAAACACGGACTTACTTTCTGGAGGGACCCTATCTTTGTGCGGGCACCCGGACAAACTGCGATGATGCGGATAAAGCCCGGTAACGTGGCCAGTTCCATCACACCCTGGGGTTGGACACTTGCTCTCTTTCTTTTCTGCTCTCGAGGGATCTAAAAGCGACAACAGGTGTCAAGAGAATGAATTTTTTTACCCATTGAAGACAAATGATTACTTAACAATCTGAAGAGACCTTGATAAAGAAAGAAAAAAAGCAGGTGTCAGGGGACAGGCTGTGACATCAGAGTTTTGCATAGTTAGTTCTTTGGTTTGGGGTGATTTTTTTTTTTACCTCCAGCAGTGTAATCATGAATCATAAAGTATTTTACTTTCTATACTAAAGAAAACAAAGACTCTCCCTACCTTAACTCTCGATCAATTGTTTTCCCGTGTGTTACATGATAAGCTGTGTCGCTCAAAGAAATCAATGTCAATAATGATGAGACAGTGACCTTCTCAGAGAGCCGAACTGCAGTCGCTGAGGGCGTCCCAGCTGGGGGACACAGTGCCGTACCGCACTTTAGCAGGAGAGCTTTCTTACCGAGCGCTCTTGTCGTATACACTCGCTAAGGTGCAAAAGTTTGCTGGTGTTGAAATTTATTCTGCAACACTGTTTTGTGTCACGTACCAATTCAGTGATTTTCTAAAAATGAGCTAAACTCTCAGAAGGCACTGTAAGCAAATGGCCCAAATGGTGGGAGCCCCACCTGACGGAGGTGATGGACAATCAAAAACGTGTCAGTAGCTGCTGGAGCAACCATGTGTTTTGATTTCTTCATTTGTGCTTGAAATCAGAGGAAGGCTCGCGGAGTGCGATGCACGCATGCGCGGAATCAGGAGGCGATGGTTTCCTACAGCCCTGCCCGCTCTGCTGCGCCCGTCGAAGGGGCAGCAGAGGGGGCACTGGGGCAAAACGTGGCTGCCAGGTGCCAGGAGCGCAATGATATTGCTAACAAAACAATTTATATATCCAGAATTGACCACAGTTTGTAAGTGTGCAGAAAATAACTCCAAAAAATATTTCTAAGATAAAGCTCAGACCAAATAGTAATATGATGTGTGAAACACAATTTTTGAGCCTGTTTTTGAAAACCAGTTGCGCAGACATCTCTTCAGGAGTTTAGTGCTTTTATGGTGGAAGTTCATTCATCAAGCTGACCATGATTCCTAGAAAATACAGGTTTTATGTTTAAGAATTCATTTTAGATCAAGAAAAAAATTTGGTTTAATATTTTTGAACTCTATGGACTTTTTAAAGTCATCCATGTGACTTGAAATAGACAAAGGAAGGACTATATAAACACTTTCATGTTTACATACCCCCTTCTTTTTTACCTGGCATTGTAATCTATGTAATGTGTCCTCTAGGTTCAGGGGTCTCTTAAACTCGGGCTGGTGTGAAGGGAATATCCTAGACATGATTTCAGCTACTTCCTACCATTATCAATACTTAAAAATCTCTGAAAACAAACCTAAAAATTGGTATAATTTAATTAATGTAAATATAAAATAGTAAATACACAGTTTCAGAAGAAGATATTGATTATTTAAGGTCATAAACTATATGTAGTTTATAGCTATACAATTTAAAACGACATGGTGATATAACTTAAAGTCATAAACTAGGTGTAATTGACTTTTAAAGGATAAAAAAAGTAAGTTATAATTATCATGAATCATTAAGTGACTCTTTTTCATTAGTACGCTTACAATTTTCTAAGGAATTATATTATATCACAGATTTCTAAAGTGTTGTGTAGTCAGGTGTCGATCTGTATAAAAACAGAGCGGCTCCGAGCGTGGGTTTTTGGGAGGCACTCAGGGCGTAGTCTCTCCTCTCGATGTGTGGGCCCTGCCCCCCCCTTCACCAGCCCCCCTCTGCCCTCTTATTGCTCGATCCCACTTCACCCCGACAGCAGGCATCGGAGCAGACACAGACCCACCAAGGAGGCAGGCGGGCTGAGAGCTCAGCCGTGGACCTGGCAGCGGGGCTGGAAGCCGGGCGGTGCGCCAGATGCCGCGTGCTCCCCTCACCCCTTCCAAGTAGGTGTTCAAGGAGACGAAAGATAGAGGGTTTCGTGATGAATTTCTTTTGTCTTAGATCAGACTTTGGAAAGGTTACTCGTTTACAATTAAACCACTTTGAGGAGATTGTGTATAAATGAGAATCGGTGTGCTGTCCTCTCCATCTTTCATAAAGTAACAGAGAAGCTAGAGATGGTTGACCTGCTGCGTGGTTGTAGGAATTGTCCATCGGCTGTGTACAGAAATTATCAAGGAGGTCATTTTACATTTTTAAACAAGGAGGGCATTAAATAGCTCTGCCCCACTTGGCTTTATTCACTGGCTCTGAATGTACATCTCCAAAAGAGACTTGGGAATGATGTGGGCCCATTGACAGGAAACGGGGATGAGCGTTGTCGGAGGAGGAAGGCCTGGGGAGGCTGGGGGAGGTGGGAAGTCCGTGTCCCCAGGCCTCCCCACCTCAGGGCAAAGTCCATCTCTCACCGCTCTTCCCACTGCCACCCCATCTGCTGAGGGGAAGCAAGCAGTTGCAATTTCTCTCTTGCAAAAAATAAAAATAAAATGAAATAACAACTATAAGAAGACAAAATGGTCAAAAAACTACAGAAAGGTGCTGGGCTAAGGAGCAACAGGAGCCACAGAAGCCGCGACAGCACAGACCCTGCCACACCGAAGGAGCCCATGTTGCTGCAGGTCCTTGCTGCGCCCCTAGGGTTCAGAGCTCCCTTGCGAAACTGCAGGATTCTGAGACAGGAGCCTAACGTGCATTTATCCAGGTAATCAATCCCAGGAGATGGACACTATTTCTTCCTGAAAATGTTTAGTTCCTGTATGATTCTCAAATATCCAACTAAAAACACCAAGTAGATCTCACTACAGTCATAAACCTACACGCTACGCTTTTAGTCTTTACAACAGCCCAGAATGAGCCTGGTACTCCCCTGAGCGGCCTGCTTGCTGGCACGGCCACCCTTCTTCACGTGCGGCACCCCGCGAGGTCTAGCCCTCACCCCGTCATGGACACGGCGGCCAGGGCTCAAGCACCTGCCAGTTCTGGAGCCCAGCGGGCCTCCGGCTAAGGCTTGTCTCCAATCGGGACGTGGTTACAACGACGCCCGCCTTGCTGTGGAGTTATGCGCATACATTGAGAGGAGGATACACACCTGTCACAACAGAAAAAATGGGTTTTCTGATCGTTGGAAGTTTATACGGCAACTGATTTTCAAACTGAATTCTTAGCCCTCATTATCAGACCCACATGAGGAAACTTGGTGTTCTAGGAATAAAATACAAAACAGAAGATCTATTTTGGTGCTAATGGGGAAGAATTTGAGGAATCCCTGGCCATTGCTGAAACTGCTCCTTACTTAGTGCTAAGCGTGCAGTTGGAACAGCCACAGGGCCACAGTCCCGCATGAGGTTGTCACACCAGCCTCATGCTGACGGTGGACACTGCTGTTTCTGCAAACAGGAAGTCAATCATTCAGGTTGGAAACATGTTTACATGCATGTTAGGTATAGTGACTATGTAGGTATATGTTGAGTACAGATATATGCAAAGACATTCCCAAACGTGTCGTGAATTACAATCAGGTGTAAACTACCCAACTGGGGTGCGTCTCAGTGTCTTATCATTAAGCAAGTGCTGTCCTGTGTCCCCGGTGAGTGGGATCAGTGAGGGGGGTGGACACACCGAAGAGCTTACTACTGGTCTCGGCCTCAGCAGGCCTTGCATGGCAAACGGCTCCCGTCCCTCAGTGTCTTGAGGTAGGTCATGTGCACCTCCTGCCCTGTCATGTCTTACTGATCATTCTGATGCTGTTCAGTGTCTATCAGGGATGTTCTCTATGGGGGCATTTCATCAGTAACTGTCATTTGGTGATAATTTTATAAATTATGCTGTCACCTGCCCAGTCCAGTTTATACAATGAGTGCTTCATCCCTGATCGGCTGGTTGTTGCCTGAGCCCTTGCCACGCCATGTACACAGGCTCACCCTGACATTTCCCATCGCTCGGGGTGTCTGCGCTGCACCCTGTCTTTCCAAGGCATGCATTTCCCATCAAAATGCCCTGTGATTCATCTGCTCTGATAATAGGACATGGAGCTGCTCTGGGTATCTCTCAGCCAAGCACTGATTCACTCTTCAGAAACATGATCACAAAGCATGATTCTGGAATCAACTCTAGGAGACGTGGTACACTTCACGCGGCGCCCGCTTTAAGTGCAGACTAAAATTGACATCCTCTCCTCTAGCGTGTTCTCATGCGGCAACTTACATTAGGTAGAAATATTACCTTTACCATAGTATGGCTTTTTGGCATGGCTGTCGCTGGGCTTGGGCTTCCTCTCCTCCCCAGGGAGCTGCCTCGGCGACTGCTCCTCATAGGGCCTCGCGCTGTCCCGCCGCCCGGCCTCCACCGCCATCTTCTCCCTCATGGCCTTTGCTCGCTCTGTTTCCAGGGCAATGGCCTTCTCCAGGAGCGTCAGGTTCCCCTTGGTCATGTCGAACACTTCCTCCGACCTGTCCGAGGCCACGGAGGTGGTGTCCGCGTCTCTCTCGAGGTACCCGTCCTCCTGGGCGCAGCTGGAGAAGGCCCTCGAGCGGGGGCTCAGCTGCTCCTCCAGCCGCATGAGGTTCATCATGTCCGAGTAGTTCCTGCCCGGCGTCCGGCCCGGGGCGGCGTCGTCCTGCCGGCCGAGCGGGCGACCGCCGCTGCCTGGCTGCGGGCTGCGCTCCTGCGGGCTGGCCTCGCTCAGCCGGCGGGCCAGGTCGGAGCACTGGCTGCGCAGACACTCCAGGCTGCTGAGGCACACCTCCTCGTCGCTGGCCTCCACCGCCTTCTCGGCCAGCCCGTTGTTGGCCGGCTTGCCCAGCATCAGGTAGTTCAGGCCCCGGCCGTCCTGCTGCGCCGGCATGTCCGCGTACCCCCTGTCGATCGCGTTTTCTGCGAGCACCACTCCGTGTCCCTGCGCCAGCAGCTTGAGGGAGTCCACGGTCTCCCGGACCACGTCGCTGTCCAGGTCCAGACTCAGCTCGCCCTTGCGGCCCAGGCTCTCGCTCTTGTCGCTGTCGTCCTCCAGGCTGTTGGACGTGTTGCTGTTCATCTCCGACTCGGTCCTGGCCCGGTAGGCCGCGTCCTCGGCGATCTTGCCGAGGTTCAGCAGGGACTTGGCCACGAGCTCATCATAGTTGTCGTACTCGTCCGTATTGGCTTCGCCCTTTTCCAGGTCCTGCGCTATTCGAGTATTGTGACAGTTCATCTGATGGTCTTCTGCAAAGAAAACAACAGAAAGGACAAAAAAGGAAAGAAAAGAAAAAAGTGGCTAGAACTTGAAGTATAGGTGCAACAGCATGGGGCAATTCACCGAGAGCCGAGCCCACTCTCCAGGCCACAGAACCTTAAACCCCACGCACGGCCCTGCCGAGAGCGCTGCCATAAAGAGAACGACTGTGCTGAGCGGACAGGACGCCATTTAAAACACTTGCTAGAAACTAGTTTCCTCAGTTGATTTTAAAACAAACCAGCATATATGGTAAGTGTAATGTAAAACATTAATTCTTCATTACTTTCAAATTTTAAGAGTGACTTCTTATCTTAGTGACTCTATTTATTTACGGCCCAGCCAGATGCATGATAATTACAGTAATCATAATACCAGGCTTTCTAAGAGTTCATGAACTTTACTCGTCAACTCTTAAGCAGATGTGTGCAGGAATTGCTTTTGAATTGTCTGTTTGTGCGATGGTGCTCGGAAGCCAGCCGTGGGCTCTTGAGGATGCACAGGGAGTGCCGCCTACTGGGCGTTTGGTACCAGAAGCACGTGTTTGGGCAGAAGTAAGAGTTATTTTGAATGTTCTACCTTAGAGACAGCTTATCGTGATATATGGGGGCTGCAGAAATACCACAGCACAACTTTAGAAACTTGACCTAATGAACTGTGATTCCTGTTTATGGAACTCAGCAGGTCCGAGCGAGCACAGAGCGACCGAATGCCCACACGAAACAGGGCCGGGCTGGGGCACAGTGACCGCAGCGTGTAAGCTGCCGCGTTGAATTAGACTCAGCACTGTTACCTCCCGTTGCCACTCACAGCTGCAGGGAAGTTTCGGTGAGCTGGTAGAATCAATGTGCGAATGAGTGCCAGATGCAATTCCAAAAATGTATTTAGGAAAACTTTCAAACAAAAAAAAAGGAGGCTATGTTAAAAATCACATAAAACTCTTACGTTTCACCTGTAAGGTGTTCTGTTTAACACTCGGAGAGTATTTGGGACGTGCACCTGTCTTCACTGAGCCATGTAGATGCTACCAGGCATACTGTGAAACATAGGAAACAGGAAACAGCCATTGCTAACCAAAGGTGTTCCCTCCACCCCCTTCGGTTGGGTTTGGTTAACTGTCTGCCATTTTCACATCTGTTCATTGTTTCTGTGGTTAAAAAAACAGAGGAAGGGAATTTTTATAGCCTATTAGTGAGCTGAGGAAATGAAGTGCACTGGTGAGTGGAAAATGCTGGCCAAGCATTGAGTCAGGCCCTGCCAGCCCCACGCTCACCCTGTGGTTCCTGCGCTGTCCCCTGATGGAGGCTTTTGTTGGTGAGACGGGTTTGGACATTGATGTGCCAGTCACAGAAAGCACCCTCGCTGGCCCACCCACCAAACAACACTTTTTCAGGATCTAACACATCCTTCAGAACACCAGCAAATCAAATTTGCCATGTATTAGTCACAGAATGTCAGTAATTGTATGAAACAAATATTGTCTCTTTCCTGAATTATTCCTATAAATCGATTTCCCCGGTGTGAGGGTGCACGTGCTCCCGAAGAGCAGCCAGAGGAAAGGAGAAGTCAGAACAGTGCAGAAGATCCACCCCAAGTGCACACCAGGTCCCCTGGCGTCTCATGTTTTAAGGCCCCAAAGCCTTCTTGTTCTAATGCATCTTTGAAAGTGTAAAAGCCGTCCTTCCCTCTCACTCTGTGGCCTCTGATCTTTGTATTCACGGCTTGTGATCGGCCTCTAGACCCCGGGCTGTCAGCTGCGTACAGTCACCAGTGATGACAGCCAGAAGCACTGTTCCCCCAAAGCCCCAACCCCAAGACACATTTGTAAGTCATGGTTTGAAAACAAGAAAACTCATGTGATCCCTTGAAGCATTTTGAAAGTTGAATCAAAGAAGAAACCATGGTCAGGTAAGACTTACTATTTCATGATTTTTCTCTTAATTGTCCCTTATGATGTACATCCTATCCTCAAGACCTCGGAAGAGGAGGAAATCGATGGAGGTGGGGATCCGGATGCCTGAGGCGTCTCCTCTTTCTAAAACCACAGGGAAGGAGCACTTGGAACAGGATGGTGGCCTACATTTTTGGGAACCCTTCACCTTCCTACTGAATTTGTTATAGACATGATCTTGGTTAGTCCTCCCCACTCTAGTCCTCAGGGCTACTTCAAGCCATTTGCTCCAATAGGGAATGGTTTTTTCTGTTGTTTCGGCACCTCGCAGCAGCTCCTGCGTCCCCTCTGACTGCTGAGCTGCGGCCCACACGACTCCCTGTGATGCTCGGATCCTTTCTCATCTCCCCACTCGGCTCCCCCAGGAGGGAACACTGATGGGGTACTTCCTCACCAGCCTCACAGCCACACGGATGACGGGAACTGAGGACTAGCCGAGAGGGGGCCCCTGAGAACCTGGCAGCAGGCTGCCCCCGCTTCGGGTTCTGACGGGGGCGCATGAGCCTGGGACCCTCCCTGGGATGTGGGAGGAGGGCTGCTCCTCTGTGGTTCACTGGTCATGTGGGGCTGGGGCCCAGGCCTGGCCCCTGTTAGGGGGCTTTATGGGAGCCACGCGGGTGTGTGTGCATGGGCCCTGCCTGGGGACAGCCCAGTGTGCTCCCCGGGGCCAGTCTTACTGCAGAGTGCTGGCCCACGGGGCAGATGCCAGGACATCAGCCTATGTGTAGAAGAAAGCTGGGCACAGACAAGGGGAACCCATCAGCCCTGGCCATGCAGCTGCTAAAGGGCTTGGCCATGCTTCCCAGCTGCCACCACGCAGGGCTGGCCCAGGCCGTGTGACCCACAGCAGCGAACCTGGATATGGTGATGAAGCACAAATGGCCAGGGAGCGTTGCAGGTCAGCAGAACTTCTCCAGTTACTGGTATTCAACTCCTTCAAAACACATGTGAAATAAAGTTAAGTCTTAATTACATGGATGGGTTGGGGGGGAACTGTTGTGCAGCATCAGCAGGTCTCAGGGCCTGCTCTGCACCGGCCTCCTCTGGTTTCGGACCACTACAGCAGGCTCTCCGAATTCCACCTCTGGCATGTGTTTTCAGGCCATTTACCTGAGGCTGGTAATGAAATGGGTCGTGTGTGCAGTGGGCCCTGGGAAGTGGGCCAGGGACCATTGATGTGGTGCTGAGCACCTCCCTGAATATTCCAACCACAGGAAATCCCGGAGTCAGCTGGGTTAGGTCCTCCTGTGACCAATATTCTACCAAATAGGCAGAATGTGTTTGTGATAAAGTAAAGCCTTTTACCAGAACATTATTTTAAAGTGTAGGTTCATGCTCTAAATAAGAGGTACAGAAGTTAGAGGTTTAAAGAGACGAGGAGGGAATATTCCTTTCATCTTTTGTGTTTTTATTTTACGTCTGTTCTCCAGCAAAGCCACGTGGCAGCAGGCGGGGAGGAACCACCTGCTAGTAGGTGTGGCCCGTGTGCTCACCACTGGGGGCCACAGAATCTTGCGGTGGACACCAGGGACCTGGCAGTTCTTACTGCTCTGCTGCTGCACTTTTGTTCCCATGTGAACTTCAGAAAACTAGGTCTGGATTTGACCACCATGGAGCCGGGTTGTTGTAAACAATTCATGCTCAATAATACTACAGTTAGAGACCAAAAGACTTTCTCAGACCAAAATAAGTGTAGTCTCGGGGCGTTTTCCCTCCACCCTCCAGACCAGAATCCGAGGCGGAAGAACTCCGTGGAGTGCAGCGTGGGAGCAGCAGCCACGGCCTGCTCACCGTGGTCCCAAGCAGTGTGTGAGACACAGCTTTTGGCTCCCTCGGTACCAGTCCTGGCTGTGGCCTGTTGTTCTGCCAGGCCGTGAGCGTGGGTCATGGGCAGGCAAGCAGACAACTGACTTGAGGAAAACAACAGAACGAAAAGACACTGTTGTTCTAGAGCGTGCTGGGTCCCAGGAGGTGTGGTCTGTGTGTCCCCCCAGGGCTCCACGCAGTGGGAGGCCACTGCTTCACACACCGTTAAGAGAGCCGTTTCTTTTGGAGTATAGAAATAAGTAAATATGGAGTCCATTTTTTGGCTTGTTAGTCATACATTGATAATGTATCAGATTCTAATGAAAAGGTGGTCACATTTTAATGGCCGCTGTGACTAGGAAAGCAGTGGAATCCCCGTGCCCTTCCGGACCAGACAGGGTGGAGGCCGCCTTCCCCTCTCCCCAGGGCTCTCTGACCCTCCAGACCTGCTGCGGCCCTTTACCCTGTGGGGAAGAGTGGGTCCCACCCGCCCGGGTGGACTGGGCGTCACAGGTGGGGTGGGCAGCCTGTGCCTGGTGCCCGCTCCCCTGCCAGCTGGGGCGCTGGGAGCCCCTCCTCTATCCGACCCGGTGTGAACATGGAGGCGCCTGACTAAACGACCCGCAAGACCCCTTCCCGCTCAGAAGTCCCCACTTCTACAGGAACGAGGGAGGCTCTCGAGGCTGAGAGTGGGATGGGGAGTGCCCCTCGGACGTGCCCAGGAAACTGCGGGCTGTACACTTGGCCCCCACTTCTTCTAATTACCTCTGAAGTACCAGTGTGTTATTTTCAGTGTTATGGGATGTGGCGAACATTCAGACTATGTCTATACGCATTTATAGCTCACACAGTGGCTCCTGGTCTTTAGAGGTCCAGCTGATCCTAGCAGAGATTTGCTCTCACCACCGTGTGAGCGTGAGTACACGTGAGGTGGCCACTTTTCCAAAGCCAGCCAGGGTCATTTTCTTAGGGTCACAGAATGTTAGTATGGGATGGAATTGCAGAGATCATTCAGCCCAAGCCCTTACATTGCATTTGAGGAGGCTTAGGTCCCCAGTGAAGCCACCTGCTGGCATCAGTGTGCCCCCAGGAGACAGGGTCCTGCATCAGGGGCTTCGCATGCTACCTTAGGTCACCACCACGTGGCACTGCCCTGAATTCCAGAACTTGGGAATGTAAGTTATAGAGTGGCATCATTTTAAGGATAAGTTGCCCAAGACATAACAAGATCCGAGTCAAGAAGGCATCTCTCTACTTCGTGCAGGAGAGGCACCTCTTGGCCATCACACGTCCTTTGTGGGGACAAGGATACCGGTGACAAGCACATGGAGGCCACCCCAACCAGGAGGCATGCTTGGTTCAGGGGACCCTCCTGACTGCCCAGTTGGGGCGAGGGCTCGAGAGCAGTGCGGAGCTCCTGCTGGGGAGGCACTGAGTTCTCACGATGGATTGTTCGTCTTTCCTAAATACCTGTCTCCTGGGGGGATTGCCAGCTGAATTTTGAGAGCATGGGGTTTTCTGTGGCCATGAGCCACCCCATGGTCCCAAGGGGACCTCTTTTCCCTGATGATTCATCTGTTTCTCATTTTACCCAACAGACACCGGCATGACCTGATTCTCTGCTGACTTGCTTCTTGTTTTCTCTTCCAAACCACAGGACATTTCTCCACCATAACCTCTATGGCCCCAAAGCTTCAAGGGCCCATCCTATATTTAACCGTGCCCTCGGCAGCAGTGCACATCCACGGAACAGCCATGCACGAGGCTCCGGGGCAGATGTGTGCCTATAGCTCTGAACCGATGGCCATGCATGTGGACGAAGAATCATCCGAATCCTGTTATAAGCTACTAAAATTCTCTAAGTCTCTTTTTATAAATGTTTAAAATGAATGATGGATACCTGTCCTATGATTTCCCTATTGATTGTGAGAAAATACTTGAAATCAGCTGGAAATGTTTTGAATAAGGGATGTAGAAATACTGCATGGCAGAAGGAATCCCCCTGCCCTGTATAAACTACTGAGGGTGGGACTCCTGTCGGTGTGCTCGGCTGGGGCCTGGCGGCCTCTGTGGCGTGGGGATCGTCCACGCAGCACAGGGTCCCTCTGAGAGGAGGCCTGTTGCCCCGCGGGGCCCCGTCCTGGAGCACCCAGGGGAAGCGAGCTCGTGGTGTGGGCAGGAGGGGCGGGGGAAGGCCTCAGGACACTGCCGGCAGCCAGGTGCTACCTCCCCGCGGGCTGCCGCGACCCTCGGGGACAGGGCGTTTGCAGGCAGGAACTCGGGCTGGGCTCCTGGAGGGGCTGTGGTGCCAGGATGCAGCCTCAGGGACCCGGAATGACAGGTGGCTTTCTGGGGCTTTCCTTCTCCAGGAGCTGGGCCTTTGCTCTGCCTACCTTCTGACATAGCTTTGTTCTGACCGGGCGCTGACCCTGGGAGATGAATTTGCTGAATTATGCGCAGTCACCCACAATCCGCATTTCCAGCCCTTTTTCCTTCCTGGTTACTCCAGGCTCCCGTCCCATCACTGCGGCAGCATGGCCCGCCCATCCCTCAGGAGAGCCGCTCACAGGCCAGAGCTGCCCCAGGTCTACACCGTGGCCATCTGCTGCTTCCCCTTTGTGAGTCCTCCCGTTCGGTGGGGAAGGAGCAATGCCTCCCCAAGTCCCTGCGAGGCTGTGTCTGTGGCCTCCCTGCTACTCCCATGGCCCGCAGCTTTCCTTACACTGAGACGAAGCAGAGGGCACAGGCCTCCCTGCACGATGGCGGATGCCTCCTGCAAACACTGTGGTGCAAACACTGGCTCAGGACCGGGAGGCGCCACCACAGCTGATGAACTGTGACTGTGTGTGGCTCACAGCCACCTGCGGAGAGAGTGGCAGCCTGAGACAGGAGGGAAGCTTCACCAGCCTTTCACTGGGTCAGACTGCAAAGAACACGTGGAAGCCTTGGAGAGGACAGCATGGGACAGCTTTCTATCAGACCACAGACAAATGGGGGACGGTCCTGGTTTTGTAGGCCAGCTCTGATCGGCCGGTTCGGCACTAACAGAATATTGCTTTCTGTCGGTTAATGACTGTTTGCCGAGCCCTGTGCGGAGCAGAATGATGCGCCTCAGGACAGGGGCCTGGCAGTCGGGGGAGCTGTGCTGTCGCTGGTGAGACAGAAACAAACAGCAAATGGGCATAAACCAGGCTGCCAGGCAGGGATCCGTGCCGCGCAGAGGAGCAGAGAGCAGCACGGGGGCCGGGGAGGCCCAGGACGCATGTCATTTCAGGAGAGAAGCCCAAGGCCTCATGGGGAGGGCACTGTGGGCAGGGGGAAGGGGGACGGTCGGGGGAGCGTATTCAGGCTGTGGGGGACATAGGACGGGGCTGGTGTGCGTGAAGGAATCACTGCACACATTTTATGATTTTAACTAAATGACATCCAAATGTACTAAATGTAATTTACCTACAGTTAAATCAGCACGTTTGACGAGGGGCTACCATGTTGCCCAGCTCAGCCTCAGCGCGCAGAGCTGACCTCTGATGTGGTTTTTCTGGCCTACAGACCATCTCCCAGCACACCGCCGTGCGTGCCTGGAGCCGCTCCCACGGAGCCCCAGGTCCGGCGGCAGCTCGTGGCCCTGGCCCTGGTCCTGGCTGCGTAGCCTGATCAGAGGTGAGGGCTCATCCCTCTGACCCCTGGGTCAGATGTGCTCGGGGGCACATCGCAGCAGGCGCCCAGTAAACCTTGGTTGAACTTGGCGAGGGAAAGCAGAGCTGGTGGGCAGGTACCACCCCTGCCCTCATCCCCAACGGGAAGCCCTCTATGTGTGGCTGGGACAAAGGACAGCCGCTGGGCTTGGGGGTCCCTGCGTGTGTCTACCGCACGACTGTCCTTCCCAGCCTGTCCTCAGAGGGACAGTCCTGCGTCCGCTCCATGTCTCAAGGTGGACCTGGCCGCTGTGCAGTGAAACACCCCCCTTCGTGGGTGGCGGGAAGGGCAGGTGCAGCAGGATTCTGCCTCTGGGGGTCGTAGCACCCATGAAAAATATTACCAAGTATCTGACGAAGGTTATTGATTTTACACTGCTGTCCATTTTATAAGCTAAAACATGATTTAAAATCTTCCATTCAGCTAAATGAGAGAAAAGGAAGAAACAATAATTTTCACCCGGGCCCAAGCTGCATACACATAATGTAGGAATCATGAGTTATGGTCCTTTCTTATCTTAAGGTATTTATTCAATAGGATCTAAATGAATGGGATATGAATGAATAAAATGCCATTTTTCATCAAGTTTTGAAGACCTTTGTCCTTGATGACTTAGGTATCAGCTTATCTAAATTTGGGGACTTAGAAAAACAAGACAGTCATATTCCCCCACCTCCACCTGCACCCGGAGAGCAGCTACCTGAAGTCCGTGGTGTCAGATGGAGATAGAACAAGACCCACTAACCTGCCCACTTCCCTCCCTCCTGCTCTCTCTCCCACACACTCACGCATGGAAGTGCTTCCTAAATAACGGTGCTGCCTTGATCTTTCCCAGCCCAGCAGAGCAAGATGATGCTGGGAGTCAGCGTTGGGAGAGTCTGTGCAGACCCCAGACGTCCTGTCCACAGAACGCCTTCGAAGCAAACGTGGCTGCTCCAAAAATTATGTGTGATTGGGAGAGAATGAGAGGGCATTAGGGTCCTGCTGGCCCTTTCTAATGAACTGTATTTAATCCCTGCCAGACAGAAAAGAACCTGGTCCGCTTCTAAGGCCAAAACGATGCTACAACTTCCTTGGTAACCTGTTCAATCATCTTTGTTTTTCTGCAAACTTTTTCTTGTTTTCATCTCAAATCTTTAAAGCCTCCATCTCAGCTTAAGAGTTCTAATTCTGCCCTTTGTAAAGAACCGTAATTTATATTTTTCCATGCACACATTCCTCTTTCATACCGTTTTATGCATATTTTTGGGGTAAAGGGTGATGGTACTTAATTTTCATGCCTCATGGAATCCAGTGCACTTCTGGGTACATGGAAAAATCCATACCAGTTTTTGATATGAGCTACCCCTGGGCCCTGAGTCCTTTAAGTTAATGCAGGCTTAATGTGCCTGACACATCTGCTGCGCACAGCCATGGACCATGGGTCCAGAATGACGGGAGAGCTCGAGCAGACGCATGGGGGAGTGGAGTAGTGCCGGGCAAAAGTCGCCCCTGATCACAACTGTTGCATCAGAGTCCGGAACTGCTCACCTCTCTCAAGCATTTCTCTTATGCTGTGACTTCTTTAGGCTTTGAAATGAGTCAGTGAGGTGGATGAGGGGCCAGGGCCGTCACCCTCATCCTTGCTGTCATGCTGAGTTCCGGTGAGAGTGAGTAGCGTGCCCAGGGTCAGCTGTTCAGCTGGAGCCAGGAATCCACGCTGCCCCTGGGCTTCCTTGTACACACTGATAAACCAGCATTTGGAATAGAAATTAAATTAAAAGAAAAAGCAAATGAGCGGGTAATTTCTTCAAGTGGAATTGAATAAAAACATATTAGATCTATCCTTTTAACATCCTTTATTTTCATTGTTATGCAAAAAAGATTCTCCCAGTTCTTGATATGTATTGCTTGTATCTTAAATGTCCATGACATCACATTCTTGGCAAGCTTTCCGGTTTGTTTGAAGTGTCTGAAAATTCATGAAATATAGTTATATTTTATAATTATGCAAAATTAGTTTGCATGAAGAAAGTTGAAGTTCTATCCCATTAGAAATGTCTAATTCTGTATTTACTCATTTCTGAGTGATAGAGCCATACATTTCACCATCTCCACAAGCTGAAACCCCTAAAACACTTTCACGGATATTGGGAAATAATAATTTTTAGGATGATAAGAAAATCGCCACATGCTTTCTCCCAACTGTGCCCACAGCCGCTCTCCAGTTGAAACTTCGCACAGTACACATGCCATCTCTGTGTCTATGCTGGTCTCAGAGTGCGTCGCCGTTTCCGCTGAGTGTGGGGAGCCGGCTGGCTGATTCTGACAGTCAGTCTGTCTGCATTTCAGCTCGCTTCTCTCATCAGGGACATTTCCCTGACAGCGCTGCGAGAGGATAACTGGCTGATCAAGATGAGAACTGCGCCAAAGGCACCACGTGCAGAAACCTTCGTGCCGCCTTGTCCTGTCAAAACCCAAGCCCACTTGCACGTTGTCACAATGCTGTAATAAAGGGTCCTGGGCACCACCTATGTGAAAGAAAGGGCTCCCTGGAAACTCTGCAATAAACACTTGCTTCTGCCAGGAGAGATTTATACAGGGTGGGCTTTGTCGTGAATTCCGTCCAAAGCAAGTTGAGTTACTGCAGAGGAAGCGCCTGTTAGAAGCTCCACTTGAGGACAGGACGGGCTCACGGTGGAGGCAGAAAGAACAGTCTGGAACCGGGACGGGCAGCGCCGACCAGCGGCGCTGCGAGGATTCCAGCAGAGCCGCATGAGCCCACGAGAGCACATCTGCGGCGCATGCTCCCCGCTGCCTGCCGCCCCGCCCGCACTCGTCCTGGTCGGCTGGCCTGCCCAAAGCGATCGCGGTGTACATTCTGAACATGATTACTCACCTGTTCCCTGAAACCACCCGAGTCCTCCCTAGATGTGAACATCCATAAATGCCGCCACACATCTTTGGCTGACTCCTATGCAGAACAAAATGCCAAAGGAACCAGGAAAGCTTTAGAAAAGGATTTGCATTTGATCTGCCTTAACGTAGTGGTCAAGTGAATCGTCCCTCAAAGTTGAATTGTCCCAGACAGTCCTGAGATTCAATAAAGAGTAGCCAGGTAAAGACTATATATTTATCAACATACTTCAGAAACAGAATATGTTAAGAAACAGTTACATGTTAAAGATGGAAGTGAACATAACAAAACTTTTCCCTAGTCTGGAAAACAAATTGCTATAATCTTCCTCATGGAATTTTCTTTCCTGTTTGTGCAGAGATACAAAATGTACTCATACAGATATATATGTGTATGTGTGTGCATGTATTTATATGTAAATAAATATACACATATTTATACTTATTGTATATATGCACATGTTTTTATACATATTAAAGATATATTCTTCTTAGCGGGCTGAAGTATGAAGATAAACCATAACTTATTAGGCATTAGGTAACCATTTAACCTATATTTCGAAAGTAACAAGTATCTGAAAAAATATTGCCATGCCATGTATGAAATATGCTATTAGAGAAGTCTATGATCCCTGAATAATGACTTGCTTAACTTGAGGATAGCAAGGGAACTTTTACTTAATAAATGCATTTAGACCATTACAATGTACTTTGAAAATAAAATTCTTCATGCAAAAGACCAACCTATGATGGGCCAACTGAATAAAATATAATATTGACTAACAACACATGAATCTAATGTGAAATAAATTACTCAGATATTCTTCTCCATTGTCCAAGTAAGCAGATGGTGACAAGGACCTAAGCCTGTCAGGTAAGCCACCAGCAGAGGCTGACCATGTCCACCAGAGTCCAGCACTCACTGGGGGTCACCTGAGCGTCAATCTGCAATGAGCGTGCTGAGGGCTCCTACCCTGCCTGTCAAACACGACCACCGTGAAGATCAACCGCGGCACTGCCCACTAATGTCCCCGCCACAGATGTACGTGATCAGCAAATGCTTTGGTTCATGGGTAAGTATAATGCTGGGGAGCCTTGAAATTAACATGACCGAATCCCCAAGTTATGAGTAACGATCCTCCTGTAGTCTGTGGGCTCCTATTGCAATAATTTGGTGGTTTGTGTACATTTGTTTTACCTAAAACAAACCTTTCAGTAGACCCCACATTTCGATCGACAATAAAGCAGAAAATGCCTCACAGGTGAAGGAACGTTGGCAGCCAGCAGAAGCAACTGCCAGCTCGTGTTTACTCCTGAGGCCGGCACTGCACGGCTGCCACGCCAGGCCAGCTTCTTCGTGTTAGATGGGCATCTGCCGCGGGAGGTGCGCGTGTGAGAGCCAGCCCCTCGCACTGTCTGGAGTGTCCTCTCACACTGCGCTGCATCCCCATTAACTACAGGTCACTATTTGTGCCTCTGTTTGCTGAGAACAGGCACAGCCTATCTCGGGGGATCTGCTGATGGCTCGGGGATAGAACAGCCACGGAGGAACATGAAACAGAGACACTGAGGCGGTGACCCAGCACTCTTGTCACCAGGCACAGGAAGGTTCAAGCACAAAAAGCCTCTCTCCACTGGCTCCAACAACTGCCTTTGTATTGAGAAATTAGCTCTCCTGAAATTCAGATTTTTGAAGAGCATTGAGCTCAAAGGAAAAGCATAAGGGAAAAATATTCCCTTCACTTTTGGACATGTTTTGGCATTTCCCTGAGACAAACTCTGAGTCAACAAAGACTATCTCGACTCCTCAGAAAACACCCACTTCTTTCTGGAAAAGAAATGACTCTTATGAAAGGATTAGCTTTGAAATCATATTTCTGTGTCTGACACTAACAGAAAACTGAATACAAAAGCAAAATCGCCTTGTATTTACTGCCCAAACATGCCCCCTGCCCCGTGTGGCGTGCGTGTTATGTGGATGTCTAGTTCACAGCGCCGGACGCCTCAGATCAAAACCTCGGTCTCGGGTAGGGAAGCAGGCAGCGGGGCAGGTCGATTCATCTCATTTCAGCAGGTTCTCCCCTCACTCTGGGCGTGACAGACACTAAGGAAAAGCTCTGGCAACCGACAGACGAGACCTGCCTCGCCAGCTGATGCGCCGGCAACTGCACCAAGCTCCCAGTGTCTGGGGGGCCCGTGGGCTCAGCCCCCCATGGCACTACGTGGCCAACAGTGGCATCCCCCGGCAGAGCGTCCGAGGCGCGAGCCTGCAGGGCAGGTGTGCCGATGGACCTTCTGCGTGGGAGCCGCTAGGCCGATCCGACGCGCACACCGCGACCTGTGGGGCCCTCGATCTGAATGGCAACCAAGATAAAGGCTGACCCCTGACACAAAACGGAGAGGAATTCTTTCGAAACAAAAGCCAAAGACCCACAAATGGCTGTTCTTTCCAGCACCGAGCCGCAGACCTACTCAGGTGGCAACCGTCACGAGTCTGGAACATCGACACCAGGCAATTCACGGGGAAAACTGGGCCGAATCCCCACCGCGCTCGGCCGGCGCTGCGAGATTACCGTTTTCCTCGTCGTCGTCCTCGTCGTCCTCGTCGTCCTCGTCGTCGTCCTCGTCCTCGTCCGCGTCCTCCTCCTCCTCCCGGTCCACCTCCTCGTCCTCCGCGTCCTCGGAGTCCTCGTCCTCCTCGTCCAGGTCCTCGGACCCGTCGCTGTCGTAGCACTCCTCCGCCGAGGAGCTGTCCGCCTTCACTGCCAGCGGCTTCCGCTTGGGGGCGGGCTCCTGGGGCTGCTTGTCCTGCGTCTTCCTCTTTTTGGCCAGGGGGCAACCGTATACGCTGTTTACAGAGAGAGAGAAGATGCGTGTCACTACCCGGGAAGGCCAGAGCAACAGGACATGGTGCACGTGCACGGCCACGGGTCAGCACGGAGGCCGTCTGCACAGACGCCAGGACCCGCTGACCGGACGGCAGGCTGAGCGACACACCTTGCGTCGGCCGGCGCTCACTTGGTCTGACCCCTCGTCCTCCCACAGAACAACAGGGGGATCCTCACACACTCGTGGGGATGCTTTCTGAAGCATGGGCACAATGTCAGGTGCTTAACGACATGAATTCAGTTTATTAAATGTCTTGCCAGACATACAGTGTGTGTGATGCACATTTGAAAAGAAGAATTAGTTCATGTATGCTGTATTAACATATATACATTTATGTGAAATACATAAACACGTGTTATGGAAAAAGCTTTGGCTGTATTTGGGTTTGTGTATTCTGCTGATAAAATGGTATCTTTAGACATAACAAGCTACTCAGGGAGGGCGGACCGTGAGTGCCTGACAGTGGGGACAACTGCACCATTCGAGCTGATGCAGAACATGCTCAGTTGTGGCCTGTGTCCCACCCCCCAGCCTTACAGAAAACAGACTCAGACTGACAGGCAGTCATCACCAAACCAGGCTAAAACTGGCCCAAACTCGGGCGAGAACAACAGAGCAGGAGCTCATGACCTCTCTTTGAGAAAGGGCCGTCTTCCAAAGCCGTGGTGCTAGGGTCAGCTCTCCCCCACCCAGAAGCCCTACACACACCCTGGGGGAACAGGCTGAGGGCGGAGTGCCACCATCGCATTGATCCAACATGAGGTGTCGTGTCCGTCACCAGCTGAACACCCAGCAAGGACCTCGGCACACTCTGATCAGCTTGCTTTGGGGCTTAAAAACGGTGAGACAGTCATTCTGTTGTGAACCCATCCAGTGCATAGTGAATTTGAGAGTTTCCTCTGGGCTGGACCCTGTGCTGTGCAGGAGATTCTGGGCTGAAAGGCACAGATCCTCCCCTGTGAGTGCAACAGCATGAGGACCACTTGTTCCTGTTTACCGCGGCATCCAAATACCTGGCGTGTCATGGGAATCCAGTAAGGAGTTGTTGAAATGGATGACAGAGGTAAGTATAAGTACTCTGATAAAAATGTGGAGAGGGTGCGACATCATAAAAAAGAGGGGCACCTGTGCACGCCTGCGGGGACAACAGCAGCGGCGGTGCCAGAGGGGCCCAGGAGTGGCCTGCGAGAGCCGGCAGTGGCAGCGGAGGAGCAGCCCAGGAGCAGCCGTGCCCCCAGGAGCCACCCAGAATCCCCTTCCGGTGCACAGACACCCGGGCCAGACCCAAAGGACACTGCTGGTACACAGCTGCCCGGCAGGGGCACCACTTTTGCAGGAGAGTGCACCCGGCATGTCTGCCACACCCCGCAGGGCTCTGGGCTACCCTGACGGTGACCCCGCCCACAGCAGCTTCGGGGACTAACCCGGAGGCTGCCCCAGGAGTGCAAGTAACTGACACAGGCAGCGAAGAAGGGCAAGGGGACCAGCAAGCAGGAAAGGACTCTCTTCTCCCAGCTGTCACATGTGCTACCTGCCTACAGCCACCTCTGTCACCATGAAAAGGCAGAAGAATTTGGTGCAGTCCAAAATTACCCAGTCAACCCCAGAGAGGGCCTGGAGAGATAGACTTAACCAATCTACCCGAAAAAGAATTCAAAATAAAGGTCATAACCATGCTGATGGATCTGCAGAGAAATACGAAGAGCTAAAGGAGCAAGTACGGAGGGAGATGACAGAAATGAAACGATCTCTGGAAGGACTTCAGAGCAGACTGGACGAGGTGCAAGAGGCCGTGAATGGAACAGAAACCAGAGAACAGGAACGCAGAGAAGCTGACGCAGAGAGAGATAAAAGGATCTCCAGAAATGAAACAATATTATGAGAACTGTGTGACCAATCCAAATGGAACAATATTGGCATTATAGGGGTACCAGAAGAAGAAGAGAAAAAGGGATAGAGAGTGTATTTGAAGAAATAATTGCTGAAAACTTCCCCAACTGGGGGAGGAAATAATCGATCAGACCACGGAAGTACACAGAACTCCCAACACAAAGGATCCAAGGAGGACAACACCAAGACACATAAGAATTGAAATGGCAAAGATCAAGGACAAGGACAGAGTTTTAAAGGAAGCTAGAGAGAGGAAAAAGGTCACCTACAAAGGAAAACCCATCAGGCTATCATCAGACTTCTCAACAGAAACCTTACAGGCCAGAAGAGAATGGCATGACATACTTAATGCAATGAAACAGAAGGGCCTTGAACCAAGGATACTGTATCCAGCACGACTATCATTTAAATATGAAGGAGGGATTAAACAATTCCCAGACAAGCAAAAGTTGAGGGAATTTGCCCCCACAAACCACCTCTACAGGGTATTTTAGAGGGACTGCTCTAGATGGGAGCACTCCTAAGGCTAAACAGATGTCACCAGAGAAAATAAAATGACAGCAAAGAAAGCAGACCAACCAAATACTAACTAAAGGCAAAAAATAAAATCGACTACCCACAAAAGCAGTTAAAGGAAACACAAAAGAGCACAGTATAAAACAACCAACATATAAAGAATGGAGGAGGAGGAATAAGAAGGGAGAGAAATAAAGAATCACCAGACAGTGTTTATAATACCTCAATAATACCTCAAGTTAGACAGTAAGGTAGTGAAGAAGCTAACCTTGAACCTTTGGTAACCACGAACCTAAAGCCTGCAATGGCAATAAGTACATATCTTTCAATAATCATCCCAAATGTAAATGGATTGAATGCACCAATCAAAAGACACAGAGTAACAGAATGGATAAAAAAGTAAGGCCCATCTATATGCTGCTTACGAGAGACTTACCTCAAACCCAAAGACATGCACAGACTAAAAGTCAAGGGATGGAAAAAGATATTTCATGCAAACAACAGGGAGAAAAAAAGCAGGTGTTGCAGTACTAGTATCAGACAAAATAGACTTCAAAACTAGACTTCAAAACAAACAAAGTAACAAGAGATAAAGAAGGACATTACATAATGATAAAGGGCTCAGTCCAACAAGAGGATATAACCATTATAAATATATATGCACCCAACACAGGAGCACCTACATATGTGAAACAAATACTAACAGAATTAAAGGAGGAAATAGAATGCAATGCATTCATTTTGGGAGAATTCAACACACCACTCACTCCAAAGGATAGATCCACCGGGCAGAAAATAAGTAAGGACACAGAGGCACTGAACAACACACTAGAACAGATGGACCTAATAGACATCTATAGAACTCTACACCCAAAAGCAACAGGATACACATTCTTCTCAAGTGCATATGGAACATTCTCCAGAATAGACCACATACTAGGCCACAAAAAGAGCATCAGTAAATTCAAAAAAATTGAAATCCTACCAACCAATTTTTCAGACCACAAAGGTATAAAACTAGAAATAAATTTTACAAAGAAAGCAAAAAGGCTCACAAACACATGGAGGCTTAACAGCATGCTCCTAAATAATCAATGGATCAATGACCAAATTAAAATAGAGATCAAGCAATATATGGAAACAAATAACAACAACACAAAGCCCCAACCTCTGTGGGACGCAGCAAAAGCAGTCTTAAGAGGAAAGTATATAGCAATCCAGGTATATTTAAAGAAGGAAGAACAATTCCAAATGAATAGTCTAATGTCACAATTATCGAAATTGGAAGAAGAAGAACAAATGAGGCCTAAGGTCAGCAGAAGGAGGGACATAATAAAGATCAGAGAAAAAAATAAATAAAATTGAGAAGAATAAAACAACAGAAAAAATCAATGAAACCAAGAGCTGGTTCTTTGAGAAAATAAACAAAATAGATAAGCCTCTAGCCAGACTTATTAAGAGAAAAAGAGAGTCAACACACATCAACAGAATCAGAAACAAGAAAGGAAAAATCATGACAGACCCCACAGAAATACAAAGAATTATTAGAGAATACTATGAAAACCTATATGCTAACTAGCTGGAAATCCTAGAAGAAATGGACAACTTCCTAGAAAAATACAACCTTCCAAGACTGACCAAGGAAGAAACAGAAAATCTAAACAGACCAATTACCAGCAATGAAATTGAAGCAGTAATAAAAAACTACCCAAGAACAAAACCCTGGGCCAGAAGGATTTACTTCGGAATTTTATCAGACATATGGAGAAGACACAATACTTTAAAGTTTTCCAAAAAATAGGAGAGGGGGGAATACTCCCAAACTCATTCTATGAAGTGAGCATCACCCTAATACCAAAACCAGGCAAAGACCCCACCAAAAAAGAAAATGACAGACCAATATCCCTGATTAACATAGATGCAAAAATACTCAACAAAATATTAGCAAACCGAATTCAAAAATATATCAAAAGGATCATACACCATGACCAAGTGGGATTTATCCCAGGGATGCAAGGATGGCACAACATTCGAAAATCCATCAACATCATCCACCCCATAAACAAAAAGAAGGACAAAAACCACATGATCATCTCCATAGATGCTGAAAAAGCATTTGACAAAATTCAACATCCATTCATGATAAAAACTCTCAACAAAATGGGCATAGAGAGCAAGTACCTCAACATAATAAAGGCCATATATGATAAACCCACAGCCAACATCATAGTGAACAGCGAGAAGCTGAAAGCTTTTCCTCTGAGATTGGGAACAAGACAGGGATGCCCACTATCCCTGCTGTTATTTAACATAGTACTGGAGGTCCTAGCCACGGCAATTAGGCAAAACAAAGAAATACAAGGAATCCAGATTGGTAAAGAAGAAGTTAAACTGTCACTATTTGCAGATGACATGATACTACTATACATAAAAAACCCTAAAGACTCCACTCCAAAACTACTAGAACTAATATTGGAATTCAGCAAAGTTGCCGGATACAAAATAACACACAGAAATCTGTAGCTTTCCCATACAGTAACAATGAACTAATAGAAAGAGAGATCAGGAAAACAATTCCATTCACAATTGCATCAAAAAGAATAAAATACCTAGGAATAAACCTAACCAAGGAAGTGAAAGACCTATACCCTGAAAACTATAAGACACTCTTATGAGAAGTTAAAGAGGTCACTAACAAATGGAAACTCATCCCTTGCTCATGGCTGGGAAGAATTAATATTGTCAAAATGGCCATCCTGCCCAAGCAATATACAGATTTGACGCAATCCCTATCAAATTACCAACAACATTCTTCAATGAACTGGAACAAATAGTTCAAAAATTCATATGGAAACACCAAAGACCCCGAATAGCCAAAGCAATCCTAAGAAGGAAGAATAAAGTGGGGGGGATCTCGCTCCCCAACTTCAAGCTCTACTACAAAGCCATTTTTTTCTTTTTTTACGGCCATGGTACTATTCATAGTCACCCATAAGAACATAAAGGACATTGAATATGGGGTAATAGCAAGGGGTGCTGAACACTGTAATGATACGGATGGAAAATGGTGTCATCTTTCTAAGATCAATTTGGTACCAGGTATCAATGGCCTTAAAAATGTCCATGCACTTTGTGGGGACCCTCCTTACACTGCTGGTGGGAATGTCAACCGGTGGATCCATCATGGAAAGCAGTATGAAGGTACTAGCAGAAGAACAGAGCCACAGACCAGTGGAACAGAATAGAGACTTCAGACATTAACCCAAACATATATGGTCAATTAATATACAATAAAGGAGCCATGGACATACAATGGCGAAATGACAGTCTCTTCAACAGCTGGTGCTGGCAAAACTGGACAGCTACATGTAAGACAATGAAACTGGATCACTGTCTAACCCCATACACAAAAGTAAATTCGAAATGGGTCAAAGACCTGAATGTAAGTCATGAAACCATAAACTGTTAGAAAAAAACACAGGCAAAAATCTCTTGGACATAAACATGAGCGACTTCTTCATGAACATATCTCCCCAGGCAAGGGAAACAAAAGCAAAAATGAACAAGTGGGACTATATTAAGCTGAAAAGCTTCTGTACAGCAAAAGACCATCAATAGAAGAAAAAAGTACCCTACAGTATGGGAGAATATATTCATAAATGACAGATCCGATAAAGGATTAACATCCAAAATATATAAAGAGCTCATGCACCTCAACAAACAAAAAGCAAATAATCCAATTAAAAAATGGGCAGAGGAGCTGAACAGACAGTTCTCCAAAGAAGAATTTCAGATGGCCAACAGACACATGAAAAGATGCTCCACATCGCTAATTATCAGAGAAATGCAAATTAAAACCACAGTGAGATATTACCTCACACCAGTAAGGATGGCTACCATCCAAAAGACAAACAACAACAAATGTTGGCGAGGTTGTGGAGAAAGGGGAACCCTCCTACACTGCTGGTGGGAATGTAAATTAGTTCAACCATTGTGGAAAGCAGTATGGAGGTTCCTCAAAAATCTCAAAATAGACATACTATTTGACCCAGGAATTCCACTTCTAGGAATTTACCCCAAGAATGCAGCACTCCAGTTTGAAAAAGACAGATGCACCCCTCTGTTTATCGCAGCACTATTTACAATAGCCAAGATATGGAAGCAACCTAAGTGTCCATCGGGAGATGAATGGATAAAGGAGATGTGGTACATATACACAATGGACTATTACTCAGCCATAAGAAGAGGGCAAACCCTACCATTTGTAACAACATGGATGGAGCTAGAGGGTATTATGCTCAGTGAAATAAGCCAGGCGGAGAAGGACAAGTACCAAATGATTTCCCTTATTTGTGAAGTATAACAACAAGCAAAACTGAAGGAAAAAAACAGCAGCAGATGAACAGAACCCAGGAGTGGACTAACAGTTATCAAAGGGAAAGGGACTGGGGAGGGTGGGTGGGAAGGGATGGATGGATAATGGTGGGGAGAAAGAAAGGGGGCATTAGGGTTAGCATGTATAATGTGTGGGGTGGCGGGGGGGGATGGATGGGGAGGGCTGTACAACACAGAGAAGACAAGTAGTGATTCTACAGCTCCTTATTACACGCTGATGGACAGCGACTGTAACGGGGTGTGTGGGGGGGACATGGTGAAGGGGGAAGACTAGTAAACATAATGTTCTTCATGAAATTGTAGATTAATGATACCAAAATAAAATAAAATAAAAAATAAAAAAACTACCAAGTCATAGAGCCAGAAAAAAAAAGTAAACATGAAATCTCGTGCCTGTATACTATAAATGTTGTAATTTATTCTATAGTTCATGCTATAGCCACTTTTGTTTTGTGGGTAAATACAATTGTGGACTCTAAAAAAAAAAGAGGGGTCTTGTCAAGGCAGCTGGGAGGTCCCCAGAAGGGGTAATGTGGAGATGGGGCTTGAGGGGGAAGCACAGGGCATCTGGGAGGGAAAGAGATGATTTTAGCACATTACAAGTGAAACAGGGAACTTGCAAAGATGTGAAGGTAAGAAAGAGCTTGATTCAGAAAACTTAAAATAAAAACAATGCCCTGGAGCGTGGAGGGTGTGCAGGGCATGGTGGAGGTTGAGCCGGTGTCTGGAGGCAAAACCCAGCCCGGGGGCGAGTGTGGGGTTCCCAGTCTCCATGCAGGAATAGGAGCAATTCCAGGTCTTTCTCTGAGGCACCGGATCTGCACATTAGAAAGAACGAGGCAAGGAGTGGGGAGGGCGGTGGGGGGTGCGGAAGCCCCTGCGGGCAGGGCTGGTGCTTGAGTGGGTCAGGGACTGAAAGTGAGTTGAGAGAGGCGGTCAGCACCCCAGCCCTGGAATACGATCCCAAGGCTAGGGAGAGCCTCTGAGAGCCTCTGCCAGCAGTCCAGTGTCAATGGGCACCAGGACAGAGCATGCCCGTAGTCAGAGGAGCAGCAACATTGGACTGTGGCTGGAGGGAGAGGGTACATTCTGTTCAGAATACGAAGCATTTGACTTGCTGTGGCAGGCCTTCCAGGACGAGGGTCTTTAGAAAGACACTTAACGTGCAATTCCGGGTCATCATCTGTGAGATAATACCCTCACGTGAGCACTTTGGGGAGTAAATGAAAAATCTATGTCAAGAGGTTAGTGCACGTGGCACATACCAGGTCCTCAGTGAAAGGCAGTGACTGCCGATGAGAATACTGATAAGTAATCATCATTATTTTATTATTTCTCAGGAACCCAGACACCCAGAGAATATGCTCCTTAGATTCTGGGAAACTTAATGCTGCACTGTTTGTTTCTACCATCGATACTCCCCAGACTATTTAGACTGATGGTGCCAGTGGGAAGGGGCAGCAATGACTTCACGTCTCTTAGGCGGTTATTTTTCTGTATGTGCTGCCCACTTTGTGTTGTAGCAAAAATACTGTTTAAGTCTGGCTTCCTGGAAGAGGCTGGCATGGAGGGCTACAGGTTGAAGGATGCTATTTCTGCCCCAATGTGTGGGTGTGGGTGAGCCCCTGCTGCAATGAGGATGGGTGTTCCTCTCTTCATCTGCAAGAGGGGAGCCACTGGGTGATTCTTAAGGCTCCCCAGCTCTGAGATACTAGGATGACCGGTCATCTGCTTTTTGAAACTTACCATCTCTTAAAAGCATAATCATCAAAACAAAAATAATACTAACTGCAACCAGAGGAAAACCAGAAAAAGCAACATTGCACAGCATGGGAGCGTGGTCCCTACCCCACTGCCCACCTCCATGGCGCCACGTGACCCCCTGACCTCTGGGCAAGTCTGAGACTCATACCATAACCAGTCGCCCCCCAAGATGGTCCCAATCTGAATGGACTTGTCCAGATTTTAGATACTTTGGGGCTGCAAAGTGCAGAGCACGGAAGTGGGGGCCCCTCAGAACCGAGGCTGCAGAGAGAACGAATGGGGCTGCGCTCCACTCGGGGCCAGTGAGGGCCATGGAGGTTTCAGAGGACGACCTGTCTGGCTCTGAGGGCCGTGAACAGGTGGGGCTGGAGCTGCGGGGCACGCCAGCTGGTGTCTGGGCCCAGCCCCTGCGATGGGGCGTCTGGTCAATGGGGCGCTAGGCAGGATGCCTCCCCCTTAGGCGCCTGCTGGCTTGCCCTTCAGTGAGGTGGGTGGCCAGACCCTCACCTGGGTGCCCCTGCCTTCTGTCCCTTTTCCCAGCTCCACTGGGGCGCTGAAGGGTGCAGAGGCATGGAGTGGAGAAGAGGGAAGGAGCCAGGAGAGTGGACATGCAGCCCAGCGAGGGCAGTGGGAGAAGAGGGCGGGAGTGCAGATGGGCCCGTTGTGCTGCTGCTGCCCACCACCCGAGTGAGTCCCGGCTGGCTCCCGGGGCTTAGACGCCCAACGTTTCACAACCATCTGAGCAGCTGCATGGAGGAAGCCCCACGTCCAGGCTCGGCTCTGCTAACACCTGCTGGACCTCAGCTTACCCTTCTGTGTGAGGACGGCTGCCAGCCCCTCTACTGCTTTCAGATCATTCACATTTCTTGCAGGATTTTCTGCTCACTGTTCTAGTGGAGTATAGGTCTTAGTATCTTCTAATCCACTTCTATTTTTATCTGGGTTGGTTTTACTTCCTTAATGTACATTCTGGAAACCATCTGGATTAACTTTTTCCGCAGTTTGGAATCAGCTGCCTCAAACGTGCAGTACCCCCTCCAAAGCATGCAGCATGCTCTGCGGGCATCCCCATCAGCGTGAATGGTCAGTGAACCTGCTCTCCTACTACGCATTGCGTCTCGTCCCTTCTCGGTTTGATCCCTTCACTGACTGCCAGTTCCTGAATGTGACAATAAAATTCTGGCCCACAAGACAGATTCCTTGTATGTGTGTCAAACAGTGTGTGACTCCGGACGCTGCCCATACACAGATGCCTGCTGGTCCCTGAGACACGGTGGTTTGGAGTATTTCGAAGCTAAGCCTTGGAAGGTATTCTGCCTCATGGGTGTAGGGTGCTCCACCCCCCATGTTCTGTGAATATCACATGGGCTGGTGGGGTGGCCAGCGACCTGCATGGAGAGAGTCCCACTCTGTGAGTGGCAGCCCTCCACCCTGGAGGGGCTGTCAGTCCAGGGCTGGGAAAGTGGGCTGCCCCCCCACAGCATCACCCGCAGTCAGGGGCACTGGTGCCCGTTGAAGGATGGCCCCTCACTCCCACCTCTCAGCGCTATGGCCACCTCCTCCAGCTGGGTGTCTCCTGCAGCGGCCAACAGAACCTACGCAACACGGCTGCTCAGTGCATGTGTACCTGCCGAACAAACTGCAGTTTTCTCCTTTTATTAAAAATGCAAGCATTCACCATGTTCTGGTGTGACTGTGGGTTGACCCCTCTTTCTCCCTTACAAGATTGAGAAAATGGCCTGTGTTTAATTGATCGTTGTATTTTAGAGCTACAGTACCCAATACTGTGTGTACCATATACAAGACTGTGTCCAAGATGACACAAGTCAGAAGCACCAATTCAATTAAAAGTAGAAAAAATTTCAGTTAGTCCCTCAGTCACACCTGTCCCCTTCAGAAGCCCAATAGCTACAGGTGCCGGAGGCCAGCATATTGGGCAGAGCAGATTGTAACCCTTCCATTGTCACAAAAACTCCCCGGACAGTTCTGTGCGAGCCACCTGGGACATAGCAGGCACTGATGGAGGGGACCCTGGATCCTGCAGTGGGGAGACGAGAGCAGAATAAGGGAGGGCCTCAAGGAAGTCTTCTACCCCGCCACGCAGGGGCCTGTGTGCTGCAGAAGTCTAGGCAGACCAGACGTATCCATGCCTGCGGTTCTAGGGTGTTTCTAGGGGGTACTCCCAACATGGCCCTAAGTGTGGTTTGCTTTTGATGTTGTCACGGTTATGCGAACACTACAGGGCGGCAGCACCAGGTGACATACTACGGCTATGTTCCTGCCTCACTTTAATTCCCCTGCATTAATAAATCCTTAATTTTCTTAACTTTCTATGTACTTATCATTACTCTACACCCACGCGGTTGCCCAGGTGTGAGCTCTGCCCCATCGGGATCTGTCTGCTCCCCCTTGCGGTGACCTCGGAGTCCTCCCATCTGGCCCACCGGCCTGCTCTGGGTCCCTGGCTGTCCTGGGACCATCCTTGTGGCGGCACCCCTTTCTCTCCTCTGGGTTGCATCCCATTTACTGGACCAAGGTTTCTCCTCCTCACCATCTCTCATTTGACGGCAGTGTTACATTCCAGGGGCTTGCTGAGGAAGGGTGCATGAAGAGGACATGTTTGAGACCTTCCATGTGTGACAATGTCTGTCTCCTGCCCTCAGACAAAGTTGATGGTTGGTCTGGGTATATAATTCTAAATTGCATGCATTTTCCCTCGGAACTTAGGCAGTGTTCTTCCTGGAGTCGCAGCTCCTTGAGGTAGCGTCTAAAAGCCCAATACTGCAATGCTTTTTGATCCTTTGTATGAAACCCAGCCTAGTTTTTCCTTTCACTGAAGCCTTCAGGACCTGTCCTGTGCCTGAGGTCCGAGATTCCTGGGGGGCCTCTCTGGGTGGGGGTGCTCCCACCGCCACGCCGGCACTCGGCAGGCTGCATCGATCTGGAAATGCTCTGGACTGAGTCTTGCACTGTTTTATCTCACTGTCTCTGGTCTCTCATCCTGGATTGCCATGATTTGGGTGTTGTGCTTCCTGGGATCTTTGACCCTTTTCTATTTTTTCCCATAGTTTGTCCTCCTAACTGGGAGATTTCTTCAACTTTGTCTTCAGTCCTTCTCTTGGGATTTTTATTTCTGGCTATATTTGATTTCTTCTAAGTTCCTTGGTGCTCCTAATTGCTTTTTAAAATAAACCATCTTCCCATGTATTTGAGAAGATTACAATTCTTTTTTGAAAAATGTCTCCTTTGTCTACAACCTCTGTTTTCTCCAGGCTGTCTTTTCCTGTTGTATTGTTTCCATCTTAAGGGCTTTTCCCCATGGTAAATCTTTGGACGTCACTCACGTGGAATTTGACTGTGGGCTTCAGGTACAGTGACCTGACAGGGCACCTTTGCCAGGTAACGCGACACAAACATTTATTTTTCCCTCTTAGTTTGGCCACATTCCCCAGAGAAGGCTCTTCCATGCTCCCAGCAGAGGATATAAGCCTTGTAGACAATGTGCTTGGAATTCAGGGCAGGAAATGCCTGGGGTCTCAACAATCAGTGCACAGATGCCCTGAGCTCTCATTTGCCCTCAGCAGTCTGGTGGCTGAGTGATAACGTAATGCTTTATTCTTGCTGGAGAGCAATTCTCTAAGTGTACTGCGTCTCCAGCGCGAGAGAAGATTTGCTCACCGGGCTCGGCTCTCGGAGCAGAGTGGGGGAGGGTGCCTGCTTCCTGCGCAGATGCAAAGCCAGTTTCTGTCTTTTGGATCCACTGTCCCCAGCACTTCCAGAAGTACCTGGTGCCGCCAATTCCTGGCACTAGGGGCTCCAGAGCGCCTTCAGGCTCCCTCAGGTTGCTTCAGTGTCACCTATGATTCTGCTCTTCTTGGGGAGTAGGGGTTCTGCTCGATCAGATGGTGCTCAACGCTGCTTCCTAGCTTCCAAGATTCTGATGCTATTCCCTCCTCTCCCACTATTTTTCCCAGCATCCTTTGGCTTTTAAGAACCAGACTCTGCTGGCATTTTAGTGGGGTCTGCAAGGCAGTGCTAGCTAATGAGTATGTTCAATTGAATCTTGGACACTAATAAATTTCTGAGAGTTTTAGAAATGAGGCTCTGTCCTTCCCATGTAACGTGAGACTCCACTGCATGTGTGCATTTATCTTTCACTGTGATCCATCACTTCCATGGCTCTAATCTTATAATCTATGTTCATTCAAGCCTCTTGTGGCCTGGAACATTCCCTCCTACTGACCCTCAAGATGCATCTCCAGTTCTACCTTCTGCATAAAGGTCATTCCTGATTAGTCTGGAACTCAGGATCCTCTGCCTTTAAGAGCTATGGATCATTAGGTATTAACATCAATTTTGAAAGCTGCCTTGTATCATTCCTGACATCTTCGTGTTTGTCTCATCATCTCAATTTAGGAGAGCTGCTTCCCCCTCGTCTTTAGGGACTGTACCATACAGTTACCCGTCCTAAACCCCTGTGCCAAATGAAGAAGTGGCTCTTCAATATGTTTGCTTCTATCGACTGATTGTTGGCGCTCTTGGCACAGGCCGACTAGTCTTTAGGTTTGATTCTACCAGCATCTGGCTTTCAACAAAATGCGTATCATCAGCTCTCCTACAAAACATTATCTTTGCCATTTGTAAGAGTAGAACGTTGAGAATGTTAGGAGAAAATTATCACAAGAAGCCATGCACCGCTTGGCAGTAAGGTTGGAAGATCAGACTGCTACATAAATACACTCAGATTCTATTTTAGCTAAACATCTCAACTGGTTAAGGGGTTTCCAGAAGTGGCCAGGTCATTAGGAGCTGGTGCTAGGAGAGACCACTAAGACAATACCCTCAGACAGTAGAATCTGGAGAAGAGAGGAAACAGAAATTTCTCAATCCACCTTTGACTTAGAAAATGAAGAAACTGAGGCCAGAGAGATGAAGTGACATGCGCAAGGTCAATGCACTGGTCAGCACGTGGTGAGACTTTGTGTCTGCCCAGCAAGTGCCTCTTCTGCAGGCTGCAGGGGAAGCTGAGAGGAACTGTCCAGCACTGCGTCCCTGGGGCTCTGCCTCAGACATACAGGTCGCATTAGCTTAAAGGAACACGTCCCGAGCGGTGTTCCTGCTGGAAACGAATACACGCATGGTCAGACGGCTAACAGCGCATCAGTTTCATCTTTCTGAATGTTTACAGGTTGACACCGATACTCTCAGTCGGAAAGGCACTGGCTGACGTTTAACAAACAGCCTGTCTGGGCTGCACCTATTCCGGAGGAGGAAATTCAGTGCCCGAGGCAGCGCCAACCTCGTTAGCACGTGGCTGTTCAGATGGAACCCCCGCAGGCAGGAAACGCCGCAGTGACGATTCTTGGCCCCCAGCAGCGGGTCCCCCGGCTTCCGAAGCCACCCCGGTGCTCTTCCCCTGGGAAGAACCGAGGAGCCGGCTGTATACGAGCCTCTGATTCAACCGGTGGCAGCTTTGCCCCAGCGGAAAATACATAAGGAAAACACCCAGGAAAATGCTAAGGTTTCCTACTTTTCCTCAAATACAAGCTAGATGACTTTTTCCGATGCTCTAGGACAGTTCTCTGTCTTTGTGTGGCTGGGAAGGAATTATTTGATTGCAAGAAGTTTAAAATTCTGGTAGTGAAGGAACTGCGGTGTTTGCACGTTCAGCTTAGGGATGGGGATGTACTTGGACATTTGCAGCTCAAGTATCATCATACATGAGTATGATCTATACGCAGCATTTTATATGTATACCCATGTAGGCACACACACATACCTACTCCAGGCAAAATATGCTGTTTATAGAAATTGGGAAGCCTCTTAAATATGCATTTTCTAGTAAGTTCTTGCAAGCAAAATATATAAGTTCTTATTCCACCTAGTTCTTCAAGCTGCTCCAGAGTAATGGGCTTCAGGCTACAAATAAAGCCTTAAAATCTGGTCATTACAAAGAGGATTAAAAAATGTTCCTTCTTAACATTGCCTCGATTCTAATTTCCGTGGCAGTGGTTAGTTACCAGCTGTGTGCCTGTACGTTTTGTGGAAGTGTAACCTGATAACCAGATCCATCTGTCTTCAGAGCTTCCCCTGCAGAGTTTGGATAATACCTCAGCGGGACACAGTTCCCCCTACAGTAGTCATTTTCTTTCCAGTCACCATTAGAAATCTTTGTCCTAAGAAAGCACAGAGCAGATTCTTCGCTGTGCCTGGGGCCCTGCTTGAGGCTACACACCTGTGCAAAGGTGACTTGGTGTGTATTTAGTAGGGCCCAGTGTCATGCATCGGCCATATTCACGGCTGTGGGTTCCCATTATTCCTAGTGTTACCTGCTCTTATTTTCTAGACTCAGGTGACAGGAGATGTTAGATTTTCTTGAGACAGAAAACTATTAGGAAATTTTCCTGTTTGTTTTGAATGACACAGAGCAGATTCTCTCCAGAAGGTGCTTCAAGGACAGATTCGAAGTGTCCATAATGCTCTGCCTTTTGGGGTCCCTTGATTCTCTGATCACGGCTCCTCTGTCCATCGTCTGCCTTTGTGAGCAGAGAGGTGCCCTTGGGGGATGTGAGGGTGCCCAGTGTGGCTGTGACAGCGGCTGCGGTCTTCTAGAATTTCTGGCCAGAAAGGATGTGGCAGACGTGGCTGGCCCGGGAGGGGTGCCCCAGATGCCAGCAATCGCACTGCCTTATTTAGAAGGGATCTCAGTGGGGTCTCTGAGGGTGGGAGGTCACGGGGTGCGTGCGAGCTGTCTGTCTGTCTGTCTCACATCGACTTCTGGGATGTAGGTCCTTACTCCGTGATGCAGACAGTCTCCAAATTCCTCGGAGCCATGCAGGTCTTGGGGCAAGGAGAGCGACCTCTCAGGGTAGACCTGCCCCCTGGTGGGCCCCCAGGGTGGGCCTTATTCCTTTAGTTTGGGCCCATGAACATGGGGCTTATTTTACAGGAAGAGACACGCTTTGCTGAGAAGGTGCTCGCCCTCTCCCACAGGCCCCCAGGGAGGCGGCAGGCTTCAGAAGGGCCACCTGCTCAGCTGACTATGCTCAGTGTGGGATCAGCGCTGTAGGACTTTCTTTCTGTCCTGGAGAAACGCAGTATTGCTTCTTTGGCGTCGTGCAGGAAACCTGCTGGGGCCCCAGTGCAGAGAAGGCAGCCGCTGTGTGTGGACCCAGGCTTCCTTGGCTTAAAAAAAGCCATGGGCTCTGCCGTAGCCACTGGCTGAATGTAGAGGCTGCTACGCAGCTCCTAAATCCATGTACCCATTTCCATACTCAGTAACCCTAACCTCACAAGCAGTTTTCTCCCTTTCCACCAATTTTCTTAGAAAGGGCCTGCTTCTTCCCTCTGTGGGTAGAAACATAAACCTCAGTCCTCCGAATGCACAGGCTCTCAGACTTCTCACTGGGGAAGACAGGCTGGCGCCAGCAGGGCTGGATCTGAAGTCACTCCACTCACTGGGCGTCCCTGAGAGGGTCGAACTGTGGCTGTGGGACTTGGTTTCTTCTTCTGCAAAAGGAAAGGGTTATTCAGCTCCTTGGGGTCCTCAAGGTGTCCCCTGGACCCACAGATGGAAGCCGCACGTATGGGGCTCCTGGGAGCCCAAGGCAACTGTGGGCATGCCTGGGAGCCTGGGGCACGGAAACATCCTGGCTCCCCGGCTGCCTCCAGCTGGGGGCGGGGCCGCAGGGCGAAGCCCCCTCATTCCGGCCCCAGGGTGCCGCCTTGGATGGCTCCGGAGGCAGCGGGCCTCCTCACATGTCTTCTTACTGAAGTAGGTCAGCCTCACAGATTTAAAGATACTGGGTACTTTGAAGAAGGGAGTGAGGATCGGTGTGTGAGCGTGGACCCATTTGGGGAGGTTACTTCTCCGTGTTTGATGGGTGACAAGGGAAGTCAGCAGGTGCCCTACCATCTTATTGCCCTACCATCGGGACAACAGAACCCGAAACAAAACAGCTGTAATGAGGTGAGTGAGGCTACGAGCCAGTCAGAGATGTCGCTTCAAAATGACGTGCCTGTGGGCTTCTTGGGGCTGCACGCCTGGTCATATGGCCCAGAATTAACTTCAGCTGCTGGGAGACACTGAACTCAGACTGTCCCCGGCCCCTGCCCAGTCCCCACACTGGGTAGGTCACAGGCTTCCTCCGGCTGAGGGCTGGGCTGGGAGAGTGGAGTGGCTGGCTGGCTGGCAGGCCTGGCCTCCCTTCGCCTGGTCTCAGGGACAGGGTGGTCCCTGCAGAGGCCAGGCCCAGGCCTCGCGGAGGGGCAGGGTGCCTCCTGCGCTCCACCTGTGCCTCCAGGACCACCAGTGACCCACCTCCAGGGAGGTGCCCTTGGGATGAAGACCAGCAGCCTGCGGTAGTTTTGTTTCTTCTAAAATGATTCTCATATAAAACCGAGTCACTGCCACCGTGGGCCTTCCCGAGGATGCTGCAGAGGAGATGGTGACTGAGGTCTGGCAGGGAGCCCCGTCCCCGGGTGTGCCTATGTGCCTTTTCTGAAAAATGCCTTGTGCTATGTGGGAATGACTGGATTTGGGAAAATGGAAAGGCATGCCATGAAAAGAAGCATTGGCCTCTGCTGTCCAACAGTAGGTCAGCGTCTGTTGGGAAATCACAAACAGAAGTTCTGCAAGAGTGGCTGCGGCATGTCCACCCCCACCAAGGCCTGCTCCCCGCGGCTGCCAAGGTGCCCGAGGGCATGCGGCTGATGTGGTGTCCTGGCTCCAGGGATGCAGGAGGACCCTCCGTGTCCCGGGTCTGCACCTGGAGCAGGGTCCCATCGCTGAAATGAAGGCCTGAAGGGCCGCTGGGTTCGGATCACACTGGAGACAGACTGTGAGGAACACAGACACCCCCGGACGCAGCTGGCGTGTGGAATGAGGACTGAACTGGCAGCCAGCCTAGGGATACTGCCCCTGGGACCTGAGCCAGGCGCCCACCCCACGGGGCCCAGGGCTGCTGGGTAAATGAGGAAGGAAGTCCTTGTGCGTGGGCACCAGCGGTGAGCACGTTGGGAGTCCACCTCTCTCCGAGGGCCTTGGGGTGACCGTCAGCAGGTCGGTGAGGCCCACATGCACTGGGGCTGCGCTTCCTCCCAGTCCTGGGCCTTGTGCTGACAATGCCCCCGTGGGGGCAGCGATGGGGCTGAGCTGGGCCCTCCTGTCCGGCCGGCCTGCGCAGCTGCTCACAAGTCTTGCCGCGTCTCCTAACTGTCTCCAGCCTTGGCCCTCTTCGCCTGCCCAGCCTCAGCGCAGGTGGCTAGCACTCCCTGGGTGCGAGAACCTTCGTCTTCCTGAGTCTGACGACGGACCTTCCTAGATGTCCTTCCCTTGCCTCCCTGCTCCTAAGAGGACATGAGGCCTTCCAAGACCCCCTGGGCCTGCTGTGGTCCCTGCAGGCCACCCTAAAGCTCAGGGTTGCACCCCCGGACTGGCACCAGCTCCCCAACCGGTCTCTCCTGTCCGCAGCCCCACTCCTCCTGCTCCGAGTGTAGTGTGGCCCCGTCTGTCCTCGCTGGGCTGCCCTCTCTGCCCCTTGGCAGGCTGGCTCCCTTGCACAGGGCACGCTGTCCCTTGGCCTCGGCCACCCGGTGGGCTGAGCTCTCAGGCGCTGGGAGGGCCTGCCTGCCCTGGGGGCCACCGTGGCTCTCAGCCCTGCCTCGCGGCCAAGCCACAGCGCGCAGCTCTCACTGCTGGTCACGTGTGGTCGGAGCGCCGTCCTGCGCCGTGTGCCTCGTCACTCGCTCCCACCTTGGCCCCTGGGACCCTGCACTCCCTCGTGGCCAACTGGACCTCTGCTGGAAGACCGACGCTCCAACAGGACGTAGCTGCTTTCCTTCTTTATTCCACCGCCCCTCACGGTATCCGGGACACCGGGTCACCTTGCATTTCTGCCGAGGCACCACAGCTCCGCCAGGGAGGGACCTGCTTCCTCCCTGTGATGCATCCTCTGTGCCTCACACCACTCCTGGGGCGTGGTGGGGAGACAGTGACTACCAGGACGGTGACCAAGAGGCCTTCCTCCAGGGCCAGGGCCCCAGGTCTTAGGCATTACTGACGGGAAGGCAGGAACAGAACCTGACCTGGCCAGTGGTGTTTTGATACGTGATCAGCGGTGCGGTCAGTTGCGGGAAGTGCTCTTCTGTTTTTCGGTCATTCTCTTACTCCCTGGGCAGTGTGTCCCCGAAAGCATTTCACGCCAGGCCGCCCCACAGACGGAAGGGGACACAGAGGTCGGGTCTGTCTCCCACAGAACCAGCCACAATCCATTTGGGAAGGAAGTTTATCCACAGGCAGAGGCTGTGCAGCAATGAAAAGGCAGTACATGAGCAAATGCTTCAGAAAGTTTGTGTAGAAAAGGTACTGTATTTTAAGTGCAGAAAAGCAGCCGCTCTCTGAGGACAGGGAGGGTCGCACGGCCTGGAGCGGCGCAGATGCTGAGAAGTGGAAGATGCCTGGGGCCGCCGGGCACTGCGCTCTGCAGGGCGGGGCAGTCCGATCTGATCCTTCCAGCAGCGAGCTCTGAAGCTGGGGCAGGAAATGTCTGTGAACTTTATTTTCCTAAATGTTGTCATGTTTGGAAAATGGTGTCCAAGCCATAAGGTCAACACGCCCGGTGTCCGCAGCATCTACAGGTGCCACCAGGAGAATGGAGCACCCACTAGAAATCAAACATCTCATCTCGCCTCCTGCCCTGGACACAGGTGAACAGGACAAAAGGTGGGGGACAGTTACAGGGCCAGGCAGTGAGCCCCACCTTGGAGCAGCTGCTGGGGCACCGCAGGGCCTTCCAGGGAGGGTCCACTGACCACGTGCCCTGTCGCTGTCATGACACGCTTTGCTTGCAGGTTTGGTGGCTGGCCAGGCGGCTTCTCCTCTCCTCCCCATGCTGGGGTTCGAGGCTGGGCGGGTACCAGGGGTGGGGGGCAGGTGCCCAGGGCAGAGGGGACCAGAGCCGTGCTGCTCTTCTGCTTGGCCCAGAGCATCAGCCCACGGCCTCCATGAGGCTCTGAGACTCTCAGCGTGGAGGAGGCGGGGAGGCCAGCACACCCAGACACCGAGCGAGAAGGGTCATGTCCAGGGAAAGAGGCTGGCCTACACTGCCAGCGGTGCCTTCTTCCAGAATTTTCTGGCCAAGGCATTGTGGGAAAAAATGCTCCATTTTTTACATTGGATCCTTTTACAAATAAGACATGTTTTTGAATAAGGAGGAAGTATTTTAAACACAACTGTATCTCATGTTATCTGTGGTGGGATAACAAGGCACATAAATAGGCCCCATCCTGCTGGAAAGAAACTTAAAACCGTTCATGTCTGCACGTCTTCCAAGGCGACGTTCCTCCTTGCAGCGATCCACCCCGAGGAAAGGAGCACAAAGTCACAAAGACTTTGGCAAAGGTACTTATCACACGTTATTCGAACACGAAAAAGTAAAAAAAAAATCCAACAATAAGAGTTGTATAACTTACAATACAACTGCAGGATAGAACTTAGCCATGAAAATTAAAGTGAAATATTGAATGACAAAGGAAAAGACTCATGCTATAAAGTTAAGTTAAAATAATAAAGAAATACAAATTCACCTCTATAATAAGGGACTTTTCAGAACTAGCAAACATGCATTACAAATCAAAGAGAAATGAAAGGTCCCCCAAAGTCCGGGCGACGCCACGTGGCTCTGAGCTGAGCTCAGGGACCACAGCGCGGCTGACGCTCACGAGAGGTGCCCTGTCTCTTCCTGATGACTTCGTCTTCAGCCCTTTCTGAAGACACGGGCATCTTCCCACCTGACCTTGAGTGACCTGGGAGCCCCGCAGTACATCTCTCTGCTTCTCCTGCTGACAAAGCTGCCCGGCTGAGTCAGCAGAGGGCCTTGAAAGCAGACTCCTTTTACCCTCGAGCTCTGAGAGGCCCATGGACCCTTAGGGGTGGCCTGGAGGCGGGGAGCCCAACAGGAGCCTGGGTCCTGTGGTGTCCACAGGAGGCCCTGGGCAGGGGGTCCACACCTCATGACACAGATTCTGGGCCAGGACTGCGGGAAAGCCCTGGTCCCAAATCCACCTCCTCCTCTGCTGCCACAATATCCCCCTTTTCCATGCGTTAGAAATTAGTTTGGGTTAATTTAGAAGAGTCTGTGACAAAAACTGAGCTAACTGGGGGGTGGGGAGGCTGTGGGCCCAGGAGGCACGTCACAGCAGCAGGGACGGCGGAGGAGCCCCAGGGCCGCTGGCTGTACACCATGAAGGGCTGCTGGGCCATCAGGGCTGTGGGACTGGCACTAGGAGGGCCCAGAGGGCTCCCTGCGGGCAGAGATGGCGCCAGGCGTGGGGATGAGGGCTGGGCCCAAGCCAGCACGGCCTGCACTGACTCAGCCCCCTGGCGCACTGCCTGCCGCCCTCTCTACCCTCAGCGCTACCCGCTGCTTCCTCATAAATGGGGCTCCCCTTCCAGCCTGGGGAGCACGTGGTCCATTCAGCAGCACAGCGAGCCTTCGGGTTGGCTGAGGGGCTCAGGGAGCCATCTGAGCACGTCTGGATCATGATGCATTATTTACAACCAGAGTTTCTTCCGCGACGCTCACCCCCACGCCCTCTCCTCCCTAGAGTTTTAGGAAATGCATCCTTGTACACGAGGCATGTCTCTGGCGACGTCAAATATAGCTTTAGATGGTGTGCACAGCCTGCAGAATGGCTGCTAAATTACAGTGAATGGATCTCTTAAAATCTGTTGAATTATACAGATGAAGCTCAGAGCTTTCCCTTAGCAGGAAAGGGGGGTATTGTTCTTAGCATTCCATTCTGAGGTGGGGGGCCAGCGAGGCTCAGGTGTGCACCCCTGAAGGAGGGAACCATGCCAGGCCACAGGCTTTGCACAGACTCCAGGACATGCCCAGGGTGCCCTCTGCTCAGCCCCTGTGCCCCTGGCCATCCTGCTGCAGGCCAGAAATGGCCAGGTGACCACTGCGCCTTGCTCTCAGACTGTGCCCTGGCCCAGGGGACCGGTGCAGGAGCAGGGGCTGGAGGCTCTGAGCAGCCCCAAACCTCTGAACCCGCCTGTGTTCATGGCCCACATCCCTGGTGGCTCTGGGGGAGCTTCATGGGGGACAGGGCTGAGCCTGGAGCAGACCTTCCCAGACAGAGCAGCTGCAGCATTAACCACGGCCCTGATTGCCACTTTCAAAAATCCAGGGTGTGAACGGAGTGACACAGAGGGGACCTCAGTCCTCAATCAGGAGCCATCTTCCATGGCTCTGGAGCCATGAGGAGTGGCGCTGGGTAGAAGTGACACGGACGGCACGGCTGGGGTCGCTGGGGCACACCCGCCCCTTCGTCCCGGGAACCGCGGCCACATGCAGGGCTGACGCCTGTGAGGTGGGACTCAGGAGCCAGCTGGGAGTCTGCCCAGTGCCCAGTCTGCGTTCTGGGCTGTGTCCGTCCCCGGCACGCGGACCGGGCTGCAGGGCGGCAGGTGGCACGGGGGTGCCCTCGCCCTGCACTCTCTGGGGAAGGTTAGCTGTCACTCGTGGAATGCCTTGGTCTTCAGACGCGCGTGCGCTGCCTGCCCGGGCCAGCCGCCCTGCTCCCCACCTCCGGGGCTCCGTGTTCTGGGGTGTGGTCCTTGCGCCCAGGGAGCATCAGAGCCCCAGGAGGGGAGCAGGAGCAGACTGCCAGGCCCCTGCCCACAGCTTCTGATTCAGTGGGTCTGGGGTGAGGCTGAAGAACTTGCTCCTCTAGAAAGTTCCCAGGTTCCGGCCACAGAACCCTGCGCTGAGAATCTGGCACAGCCCCCAGACCCCAGGAAGGGCTGGCAGTCAGCACAGCCACGGTACGGGTTAGGGGTGGCTCGGGAACGGCCATAAGGGGGGCCTGGTGGCTCCACGGAAAGGCCTCCCTGTCCTCTGGTCACTGAGACCTCCGTCAGCCAGGTGAGTACAGGAACCCAGGCCCCCAGGAAGGTGCCAGATGACGGGAAGAAGCCCCTTGGCTTAACCTCAGTTTCCAGTTTACGAAAGGCAATTATCTCTGTTGTGAGGTGGGTTTCCCATTACTGCTGTGGCAACCATTCTAAGTTACAGACAAAACACTAAAATCTCATCAGATTAAAGCAACGTGACAGCTAAGAAGCATTTCTTCCCTCTAAGGCTTGCTGACTCAGGCAGGACACGCGCCACGCAGCTTGGGGCTTCGGTCATAGTTTGGGGTCTACTACTTGAAGCACTCTTTTCTCTTTAGGACAGAAGGTCAGAGGAGGAGGCAGGCCCGGGGCAACGTGGGTCACGGTGATCTTCCCATCTTCTCAAAGTGTGAATGTAGATAATGGGAAGAGCCAGGCGACCGCCCTCAAATGTGGATCTAAAGCCTCAGATCATGGGTGGCCCATCAGGCAGGTTCCTGTGGGACCACTGGTCATGCCTGCAGATTGTAGGTCTCAGTGCTGGCGCCAGCCCTGGCACCCAAGCTAGGTTCATCGGTGGGGGCCTGTCCACTCCCCCTGCCAAGGAGTGGGACCCGCCGCTTGCAGACGCAGTCCTGTCACTCCCCCAACAGCCACCCACTCGGGCGCCAGCCCCGTCCCATCCCTGGAGTAAGGTCAGCTGGGGTCCCACTCAGGCGGTGGAGACCGAGCTCTGGGCCCCAGAGCCGACGATGTGCCTGTGTGAGGCGGCAGCTGCCAGTCATGCTCGCGTGGCGGGGCCGCTCCCTCTGCCATCCTTCTAGTCTCATGAGACGTGTCAGGTCTGCAGGGCCGCTTCCACGTATTTGTCGTGATGCCAAGGCACATGGTGGTAGTCAGAACTGAAGTGTGCCTTTTGGTGGATAAACCCCAGGCTGTGGCTATACTCACACAGATTTCTGATGTACATTCTGTGGATGTTGCAAAGCCATGTTTATATATTTTTAATCATTAGTTAAGAAATCTGACCAAGATTCTGATTGCTGAATCTAGACTTGGCCAGTACAGATCATGTGCATTACAGATTCTCTGTCAGTATGTTTATTGTTTTTAGGATTCTATCTGAAAATACCTATGTCCCTTTTCTTTGAAAGTGGAATTATTTGAAAGGCATATTTAATTCTACAAAGGTCCAAAATATGCCCTGAAATGCATTACGTGTCTTGTTCTGCAGTTTGTAGTCACACTGTCTGAAATGTGTAAAAAGTCACAAAGGGCAGAGATCTGTCAGTTCAGGCAAACATATGATACACAAGCAGCAGGCAAAATGTGTTCTCAGGGTATTGGCCAGGAATCCTTTTAAAAAAAAACAGGATTTATTGTGACAATGAAGGTTGACTGCCACCACAGCCCAAAAAGATTATGCCTGGGTTTTGTGTGTTTGCACACGCAAGATTGATAATAAACTATGAAAGCAATGATGAGCCTGGGAAACCCACTTGCTCTGATTCTCTGCGTTGCACAAATAAGTGCCTAGATCTCAAATTTTTGCTTCATGTGCAACTGTGCAAGCTATCAAATTAGTGTTGAAATATATGTGCCCTAACTTCTGATTTATAATATCAGTGACAGACACTAAAAAGGACATGCATGCCATCAAGTTTATGGATGGAGTGATGGCATGCACAATCATGTCCCATAAAGAAGGAGGGGGGTTATTTATTCTGTGGATCCTTAAAGTAAAACACAGATAGGCAGGGGGGGTGGCTGCGTGCACAGAATTTCTTATAAACATCCCACAGTGCACGCTGGTGTACAGCAGCCACACATTAATTAGAGCATTCAGCAAGCCTGCAGTATGTTCCACGCACCCAAGTGAATCTTCATTTTTCACATGTGGGGCCTTACTAATTAAAATCAGCTTTGCAATTAAATGTGGAGAATTGTGCTAAACTTTCAAGCATGGTTAGAAAGAAAATGCAATTATTTTAGAGTATTTTATTTTAATGGAAATGAAATTTCTATCAGTATGAAACCGGTAACAGGCTCATGTAGGAATCCCTATTTCTCTCTCTGTCTTCCTCTCTGCTTCTTCTTCATTTTTCTTTTTTTTTGGAATTATAGATGCTCCTCTCAATTGCACATTGCAATGCTCCCCTGTCTCTTGCCAGTACCTGGCTCTGTTCCAAGGCTTTCAGTGAGCGCTCTCCGTCAGGGCATGAATAATACAGCCCCTAGGCTGCAGGCAGGACCCAAATGAGGCGCGCGTACATCAGGAAGCAAGCCCTTCACTTCAGCTGCAGGAAGAGCCCCCGTGAAGACAGGCAATTATTCACCCGTGGCTGCCGCCATGGCGATCCCACTGCTGGGTGCAAGCAAACATGAAGTGGAAAAAAATCTGAATAGGGAGTGTGCACAACAAGCCAGAGAGAACCCAGTAATTTCTTAATAAAAAAGAAAAGCTATCACTTGGAGCTTTTAATTTTAAAGTTTCAAGATCAATTGATTTGACTCTGAATTTTCTAAAGTGGGGAGGATTTAAATACAATACTGATACCCACCTTCTAGGCTTTGGGTGCGAGTTGAATGTGCAAGACTCTCAAGTTGAATTTTGGGTCAGATATTTCACCAGAAGTTTACGTTCAACAAACAAATAATTTTAAACATTGCAGTGAAGGGTAAAAATGTAAATGAAATCCATTAAATTTCAGAAGTAAATTCAATGTTCACCAAACAGATATGTGTAGAATTAATCCATAATATAGGTTTGCTCTCTCTCTCTCATTAGAAGCTTATATAAAAATCACTATTCAGAAAGAAGTAAATCCAATTAATTTCAAATGCTCTAGTGTGTATATAATACAAGAAAGGCTAAAATTCAAATCCTCTGCATTGTTTAATATTAATCTGTAATAGATATTAGCACAATTTTGGTATTCCTATTTCTAATTTATGTATTGGAAAATTAAAAAAAACATTTAAGAACAATAAATGGGCCATTATTTTGGCAGTAAGTTGAGTTTTTATACATATACCCCTTTCTAAACATTGAGTTTCACTTGCCTTTAACACATTTCCTACCAACATGGGGAGAAAAACACGTGCACTGTGGAGGTAAGGACACTAGAATTTTCAGTCTCAGTCAAACTTGGAAAGGTGGAGTTCTGCAGAAACGCTGTGCATCCGGCACTTTTGTCCCCACCAGGTGTCAGGTCCTGTGTACTCTTCATTGGCAGCTGAGTCATAGTAAAACAGTGACAGATAAAGCAGGACATGTGGCTTCTCTCACCCATCTCTGCCCTTCCTTAAGATGCCAGCTTTAGTTTGGGGGACACCACCAGAGAATGCTGAGGCCCCACATCCCAGCCTGAGACACCCCCACCCACCACCAGCTCAGGGCCTGGTGTGCGGGAAGCTTGGGCTGTGCATGCCCTGTGCTGTGGTGCTGCTGACACTGAGCCACACGCCTTGGCCTGGATCCTGTCCTTCAGGCCTCGTCTGGAGCCTTCCCAGATCCCAGTTTGCGTTCCTTGCTTTTTTACCTTCTATCCACTGTAAAGATACCTACAGACACATGGGAAACCATGTGTTTTTCATAGTGCTTACAGGTCACAGGTCCATTTGCACGCTGGGAAAGGAGGTGATCCAGGCAGGAACCCAGGAAGTTCCCTTTCCTGAACTTGTGCATCAAAGAACTAAACTGTGGAAAACTCACTTGGGAAGACTGAGAGCCCTTGTGTCTGCAAAGGTTGCTCCATGGCTGAGCCCCGTGCCTGAGATGCAGGAATGCCTCCAGCTTCCATGAACTTCATTAAGGGGAGTCGTGTGCATTCAGAGCAGGCGAGGCACCGAACCCCATGCAGGTGTATGATCTGTGTGTCTGAAGGAAGAGGTCAGACTGGCTGTGTACAGAAAGGACGGCTCAGTCTTCTGGTTTATGACAGAGTGACTTCTGGCCCTGATTGCAAATTCCATGGCATTTTGTCATCCTTGCGTGCTAATAATATAAAGCTTCAGGTTGGAGAAATCAAGTCAGATTAGGATGCCTAGATGCTGTTTCTGAAGATAAATGTTTGTGATTCTGGTTAGCTCCCTGAGAGGCCTGGTCCTGCTTGCATACATCCTGGCACAGAAGTGTTGACTGAGCCCGGATCCCTGCTGGTCAGTTCTGGAGTTCACACATACTATCTCCTGCGCATCACAGCATGTTTCCCCGAGGAGCCGGTGAGCTCCATCAGATCACGGGAGCTCTATTGCTCATCTTTCTCATCTTGGTCTTGGCTGCCAAGAGTCTCAGAACTAAATGTCGCACTATGTTAAACCCCAATATGTCCTTGGTTTTGGGTAAAACTGTTTCCATTTCTCCCAGGTTTTTCCTAAGTTTCTCTCTTTAGCTTTTAATTGTGCAGTTGTACAAGTGTATTTATCAACTACCTCAAATTGTTTATGAACTATTGACACCAATCAATACCCATGAACAGATCATCTTTTGCTTGAGAACACAGTTCTTAAAGGAAGGTAGACCACCCAATAAAATAAGTATTCCAACCTTAACTCCTGCCCCCAGATTTTGACCAGGATCTTAAATTGCAAATTCCTTTTTTCAAATTATTGTTTCCATTCACAGGTACCATCTAGTGGTTGATTCTCCCCTATTCTTTATTCCCCATTTCTTACAAACCTACAACCCCACCTCTAGGATCCTGAAAAATAAACACATAAGAAAGCCATCGGTTTAGCAGCTACCCTAGAGCCGAGGTACCACTGAAGCAGCAGGGCAGCCACCTGGGCTGCCAGCATGTCCCACGACGCAATAAATGCTATGCTGAAAGTGTGATTAACATTTGATTTCCTCAGAAATTTTATTATGTCAAAAACGAAGATGAACTGGTAGGCATCACATTATCACTTGATATCAAATTTCCTAAATTTATTTTTGATTATTTTACATCATTGATTCCCCACACCTACCTCAATTTGTTTTATGCAGGTTCAAAATCCATACATACCTCAGCATTTTAAAATAACACCCTCTACTTGGCAATGAACTAAAGGGATGTGTGAATAAAACGCAGTGTAGTCCTAATGGAAATACATGCACTGAAAAATGTATCAGTAAGAGAACAAAAGGTAATTTCATCAAAACCAGAACTGAGTTGCCCCTCTTCTGTCAGACCTGAAGAGGCCTGAGAGGTCAAGGGCTCACTTTGTTGGGGGGTATGTGCAGGCGTTCATGTGCATGAATAGCTGTCAGACGGGAGGAATTTGTGGAATAGGACATCTTTTAAAACCAGGAAAAAAAATGCCAGATATGACTGAAATCTTACAGATTTGAAATAGCAACTGTTCTGAAATGTTAATACAGTTACAAGTCTCGACTACCTGCAGGAGCACATTCTCAAAGTAAGAAATGCCAGTGTCACCCCGTAATTAAAAACCACTGATGATATATAGACATCAAAACATAAAACTTAGAAAGTTTTACTCACTTGATACCTCAGTGAGAATCCTCTTGACGGGAGGCTTACCCGGTGACAGTTTTGAGTGGTAGTTTTACACAACAGAGTCTGCAACTCTCATTTGAAAACGGAGGATACTGCAGTCCATAGCTGTGAAAAACTTAGTCCAAAGCCCTTTGTCTCATTCATAGCTTGGGGAAAAGAGAACCTTTCACTACACTAGTCCTTTGTCCATAACACCCCTGTGTATCTCCTAATTAACTGTTCCTATGAAAATAGTAGGAATCCTCTTCGTTGCATACAGTATATCTCATGGTAAAAAATGATATTAAATTAAATTTTAAAATTTGCTGAAAGAATTCCCAGTGTGGACGTTTCTGTGCCTCTCCCCAGGTGCCCTTCCCCAGTGCCTGTAAGACTCAGGTAGTCGGCACCAGGAAGAGCAGGCCGGCCAGCTTCACATCATCCCCAGCCCAAGCCTGAGTATGGCTTCCTCAGCAGGGAAACGGTTCTCATCTCACGAACACACACATGCATCACGCAGGGACGTGCTAGCCACTGCCCGGTGGAACACACCCTGGCTAAGAATGCCTGACACAACTGCTTGGAAACTTCATGATTTTTCCTGCAAAACCATGGTTATAAAATAGTGTCTAGCTGATACCTCATTAACACTTTATAACCAAATTCAATCATTTATTTTAGTAACCGTACAATGAAGGTTAGCCATAGTTGACCCTTGAACCATATGGGTTTGAACTGCATAGACTCACTTATTTGTGAACATTTTTCAATAAATAAATCGGAAAATTTTTTGGAGGTTTGTGACAATTAAAAAAATATTTTGTATTCTTTAGCTTAACTTTACTGTAAGAATACAATATATAATACACATAACATACAAAATGTGTGTAAATTGACTTTATATCATTGGTGAGGCTTCTGTCAACAGTAGGCTATTAGCGATAAAGTTTTGGGGGAGTCAAACGTTATACTCAGATTTTTGACTGCACACGGAGTAGGTGTCCCTAACTCCTGTGTTGTTCAAAGGTCAGCTATATTGACTGATAGAGATGATTAGGAGAAAAAAAGCAGATTTCACTCATGAGTTTCCAACTTGTTTTCCAGTGAAAACACGAACCAGATTTTTACAACTTCTCGATTAAGAATTTCCATATATATTCCTTCATCAAACGACATAAATGCCTTTAACTTATTTAAATTATATATTCAATAATTTACTCTTCTATACAATAATAATAATAATATAATAGATTTAATTTAATATTTTAAATAGTAAAATTCCCTCTAAGAGTGGCCCACCATTGCCTTGCTAGGTATACGGGGCATCGTATAGGCGTTTTATTATGGACGCTCATTAAAAATTCCTGTCTCCTTAGATACTAGCACAGGGATTTGGGGAGTAATCTGCAATTTTACCTTTGATTTTGCTGAAGGACAATCAAAAGAATTGCTTGATTTCACCCATAAATTAATGCTCAGCCGATCAGGAAACAGAATGGGAGGCCGCGGAGGAAGGCCGGCCGGGGCGCTGCGGGCACACCCGCTTGAGCGCCGGGGCCGTGACCGCACGGGCTGCTTCCTGACGGGTTGTTACGATGAATGGCCTTAAACCCGGCAACCCAATTTGTGAAAAATTAGCTAAAAACTTACTATAGCCTGAAAATGTTTCTGATGCATCACAACCAAAGTTGTGCTCTCCACGGCTGTCAGCCTCGGGTGGACAGCACGTGATTCTGCTGATGTGCATTCCCAGCAAAAATTACCAAGGCACCTTACCTTCTAGATGTTCTCTACACCCAACTCTGTTAGGGATCTAAATCCCAGTATTTACAAGAATAATACTATCAGCTGAGCCCCCAGAGTCTCCTTAGTGTGATCTGCCCCGGGCATTGGCCTCCCCACGCAGCTGCCCGGGGACCAGGCTTGGGCTTCATTTCCCAGGACAAACTGCTAGACCATGGAGGCCGTGTTCCTACAGAAATATCAGGAAGGTCACACTTGAATGCACCATCCCATGGCTACCAGAACGAGCCAACAGGCAGAAGGAACAAGCCCTGGTGAGGCAGGTGAGGCCGGGCAAGCTGCTGGCGTGCATGTGGAAAATGAGTTTAAGGCTGGTCTCGTGTCCTCTGATGTATCATTGCAGATTCTGCCTCGTGATAGTTAAAGGGGTTTAAGCTTTGAGACCAAAACCTGAAGCAGAGGAGAGAAGCAGTGCACAGCACACACTTTCCAAGAACGCCCCTACAATTTTCACTGTTGGGTTTGCACCCCAAGAGGTCACCCGAGACAGGATGGTGAAGAAATGCAGGCATTACCTTCTGTGTCTTGCGTATTTGCCACTGACGTGGCCACTGCCATCACAGCCGGGAGTGGGGCAGCTGCAAGGGAAAGAGGCGGTCACACAGGGGCACACAGGTGCGTGCTGCGGGCAGGCGGGGCCCAGTGCCTCTGCGGCATTGGGGGTGGGGGGGAACAACACAGACAGCAAAATGGAAGGGAGGGGACATTGGGATGCTGGCATCAGCAAAACCTCGGGGGAATTCACCTGTCAGCTCAGCAGAGTGTGAGCAAACCGCTGGTGAGCACCCCAGTACTGTCTACCCATCAAAAAGCACAAAGTACCTACATTGCCAGTGGGGATCCCCTACCCATGGAGAACTAACCTGAACAGCTCCTGAATGGCTGGTTCCACGGGAACTGCAGAGAGATGGGAAAGAGACACAAGTTCATCACCTATCCCAGCACCCCCTTCCACAGAACACCACCCAGAGAGTGGCATCAACGCAGGGGCAGGATGCGCCATGCCAGCAGCCCCACAGGACGAAAGTGACCCCCAGCGGGCCTCCGGGACTCAGGGGTGCAGACGTACCTCGAACCCCTTTGGACCGCGTGCGATGACGCTTCTCCTCAGCGTCCACCTCCATCTGGGGAAAGAGCACAGGTGGTCAGTGAGCTTTCTCCACACGCACCAGCACCTCGGCGTTTCAGTGCTGCTTCGCTCTACAAGGGGCGCGGAGGGGCCCACCAGGCAATCTAAGTCTAATGTGCTATTTAAAATGATAACCCAGACCTTGACCTTGTGGGGAGCACTTAATCAGGAGGGCCCTCTGTCATGGGAGAGACTTGGGTGAAGCTCAAGGAGCAACCTATTTACTCTCCTTTGAAGGACTGATTAGGACACACCTGGGTTGAATCTGAGTTGCACTTTGTGCTAAGAATAAATGGCCATCATGCTTGCAAGAAGGCAGTCTGGATTCTTCTTGTAACTGAAGGGTTCAGTCTGGCGAAGCCATTAAGGGACAGGAGGTGGCAGAGCGGGACGGTGATTTCCCTGGGGGCTGTTCTCACCATCTAGGTCCTGGGGTAGTCACCCTGCCCATTGATTTAAATTCAACAGCTTGGATGCTTTCCAGGGACACAGGCCCTGTGCTCGTGCCAACTTACACATCCTACAGTCCAGAGGTTTCCAAGCATTTTCATGTACTACCTCACATGATCCTCACAATTTTGTAAGAAAGGTATCTTTATTGTACCTGTTTTATGGATGTGACCTGCCAGATCTGGGTAGCAGGCCCTGAAACCAAGCTGCCTGTCGCCGCACATCACCTTTAAGCGGAGGACGACATGTCCGGGTGGGGGAATATGTGCTCGTGTGTTTATGCACCAGATACTTCACAAGGTATAAGTCACTCAAACATGGTGCAAAACTGCTAGCAGGAGGCTTGTACTCAACAAGACGGGGGGCCGAGAAGGGCGGAGAGTGCAGAGGGCAGGTCCTCACACCATAGGCACTAGTGTCTCAGCCGCCTCGGGGGTTTCCTAGCTCCGTGCCATGTAGCCAGAGCTGCGTTCCCAGGTAGAAGGCTGGACACCACAACATGTGATCTATGCACATTTTGCTTCCTCCAGGGCCTGTGGCAGGAAAAGCCACAGTAGGGGACAGAAGGCTCCCTGGGTGCAGGGGGCTCTGTGTGACGCCCTTCATAGAGGGGAGCAGGGTAGATCTGCCTGTACGGTAAATGCCTAGCAAGGCTTGACGCTGCGCACGTACAACACCAAGCATCAGGGTGGTACCTGGGCAGCCCCAGATTTGATGTTCATATCAGGTGACCACCAAATACTGATGTACTGATCCTGTGTATTAGGAGATAAAAAAATACTTGTAATAAAAAATACAGCTCATTCAATAAACTTAATATCTTTTAATGGAAGATGAATCTGTGCAGATACAAGATAGTGCCAGCTTTAATAAGAATTTCAGAAAAGTAGGAGCTGGTGTGGATCATTCAAGAGGAGATGCACGGATGAAGCCATGACCCTGAGCATCACCTGCTCAGGCGGAGAAGGCAGGAGAGAGGCTGGCACCCGCTGATAAGGACCCTTGAAACACAGTTGTTGATGTAAGAGTGAACGGATCAGTGAATCTGCTTCCTGGGAAGGGGGCAGGCCGGGGAGGTGGCAGGAGATCAAATACTGAGAAGACGGGCTTGATGGAGCAGAGGTGGACACAGGGTCAGGGCTGAAGGGTGTGTGGGCCGCTTTGGAGGCCCAGGTGGACCCAGGGGTCCCGCTGACCCATGGAACCAATTCTTGAGCACTTGAGCACGGTGTGGGGGTTGGCGTATGAGCGTATTTCAGAATAAAGTTAACAGAGCAGCAGCTTGACAGGGGCAGGGCTGGGAGAGCTGAGAGGAGCTGGAGGCCTCCGGCCAGGCTGCTTCGACCCCAGTGCAACCTCCAGGGAAGAGGCGCAGGAAGGACAGGGGCTTGAGGAATATTTTAAGAAGCATACATGCCAGCAGCCTGGGCGGCCACTTTTGGACACCTGCCCTTTTCCTATTATTTAAGCCGCCTACAGGGAACGAGACCCCCGTGGGCAGGCACACGGTGTGGGTCTGCAGTGAAAGTGAATAGCAGCCTGGGCAACACACCAATGCTCTGAAATTGTTATTCCACATGGGAAAACCCCCCAAACACTGTATCATTTCAGCAAAGCTCATTGTCCTATACGATGGGACAAGAGCATGCTGGCCATCGAGAAGGTGGAGGGAGCACACTGCGTTGCATCCGTGGAAACAGTGGCTCCTCCACCAAAGGACTTGGGGTGCAGAGGTGATGGGCTCAAGCCCTGGTCTTTGAGGAATCCAGCCCCAAGCGAGCACCCGTGTGAAGGAGGCAGGACGAGAGAAGGCCCCGTGTGGGGCCGAGGGAGCCGGGGGGCTGCGGCTCCCACTCTGGGGAGCAGGAATCTAAGCGCAGTTTTTGAGGTTAATTGCAGGTTTCAGGTTTAAAAGGCAAGAAGGTGGGGGAACAGATGTCCCAGAAAGAGGGGGACCCTGGGGTTCTCCGGCACTGGGCTGTGTTCTGGGGAGCCCAGGGAAGGCCGTGGTCAGGGGCTCCCTTCAAGAGGGAGCGGCTTCTGCATCCGTTCCTGGGCCAGCCTGGCCCATTGTCCACTGTGCTGTACAGTGTCCGGTGGACCAGCTGCAGCTCAGGAGAGAGCCTGTCACCTCAGGGTGGGGGGCTGGCTTTCCTCTGCGAGTCTCAAACTGAAAAGTTGGGCCTTATTGCTCATATGGTGGCAAAAGAATTGTTATATTTTTTACTTTTTAAGTTTTACTCTTTTTTTTTTTTACATAAAGGAGGACAATCTTATTTTCTTGTGGATAATTAATTCTGTCAGTAATCATTCATATAGGAAATGCCCCCCTCCACCTCGCACTCAAACTCCCCTCCTGCCCGCTGTTAAATTCCCACCCTAACTGGGTCCCTCGAGTCCACTCAGCGCTGCGCCCCTCTCTGTTCAGGGCAGGTCCTGTTCGACTTCCAGGGATCCAGAATGTGTTTTGCTCCTGGGTAATTAAGACACCATTACTGTGAGGATCGCATGGGATGATTTAGAGTGAGTGTCTCACACAGCACCCAATGCACAGTAGGCATTATAATGAGAGTCTCACACAGCACCCAACGCACAGTAGGCTTTATAGTGAGTGTCTCACACAGCACTCAACGCACAGTAGGCATTATAATGAGAGTCTCACACAGCACCCAACACACAGGCACTGGGCGGAGCCACATTTAAGTGGTTCCCTTTCACTAATAAAACCAAAAATGGAAGAGTTCGAAACTGTTGTAGATTTTACATAGATGATTCAATAGGTGGAAAACGCCAGCAAGGTTCAGATAAAGCAGAAAGCACACAATTCGTTATCCAGTCGAGGACTGTTTTCATTTTCTAGTGCTTATACTAGGAGCGTGTGGCCAGAGGCCGGATGACGCCAGAGCTCATTCAGACTGTCCCCCTCCTTCCTGCTGCACCTACTCCCACCGCACCTGCTCCGCTGCACCTGCCCCGCTGGACCCGCTCCTGGTGCCGTGTGCCAAGGAGGCTTCTTTCCTCCGGCTGCTTCCCCCTGGCCCAGTGCTGCTGGAGCACCAGGCGGTTCTGGCGGCTCTGAGACCTGATTCCAGGAGCCTTCTGGGTGATGCCATTAATATCGGTTCTGCTCTTACCCAAAACTGGAGAAAATTAACCCCTATTATAATTGCTTGATTTTCTGACTCTCTCTCCAGGATTTACATTTAGAAAAATCATCCTCAAAGCTCTACTTTAGCATTAATGCTTTTTATCTGTAAGTCCAGTGCTTATTTTTAAAATAAGGAGAGGTTTTCTTAGGAACTTTGAATGGTTTCATAAAAGAATTTAAGTCTTATCTTTAAGAAGCTTACTTTTGAACCAGCCAAAGCTATCAGAATGACTTATTGGCAAGTGAATTGTTTTATAATACATGGACTTTACTTTTGAACTCAGGACTGATTTTATTACTTTGATTTTCCTTCTGTCCTCCCGCCCAATAAAATGCACCTTCTTCCTAAGGTTGAGCCTCAGTGAAGACTATTAACCGCACTGAGACCTCACGAAGCCAGCAGACCCCCTTCAAGCCCTGGAGGCCGCTGCCTGATGCTCAGCAGCCCTCCAGGCCACCGTGGTGAACCAGGGGGGAGACGGAGGTGGGCTCCGAGGTCTGCAGAACCCCCCAGTGCTCGCCCCCGAGCGTCCGGCCTTTGTCTCTCAGCACCTGGGAGCTGCTCCCCTTCTGGCAGGAGCAGGACAGGAGGGACACTCCAGTCACCGTGGCCGTGGAGGGCAGCTCTGACCTGACGCGGACACTGGGCCACGCGTCCAGCCTCTCCCAGAGCCGCTGCTCAATTATCCAGGAAGCAATGACCCGTTTTCTCAATCAGTCCCTATCATCACCTCAGGATGCCCAGCTTCGGGACCTCTCTGCTCGTTAGCGCCTTCCAGGGGGATGGATGGAAAGGATGGCACCTGGGGCTCAGGCTCCTCAGTCCTGCAGCTGGTGAGAAAGTCCTGGGGCAGGTGTAATGAAGGGAAACTGGAAGCTTCTGGAACAGAAGCCATGTGGCTGTCCCCCCTGTGCTTCCCCCACGCATTACTGTCTCCTTGGTAACCAAGGCCTGGACCTACACACACCGCTTCGCATGACAGAAACTCTGTCGCTGCCTCAGTTCAGGCCTGGGGCAGCCTGGGCTCCCAGGAAGTCCCTCTGCAGAGGTCAGCAGGGCCGGCAGTCAGGGCTGCAGCCTCCTTGAACAGTGTAGAAACATATGGTACAATGAACACTGTTTTCCACAATATGGCAAAACTTCCTGCTTTTTAGTGAACGTCATGTTGAGCAAATGCATCAAAATTTAGGATTTCAGCCTGATATTCAGATGAGGTGAATGGCCGGCACTGCATTAGTGGTCGCACAAGCAGATGGGTGGGTTTGTGGTTCATGGTTCACACTGTTTTCGTGTTAGTTCTCCAATCTCACAGGGTGGAAATAAGGAAAAGCCAGGACAGTAAACCGGGAAAAGCTGTGGGGTGTCTGGCCAGCTTTCCCCTGTCCCCCCCTCTCCACTTGCTCATCAGTGAGGATGGAGTCCAGTGGCAGAGTCCTCATGGGCCAGGGGCCCCAGCCGGCCGCCTGTCACCCTGGACCGAGCTCTGCGCGTGTGTCTGGGGGGCGACCGATGCGGCTGAGCCCACCTCTCCTGGGACTGCGGCAGGGCACGGCCTCACCATGAGGACCCGGAGGGGAACCGACTCCCTCTGCCCTGGGGAGCAGAGAGGGACGCCTCACAGTTCTCACGCAGGCATGATTTTGTGGGCAGCATTATTCTTTGAAATGAGCGTGTCTGAAGTTCATGCGAGTGGGATTTGAAGGCTAATCATACTACAAAGTGGTCTCTCTTCAGTGGTGGTACACAGGACATTTGAGAACGTCTCTGTAAAAACATGGTTATCCAGTGTGACCGGCCGGGACTGTGGCCGGAGGCAGCACCCATTCTCCGGTTACGGGCTCCGTGTCGTCAGTAAGAAACTGGCAGAAGGGTTTTCCTATAAACTCAAGTAAATTTTGACCTTGAGATGCCCTACTGTTCTTGGACTCCTGTCACCCGTGGGGGCCTCTGCTCACCGCTGCCAGAGAGAAGCTCTGAAGGGCAGTGGGGGGGCTCCGACGCTCAGCCGAGTCAGGGAGACGTGGACATAGCAAGCTCCGAGGCCTGTCTGCCTGCCTTCTGCTGCGGGCTTGGGGCCCCAGAACGCTCCTTCTGGTCACTCTCATGCCCTGGAGCCCCTGTCCACTAGGCGGGAGTGGTCTCCATGCTCCGAGCAGTGTGGCTGTGTCTTCAAAAGGAACATTACGGTCATGTGGTCTGACCAACAGTGTTCACCCCCTTTATTAGGGCAAGAAGCAGTCCGTCAGGTGAAGCTGCCAAGCTGAGCTACTGAAACTTCTAGGACATCTGGGAACCTTTCCGGCAAGCCTGGAGAGGACAGTTGAAGTCGACAGTCCTGGAAAATTCAGGAAGCAAGCTTGCTGTCATGGCTCGAGACGGTGGGGCCTGTGCACCATCATGAGACCCACAGGCAGGCCCTTCTGAGCAGCACAGGGCAAACTCCTAATAAACTTCTGGCTGTTGTTCAGGGCTTAACACTTTAAAAATGATGCACTAAATCCACAGAAAAGCCCTAATAAAGTAAGAACTGATGCCCTGACAATTTGCAATGAAACATCCCGTGGTGGGATCCCCGGGGGGCAGCTGTCTTCTTGGCACAGTGATTCGGCCAGACGACGCTGCTCATTAAAGCACCTGCACAGGAGGGTGCCTGCTGACCTCTGAACTCTGCGATGAACCCTGCTTCTTCACCCCGAGACCCACGCGTGCGGGGGGCCCAGGGGCGGGACCCCAAGGAGGCGAGGGAGCAATCGTAATGAAGTCCACCTGACCCGCAGCCTTTGAGCCCAAAGGAAGGTGCCCGTCTTCTAGGCATGTGTGCGAGATGGTCGGTGCCGGTGCCGGTGGGCATCTGTACATTCTGGTTAATGAGCAAGCGAATGGGATAATTCCAGAGCCTGGTGCTCCTGTCTGTCAGCTTTTGCCCATTACTATCAACTTGTAATCCTACTCGGTTTTAAAACTTACAACACCAGCAAAGAGCTGCAAAGACATGCCCACCCGCATGCGGACTGAAGATGCCATGGGGTCAGTGACGGCCACGTGATGGAGCCCAAAGTCGTCTCCAGGCTGCGTGCACGCCTGGACTTCCTGTTGAAGTGCCGCTTCAGACTCCGAGAAGCCTTTGATATTTGCTGGGCAGAGGATTGGGCATTGCCCCAGGAAGGATACCTATCAACCCCGTGGGAGCAAGGGCACCCAATGGGACTTGGAAATTAACCCCAATGTCAAAGCTTCAAGAATGACCACAGGGCCACTGAGGCAGCGGCATCTCAACAAAACAATTGACACTTGATTTCGTTCAGATAGGGGGTGATCTGGCAATTTTATATCCATATAAACCATTTCTTGATTTCTACTGCCCGTCACAACAGTGGAGAAGCCCTTCACACCCCTGTGACAGGCTCGCGGGGCAGGAGGAGAGGGCCTGGGCCCCTGAGTCCACTCCATGGGGCGTTCCCACCAGCAGGCCAGGGCCGCAAGGGACCCGGGAAGGCGATGCCCCAGCCAGCTCTGTCAGTTCTTGCTCAGAGGACCTCAGTCATCGTCAGGAATGGCGCTCCCGTCCTGGCTGTGCAGACCCAGGATCCGGGCGGGCAGGGCTCTGGATGGTGAGGTCCCAAGTGGGATTTGGATGGCCAGACGCGGACGCTGCCTGGACAGGCTGATGGTTCAGAGCTGCCTGCACCTCCAGCAGAGGGCCTTTGTCAATGGTCAGTACTTTACTTCTAACCTCTTTCGCAGTAATTTGCTCTTTATTTTCCCTGGAAGTTACTACAAACAGGTTACTTGTCTTTTAAATAGTTACAATCTTGTCTACAGAGCTTGTCGGGCATCCATCCTCCCCCCACACACCTGTGCCTCCCACGCCACCAGCTTGTGGCAGGCTGACTGGTGGCGGCTGTATGTGTCTCTGGGCCTGCTGCTTGGCCTTGCAGATGGTAGCAGATCCCTCTACTGGAGGCTCTGCCCCTGAAGGGGGTGCTGCCTTGGCCTCTGTCAGCAGCCACACCTGCTGATGGCTGTGGGGGCATGCCACCCTGGCATGTCTCCAGCCCTCGGGGTGACGGCTGGCTTTGCATTGGCTGACGGGTGAGGTGGGCAAAGTCACTCCTGTGCGTCCAGCTCTCCCATGTGTGAAATTCCTGCTTGTCTTACTGGTGGTGGGAGACTTGCATACAATGATTTTTCAGGAACCTAGCATGGTGGCCGGTGTAGGAGAGATGCCTGCTCCATCTCCTAAGGGTGGGGTCTCCCCAAAGGCCTGGAAGGCAAACAGGCTCATAATACCCAGGTCACAGACACATAGGCCATGCATGAGGCAGGGTCAGGCGCTCCTCTGGCTGCGTTTCCAATCGCCTCCTCCCTGGCCTTCGAGGATGTGAGCCAGGGAGCGTGTCCTGCTTCCGAGCGTGGTCTCCATGTGGTTTCTACAGCCAAAGTTCAGGCTTATCTACAAAACTGGAAGTGTGTGTGTGTGTGTGTGTGCATGTGGCGTGTGACTTTCTTTTTTAGTCGAGAGGATTTGTCTTGGACTCCTGAATTCTCCCTTGGTACAGCTACCTGTGGTCTCCTAAAAGGCTGTGGACTCCGAGATCCCGGGGCTGAGGCAGGAGAACAGCCAGGAACGTTCTCAGGAGCTGCCCGCGGAAGCCCGGGAGGGGTCACTGCGCACAGGCGTGGCCTCGGGGCGGCAGGAGGTGCTGCTGGAGACGCTGAGCCTGGCACTGCGGCGCGGGTCCGGGACAGAAGCACGCAGGGTGGTCTCTGCTGTCCTTGCCACTCGGTGCCTGGCACACAGCTTGAGAACATTTGCCAAGTCATATTTTTACTTTGACTATAAATACAAATGCCAGTTCCCTTAGAGATCATGCGGGCAAGCTTTCTGACAAAACAGAAAAATGCCCTACAGAGTGAAGAAAGGGAGGAAAAGCAGAAGGGGGCCACTGCCCAGACCCGGTCATCCTTACGCAGGAAGGAGACCGTGCAAAAATACTCGGCAAAGACGGACATTCACAACAGGCGGAGGGCCATTCGGTGGCCTGTGGGGGGCGCGTCTTCAGACAGCTATGCTCCGCAACAAAGATCGTTGGCCTCGACCCCCAGGCACCTCTGCAGCCAGTCTCCTGCAGGGCGACGGTGTGGCGGGCAGCCAGCATGGCGCCTCCCTCCGTCCCTCCGTCCAGCCCTAGGGAGGACACATACAGCCCTGCCGGGGAGCGCACAGCTGGGGCTCAGTGCCCCTCCACGATGGCACCCTTGCAGCCCACCGATGTACATGCCACTCACAGAACAGCCAGGTGTTCCAGAGCAACACCCCTTAGCATCCGCGGCTGTGTTTCCTGGTTCCTCTGTGTTTTGCACTGTTTCTCATAAATGGGAGACCATTGAGCAGTGGGGAAGTCACTGGAAAGACAGACATGCCATCAAAAAATTATGATGTAAGACCAAGGGCCAAGCTGGGGCCCCACAACAGGCGAGACGGAACCAGGGCCGAGCAGAGGGCACGTGCCCTGCACTGCCCGCCCCAGGGCCAGAGCCGTCCTCTTCTCTTAGTTCCACAGTCTTGGGCAAGTGACCTGACCCCAATGTGTCTCTCAGTTGTAAATACATGGACTGCAGGACACACGTACGCCCCAGGATGGTAGGAGATCAAAGATGAACTTGGCTTTGGAGTGTTCTGGGAAAATAAACGATCCTACGTGCCTGAAGAGTTGGCTGGAGTCTCCAGGCTGGGTCCCGTTTTCTAAGCATGGCTTGGTGTAGACCCACAGGCCAGAGCTCTAGGCACCCAGGGATGCACCTCAGGCCGGGCTGAACCCGTGTGGTGCATTGCCTGGTGCACGGCTCTGGCTCTGGCTCATGCGGGACTGGAGGACCACCTCTGCCGTGTGGCCTGAGGGTGGCCGCCTGGTCCTGGGATGCACCTCCAGCTGTGGCAGCTCTAGACGGAGTGTCCTTGGGGGTCATCTGACAGGAGCTTGCGTTTCCCTGCTGCCCCCCCGAGTGATGCCTGTGCTCAGCCCCTCATGGTAAGGCGCAGGGGGCTGGCCCGGGGAGCTGCTCACGTTCATGACCTCCGCCTCCGACCGGACACCCCTCCAGCCAGTCTGCCAGGAGGAGGTCTCACTTCAAAGCCCTTCTCCCTACAGGACTCAGGATCCTGCCTCACGCCCGGGGTGGGGCTCCTGCCTGGCTGCTCCATGTCCCTTCATTCTCCGGCTTCTGCCTCCGAGTGACCCTACAGACAAGGTCCGGGACGTGCAGAACGTCTGTGACTTGGCCCAAGGTTACCAGCCTGGAAAGACACTGGGGCTGGAGTCCACGCCGGGCTCTGAGACCCCATGATTGACCCTCGCCCTGTGCCGCCTCCCACCCCTGCGGGCCGGGTGAGATCACTTCCCTGCGTGGTGACTTCTGAGGACAGGTCCTGTATCTCTGCCTGCTTTCTGCAGGCCTCAGGCCCCTCCCCACTTTGACCTTGGTGACCTTTAGGGACTGTCACGCCTGTCTCCTTTGTTGCCAAGCTTCCTCAGCAGCAACTGCCTCCTGGCTGTATGGCACCGTGTCCGATGTCACCTCTGAACCCCTGATTCAGAGCCACCTGTGACCTGCTTCCTCAACCCCAAGGCCTCGTTGGTTTTTATCCCATGGAGCATTTGAGGCTGTTCACTGTCCTGACACCATGTCCCGGATTCCCTGGCTCCCCAGGGCTGTGCCCCAGGTCCCCGCACCTCTCAGGGGCCACGCCTCTGCCAGGCCACAGCCCTGGACTCAGACCAATGCCTGTGACCCTGACCTCCCGTTTAGAGCTGGGCTCTGCACCTCCAGCGGCTTCCGGGCCTCACTATCCGTCGTCTGATGCACTTCAAAGCCGCACCGAGTGTCCCTTACACGCGGACCTCCCCCAGCACTGTCCGTTCTTCCATCTCACCTCTGCTGCCCGGCACTCTGCCCCTTTCCTGCTCAGACACCTGCTCTCCTTACGAGGGAGGGGCGGTTTCCTCCGCTCTCCTGTGAGGTCTTGCGATGTTACAGCACCAGCCCAGGACCTCTCCCTAGTTGTTCACTGAATAAGTGACCTGGCCATTCTCCAGCCTGGAGCCTTAAAACCACACTGAGTTGTCATTTCTCTGCTCCCCTACCAGATCATCAATCACATTCTGGTGTCTGTCGCCAGGACTGTCAGGAAATGTACAGACTTCTAGGCACTTTTCAGTAGTGTGTGATCATCCCCACCCCTCAAAGCGCTTGCCACCAGCGGACCCACGTCGGGTACTTCGCTGAGTGGAAGGACCCCCATTCCCACGGCTTACGCACCCCGTGGCCAGGGCTGAGCTGAGCGCCTCTCCCATGTGCGGCCTTGTGTGCTTCCTCCGCCGCTGCGCTTATCCAAACTCTGCCCGTTTTTCTTTTTAAAATGTTCACATCAATTTCTAATAGCTCTTCGCATATTTAAGTATGAGCTGCTTTGCTCATCTCATAGCGTTGCAAGTCTTTCCTTCCGGCTTTCCTGTGGTCATGTACTCGGCTGGTGATGCTTTTCTGTTTGTGATGTGGGCGGTCCATCCAGTCACTGCTGAGTCCCAGTGCTCAGCCGAGGGGCGGTGGCTTCGGTTCGGGGCAGCTGTCAGCCCTCCCATCGGAGGACCCCAAGCTCCTGGGCCCGGGGGGACCTCAGTGGGCATGTCCGCTCTGGGCTGGCATGACAGCCTCACTCACTCCTGGTGTCTGCATCCTTGTGCCTGTGCCCACAAGCCAGCCAACGGGGGTGGTCCCTTCTCCAATCAGTGCATGTTTCAGCTATACACGCTCCTCAGGTGGAAGTGATCAGAGAGACGGCACCCTGCTTCGACAGTTAAAACCACACGTGTGGCCAAGAACTATTTTCAATAAGGCGTAAATTACAGTCTGTGCTCTTGAGCAGGTCTGCAAGTCTGCTTCTGAGCCTGTATCTGATTTATAGCCAGTATTTTGCAACTCTCCCTAATGTAAATTTTGAAGAGGTACAAAAAATAAAATTCAAAGATTCAAATGTTTTGACCTAGAAAAATATTAAAGAACTTTCCGTTTATATAAGTTAAAAAAAATTATCCTAGTGATTTTTTAGATCATAAAATTTTTAACCAGTTTTTAAAGAATTTCATTTACTTATGTTTTAAGGGGAGAACACTGCTAGAAGACTAAAGAACAGAAAAATCAGGACGCTTATGTCTACAAATGACAGAATGTAATCTACAAGCTACATATGTTTTCAGGGTAGGCAAAATACCCTATTCCACAGAAAATTTTCAGAAATTAAAACTTTTCGGAAATTGTTAAATGAGAAACAGACATGGAATTCTGAGACAGTTCTAGAAACAGAGGTTAGCCTTTTTTCCCCTCCATTGTGTGTCTTTGCCCTGGAGCCTCGGTTCTATAGGCATAGTCGGTGTAGTGGAATAATGTTTTCCCCGGCACTTAGCCTGGAGTCCGATGGACGTGAGGGCTCAGGACAGGCCTGGAGGAAATGCAAACTGTGAAGTCCTGTGCGCATGTAAGGGGTGACCGTGTCGGCCGTGAGTGGCCTGGGGCCTCAAGGCCCTGTGCTGGCTGCCCTTCCTATGGACGGGCCTCACCACGCATCACTACTGACACCTGTTTGCATGGCCGCATGTCCTCCTCACTGGAAGAAATCACGTGTGAGGCAGCCCCCCACCCCTGGGGGCTTTCGGAGGGCAGGCATGACACAGCAGCGTGTCACAGGGGGGCTATCCAGGATATAGGGAGAGAGCCTGAGGGCGGAGGGATACAGCAGGCAGGAGGAGAGGGTCCCAGGGGGGTTACCAGGGAGGACACTGAGCTGTGACCAAGGGCTTAGGGGGGCACTGAATGTGGCTTGATGCCTGACGTCAAGCCCTACGGCGAAGAGGTCCAGGTGGGTGACTCGGCCCACTGGGGGCCATGCATGGAAGTTTCACCCACTGGGTGCTGGGATGTAGGCCTGCCTGGGACTTAGCCCTCCACCCTGGCACTGCCTGGACCCAGTGCTTAGGAGGGCAGTGGTGTGGCTTTAGCTGGGTGTCATGAGGTGGGTGGCAGCCAGATCCCACAGCCACTAGAGTGGACGGTGACGAGGGGGCCCCGCAGCTGGTTGAGAGGTTGGCCTGAAGGACTGAGGCAACATGAGAGCTTAGGAGGCTTGAAGAAAACATCCCTCTTACTTCTCTGAGCCCCGGGTTGGACCTGCTCACCCAAGGGAGGAGTGGAAATGAAGAGAAGACAGCAGGGAGCAAGGGCCCCAGGGGGGAGAAGGCAGAGGCCCTGGAGGGGGCAGCAGAATGGAGGCAGCATGGGGAGGGTGCCGGCAGGTGACAGCAGAGACCTTAGATGGGGACAGCTAGCCGGCAGAGTCTGGACCGATGCCTCCTGCCATCAGGAGTCCAGGACCTGGGTCAGTTGGCACACGTGCAGAGTGCCCAGCCCCCCCACGTGGATGGGCCGCCCGGCTCGGTGGGACGCACACAACCCGGGAGGGGCCGGCTTTACCTTGCAGGAAGCCTTCTCTCCCAGGAACGGAGGCAGCGTGGCTCCGTGGCCGGACGCAGGCCAGAGCCAGGGTTCTCTCCGACTTCTAATCCTGGTCCTCCCCAGCTTGGGATGGTGGCCAAGTCACTTAATTTCTCTGTGCCTTGATTTCTCCATCTGCAAAATATGAACCACTATATAAAGCACCTGATCATTCCATGGACACCTTAGGAAGGACTCTCAGCCCACACAGACCCGTCAGCCCGTCCAGGGACCAATGCCCTTTGTCCTGTCCACGGAGGATTTTTCCTCTCGATGTGGGGCCTGCTGTTTTGACTGAGAAAGGTCTGCCCAGGGACTTGTTCCCACCTGGAAAATTCTGCTCCCTGCCTGCTAAGTGAGCCCTGCAGTCTGCAAGGCACTTGGCTCTACCTGAACAAAAGGTTCTAGAACTCCTCTGGGCTCGCTTACAGACACACTCCTCCCAGATCCGGGCCAGATCAGCCCACCCAGCAGCAAGGGAGGGTGGTTCCAGCCCACAGTCCACACATAGTCCTTACTGGGCTAGGATTTCTCCAGGGGCTTCAGGGGCTGTAGGATGAGGCTGGCCTCCTTCAAGTTTGCAGAGCTATGGAGTTTACAAAACATTGTTTGCTTTTCCATTATGCCATTTAGCCACCAACCAAACTGGATGCTAATTTTGTGCATGACGAAACGGACACTCATAGAAGCTGAAATATTTGCTCAGACCCTCCCAGCGAGTTTCAGGGAAAGCCTTGACTGGCACGGAACTCTCCTAAGCTGAGGATGCCTGCCAATGTAACAGGGTCTGTTCGAACGCACTCCCAGGGAGGGCCTATGGGGCTATGACTCAGGACACAGGACTGGAGTCCTGACGGTCCTGGATGACCCTTTGGGTGGTGGCACTGGGAAAGTTCCAGTTTCCATGGATACTCATTCAAGAGGTTCATTCATTCAAAAGGATTCAGCGTATCTTGCTCATGTGGTTTACCCGAACCAAAGGTCTCTGGGCTGCTCTAAACCTCTACAGGTCAAGTGACCAGAGAGGCCCAGTGATGCTGAGAGACGGAGCTCTTGGGAATTTGCATGGTAACCCTGGCATTTCACTTAACCAACTTAACATGATAACTAGCATAACATTCACAGCAGTGAACTATCAGCTTGTATCAACTTGCTTTGTAATTCCTCATGTGAACAACAGGCGAGTGGAGAGTTGAGTTAAATGAACAAATGGAGTCCCTGGGGTCATTTTCATCAGAACTCAGAGCTCAGCACCCCTTCCTGTTTCCTGGGAACCAACCATCCTTGCCTTCCTCCGCTGGCCATTAGGAACTGAGCTACAAATCCTTCCTTGTGTACTTGCTTTTCCTAAGGCTTGACTTCATCCTCTAAGTGTCCAAACATATGTGTCTTAGAAGACACAAAGGCATAGACCACAGAGGATGTAAATCATGAATTCCCAGAAAGAAAAGAATTATACCAGATTTGTCTTTTGTCTTTTCAACTTTGCCCTTTTAAACAGAAGAACTTCTCCCCACCTCCTCCTTAGGATTTAATCCTTCCCTTTAAACTTCACTGTGAGCTCTTTGTCTGTCTTATGGCACAATGCTCTGGACCACTGCACTGGGCCTTGTGCCTGAGGTGCCTGTGCCTAGGCTTGGTCCATACAGGTTTGTTGACTGGATGACAAACAAGAAAGATGAGGAAAGGGAAGAAAGAAAGGAATAGAGAGGGAAGGAAGGAGGGAGGGAAGGGGGAGGGAGGGAGGACAACACTCCCAGGTTATGTTATACAAGTGATTCAACCAACCCATGCAATGTTTAATGTTTTAAAAAATCTGAAGTTAGACAGACCAGGCTATTGAAGCACTACATTACCACCTCATGAGCTGAACCATTTTATATGCATGAATTTCCTAGTTTTCAGTCTCTAAATTAGCTAATACACCAAAGGGTCTAGCTCACTGTGAATCGTCAGTAAGTGGTAGGAAGTGGTAGGCTTGGTCTACCACTTTCCAGTTATTGGTGTCTTCTTTAATTTCTCATGAGTGTCTTGTCAGGGTATAGTAGGTCTTTCACCTCCTTGGTTAGGTTTATTCCTAGGTATTTCATTCTTTTGATGCAATTGTGATGGAATTGTTTTCCTGATTTCTCTTTCTGCTAATTCATCGTTAGTATATAGGAATGCAACAGATTTCTGTGTATTAATTTTGTATCCTGCAACTCTGCTGATTTCAGTTATTAGTTCTAGTAGTTTAGGGGTGGGTTCTTTAGGATTTTTTTATGTACAATATCATGTCATCAGCAAACAATGACAGTTTAACTTCTTCCTCACCAATCTGGATGCCTTGTATTTCTTTGTTTTGTCTGATTGCCGTGGCTAGGACCTCCAGTACTATGTTAAATAACAGTGGGGCGAGTGGGCATCCCTGTCTTGTTCCCGATCTCAGAGGAAAAGCCTTCAGCTTTTCACTGTTAAGTATGATGTTGGCTGTGGGCTTGTCATATGTGGCTTTTATTATGTTGAAGTACTTGCACTGATATCCATTTTGTTGAAAGTTAATATCATGTTTATATATTATCATTATATATGAATTTACTAACATACCTACATGCTATCTCTGCATTTTTGTTTCCCACTTACAGCTGTGTGGATGTAAACTGCAGCAATGTGCAGAGAACTCTGGCTCCCTAAATATGAAAGCTTTTAATTAATTAAATCAATATTTCCTGAGGGTTCACTTCTTGACATCCTGCTAGACTTGAGTGACTTAGTATAAAACAAGATAGATAAGATACTGCTACATAAATTCAAAAGAAGGCTAAAAAGAAAAGACTAGAGAGAAGTCAGGATCAGAATAGTTGCAATCTTGAATATGCAGAAAAATAATTACTTTGGATATATAGAAAAATAGAGACTTGAAGAAACAGGAAGAAGAAAGACATAAATCACATTTGGGTAAAATAGAAACACCATGCATATCATTAAATTTACCAAAATCTCCACCAATAATTGAGAAAAATACAACATAATCCTGAAGACAAAAATTAAAATAAGTCAATGCACTGTCAACATGTTCAGTTTTAATACTGTGACATAGGCAGACATTTGCCTTTTTAGAATTAATTACTTCATAAAACTATGCTTATAAAGAGAAGCATTTTGCAAGTAGCTAGTATTCAACTGAATGCTAACAATATTACCCAGAAAAACACATACAAATAGCTCATATTTAAAAATTAAATTATATACTAATGAGTGACAAGAACACTTAATTATGGTTCCACTCATGCTCTCAGCATACATTAGATTGGATTTGAGAGTCCTATTTCCTGCAGTTGTCACGCCAACCTGAAGCACATTGTCTGAGAGTTGTGTGATTCGCTAACAATGAAACCACGTTAGACAACGGCCCTTAACCCAGCATAGGAACTTCCCTGCTGGAAGCAGCCTGTTTATAGTATTCGAGCAGAAGATGGCTCATTCAGAGCCCAGAACAGAACATTCACTGTGCAAAGCCCGGTGCTGCCCCCGGGAGGCAGGGAAAGGGCAGGTTGAGCCTCCGGCTGCTCTTCTGCAGCCACCGAGGGGTCAGGAGGCCCCTGCAGCCGGACTCAGAACCCATCAGAACTCCTCCTGAAAGCTTGGTCTTTTTTTTTTTTTTTAAGCCACAGTCAGTGGCAGAAATTCCCTCTGGGGAATTTATTTTAGGAAATCAAGGTCTCAGACCTAATTTATTTCTGTTTATTTGCTTTTGAAAAATTTACATACACGAGTGTATGTATCAGGAGCTAAAAGGAGATGTGAGTCTGCCTGGGGTGTCTGGGCTGGGCCTGTCCCGCCCCGTGGGTGCTGTGGGCACACCTGCCCATCCCACCTCTTGACCCTCCCAGTGGAGAGGCAGGCAGGGCTCCAGGGCCCTCCTTTCTGGACATCTCCAGGGTGTTGCCTAAGCCCCAGGCATTTTCCAGAACACGGCCTCCCAGCAAAGGTCGTGAGGCCCCCTGGGGTGGGAAGCGCCCGCCTCTGGGGTCGCGCACAGCTTAGGCGGCATTGGCCCACTGTTCCGCCTTTTTCACACTGGGCCCTTGGCATCCACACAAACTGAAGCCTGACAATTGGTGACGACTTTCTTCTCCCTTCTTTGACAACTTCTCCTTTATTTTCTTTACTGGGGTTAAAAAAATTCTACTCAGTGGATTTGGACTGGCTAACTTCACCCTCCGCTGACCTCAGCTTTCACGTTGTTTCGGCTCTTTCTCTTTCTCCTCTATCTTCTGGAACGTTCCTCAAATGCATCTTTGAGTACTTCAGTTGCATTTTGAAATGTCGAGAGTCCCATCTTACGTGCCACAATCACTCTTGGTCACAGTTAAGCCTTTGCATTCAGTTTGGTGACTGACTGTTTCTACAAGAAGTCAGAGGCCGTGTCACCCCTGTGTGACCTGCACCAGACCCTGAACTGATATGTGACTGACAGCAAAAGGGGTGACGGAGGGAGGAGGAGAGGCAGCCGTCTCTGTGCAGGACCCCACCTGCGCTTGCCCACCGGCACTCATCTTCATGGTCACTACGCGGACGGGTATCACTCTCCCCACCGTGCAGATTCGAGCAGAAGCGGGCAAGGCGGTAAGTCATTTTCCCATATTTGATTAGTTTATGACAAAGCTGGGAAACCGCTCCAGGGAGCCCTACAGTGCAGCCGTGAGGAGGGGCTCCATGGGCCTTTTGTGGGCCCTGCCACTGCCTCCAGGGGCCAGATGAGCAGACAGTGGGCCTCTCCGCCTTCTGACTGGAGGTGCTGTTCGCCAGCTTCCGTCTCCCTCGGGCGGGGCCTGGCTCGTCTTTTCTAAGTGGAGCAAGGCTGGTGGCTTTCAAGTCCTCGGCCACCATCCATCGTGAGAGACGCATCGGATTCCTGCTCCAGCGCACAGACCGCGCACGGCACAGGGACCTGAAGTTGATCACAAGCAAGCATCTCACGGAACAGCGCCGGTTCTTCGAGAACCTCTGAGATCCACGCTGGCGCCGAGGATGTCGGGACGTGTGGACGGACTCCCAGAAGCACGTCGGCAGCCTGAGGGCCAGTGGACTCACAGTGTCACTCTAATGGGAACACTGACCATCAGACCCCACCCACTGCTACAGATACTTTAAGAGAAACGCTGGATTGACCACTACAGCCGCAGGAACTCCAGAGGACTGGCCCAGGCCCCCACGGCGCCCTGAGGTAAAGCCTGCAACTGCTCTTGGGGCCTCAGCCCTGTTCTCTGAGACTCGACTTGTCGTCCCAACACGGCCACATGACCAGGAGCCTCGTGTCTATGCCTCTGGCTTCTATCTCTCAGCTCAGCCTCACAGTTGATTCCAGATGCCTTTTCTATGTAGATATTTCACATAAACCAGTAAAAAAAACCCCACCAGGTTTCAGGGTAATTTACCAAGCATGCACTGAAACCATCTCCACATTCCCTGTGTTTGTGAAGTGACAGTATTCCTGCCACCAAGTCCCCTCCCTCAGGCCCTGCTGTTTCGGTGGCCTCCGTGGCTGCCTCTCCAATATCCGTCCAGGCATTTTTCTCTTTTTTGGGCCTCCCCAGCTTTAATCCACAGCTGTGACCACGGCCCATGTCCCCACTGACCCATCTCTGTGCACCTGTGAGGGCGTCCTCAAGCCCCATGGCTCCACCTCCATGGCCTCCTGAGATGCGGCCTCGTGGAGTGACCGCCGTCCAGGCCCCCTTCCTGCTGACAGCCCTTTGGTGTTTCTCCATCACCCCCAGGAAGTCAACGCCGTCCCTGTGGCACTGACATAGAAGCTGAGCCACCTTGGGGCCCTTCCCAATGCTGGCATCTACACACGTTCCTCTGTGTGGACTGTTTCCTCATCTTTGACTAAGTCCCTCGTCGTCTTCTGGGAAAAGCTTCAGTGGCACCGTCTCCCCAGGCTGAGTCAGGACCTCCACCCCCAGGCTGGTTCCAGGCCCCTCCAGGGCTCCTATGGCACTTTGTGGTTTCTTGTTTTCATGACATGTACGCCATTTATTCACTTTATCCATTCAGGTCTTCTGGGGGATGTGCCAGGCTCACTCAAAGGGGAGAGGACAGTCTTCCAACCAATGTCGCTGGGGCACGGGGACATTCTCATGCAAAAGATGGATTTGAATCCCTACCTCACACCATGTATAAAATAAATCAAATTGGACCAAGACCCAAATGTAAGAGATGAAATTATAAAAATCTTTGAAGTAAAAAAGAATAAATCTTGAAGACCTTGGATTTGGCAAAGAATTATATAACAGTCAAAAGTATAAGGAACAAAGGAAAAAATAGGTACATCTGATTTCATCAAAAAAAAAACAAACTTCTATATTAAAATTACACTTCAAGAAAATAAAGAAGACAACCCCAGAGGGGAGAACATATTTGCGAATCATGTCTGACAAGGGACTTGTTTATAAAAAGAACTCTTACAGCTCAATAATAAAAAGAAAAATCCAATTAAAAATGGGCAAAAGCTATGAATAGATATTTCTCCAAGAAGACATACAAATGGCCAATAAGCATATGAACAGACATTTGACATCATTAATCATCAGATAAATGCAAATAAAAACCACAGTGAGATACTACTTCATACCTACAAGGAAGGCTAGAATCAAAGTCAGGTAATAACAAGTGTTGGTGAGGATATAGAGAAATCCGGAAACTCACACACTACTGGTGGGGACATAAATGGTACAGCCACTTTAGAAAACAGCCTGGCATTTCCTCAAACAATTAAGCAAAGAGTGACTGTATGAGGCAGCAATCATACTCCTAGGCAAGAAATGAAACCAGTGCACGCAAAGACGTGGACAAGTACATTCTCAGCAGCATTGTTCATAATATCCAAAATGCAGAATCAGCTTAAATCTCCATCAAATGCCGCATGGATAAACAAACCATGGTCTATCCACATACTGGAATATAATTCAGTCATGAACAGGAATGGCTGACACACTGACACATGTACAACACGTCTGAACTCTGAAAACACTGTGAAAGTCAAAGAAGCCAGACTCAAAGACCTCCCACCATGTGACTGCATTTGTGGGAAATGCCCAGAATGTGGGCATGTGGAGAGATGGAAGGTGGATTAGTAGTTCCCTTGGGCCGGACGGGATGTCCTGCCTAATGGGTGTGCATCTGCTAGGCACTGGAGGCTGGTTCTCCCTGGTGTTTGAAGTGTTTGTTTCTTTCAACAATCCCAGAAGCATCTTCCTCAGTCTGTCCTGTGATGGTGTGTAACCCACACTGGTTAGGTGCTAGCAAGCAGCCAGAACGGATCCCAGAGCAGCTAAGTCACAGGCTTACTGTGGTCAGACCGCAGCTGGGTAAGAGAAAGCATCATGGAAGTGATGGGAGGCAGGTGGTCCGGAAGGACGTGCACCATATCCGTCTGTGAGACGTCCACTTAGAAAGAGGTGGTGTGCTGACTTTGGCTCAGCAGAAGCCCACAGGGTCAGGTGGCTTGGCTCACTCACAGTTAGGTGCTGGGACCTCATCCATGCCACGTGTTGTGCTGGGTCTCGGGGACGCAGCAGGGACAGACCTGGAGCAGCTGCTCTCAGGGACCCACAGCCTAGGCAGGCGACAGGCAGGCCCATGGCATGTGGCCTGTCAGGTGGCACGGGCGCCAAGGAGTCGGAGGGGGAAGGTGGCACCCAGACAGGGCAGAGAGGGCCTCAGGATGAGGAAACCTGGACACTGTAATGTGGGGGCTCACTGTTTGCTTTCCCAGGGTACCAAGGGGGGCAACACCTTGGAGGTGCGGGATTCTGTAGAAATAAACCAGAATCCACTGTCTCAGGGGAACTGGGGGGGGCATCCATGGAGGCCGAACTTCAGATAACAGAAGAAAAAATTATGCTCATAATCAGGAGAACAGCTGGTGTGCTGGGTAAGGTGAGCCAAATAATGATATGATAATAAGATAAAATTATATACATATACATACGCATCTATATGAATTTACACGATAGGAAAACGTGGAACCACACAGGCCCAGGTGGGACAGGCAACGGAGTGTCTGATCCCCGTTCCGTCGGTCTCAGCCGTGGCATCGGACTTACAGCAGCAGGTCTCATCTAATAGCAGGCCCCAGTCCCTTGGTGCGGACAGATGTCACCTCACAGATTCACCCGCTTACGTTACAGCCTAAACGAGACAGTGAAGGAGCCTGGCTGGTAACCGAGTCCAGAGACCCAGCAGGAGCAGCGCCTCCTCCGTCAGGTGGCTGGGGCAGCCGGGCCCCGGGCCGCCTTCCCGCCCGTGCTGTGGCCTGTCCGCACCCACTGGGCCATGCCCTTGTGTACAGTCTGCCAGCTCATTCTTCTTATGCTAAACACGCGGCAAATACGTGTCCCCGTTCTGTCACTGCTCCTCCGCTCTGTAAGCCTTTCGTGTCCGTGCGTTCTCAGCTCTGCTGTACTTCCGCTCACCAGTCTCGTTTTGTCTGACCTCTGTTCTCATGCTGAAGCTGGGGGCTTCCTGGGCTAAATTAAAAGACTTACTCAGGGATTTTCTCCAGAATCCTGGAAATCACGAATAGCTCACATTTAGTGTGACGAGTGGACAGTAGGAACCTAACTGGGCAGGGTGGTTCCAGGGAGCACACTCCCTCCGAGCAGCCACCCTCCAGACCGGGGAGCCTCGCCCAGCAAGCCCTTGAGCTCCTTGCCTCATGTGGGACCAGCTCCTTGGGCACAAACGACATCTAGGCGAAGACGGACAGACAGGGCCAAGGGGTGGATGGCTCGGCGGGAATGGCCCGCTGGGCTTGGACCACGGGGGCTTCCCCAGATGCCAGGGACTCTGCCTTTGCTAAGGAGGGGGATGTCTGGGGTCTGACCAGAAGGAAAGGCAGATGTTGGAGTGGGAACAGCAGAGACATTTCCAGATGGAGGGAGCAGGCTAGGGAGAAAGAGTTTAGGTAGAGGGACAAACAGGGGCAGGGGCAGGTCGTCATAGGCTCCTGAAACCACAGGATGGGGTGGCCTCGTGGCCCTGTTCTGCCTGGGGCCGGATCAAAGGGCATTCAGCAGGGCCCAGTGACCCGGGTAATTTATAAGCAACCCCTCAGGCCTGGCCTCACGTGGTTTTCCTGGCATCAGAGTGGGGCTGCACTCCGGGACTCCCCGGCGGCTCTGAGACCCTGCTGGTCTCCAGACACCTGGAAGGGACAGCCATGCCTCTTGTGTGCATTTGTTAAAGTGACCAAAACTCCGTGTCTGTGAGGGGGGTCACCGGAGTAAGGTGTGGTTCTGGAGAAGTTCTGAGTCTGAGCAGGCCAGACTCCGTCCCCAGCCTCAGGGCAGAGGGCTGGCAGGAGGACGTGGGGCGGGGCGGGAGAGGGCTGCACCCCCCGTGCGCCGGGGCAGTGCGCACCGGGACACGAGCAGCCTCGGAATGCGGTTAAATGCAGCCTTGGCCACCCCGCAGCCCACGTCTGCCCACGAGGGCGGTCGTTCCTTCCGAGCAGGGGCAGGCTCTCTGCGGGGTCCCAGCTGGGGCTGCACCTCCCAGCAGGGCAGAGCACCCGTCTCGCCCTTGAGCTCTGACACCGCTTCCACGCGGTCTGGGAACTACGGTGTGAGCCCCCACTGGGTCAGCATCTGCTCGGGGAGGTTTAAACGCCCTTGGCTTTACGGGTGTACTTTTCCTTTGTTAGGCTGCGTTCCACAGCATTAACTTTGAGTAGTTCTTAAATGGGAGGAAACACCACTTCAGCCACGGAACCGAGAGCGGTTTCCACCCCTCCTCTTCCTCCGGTCAGTCGGTCAGGCCGTGTCTGTGGTCTGAGCCATACGCAAGACGCTGACGCAGGAGGTCAGCCTGTGCTCGGTCGTCCCCCGACACGTGATTTCTCACCCGCGCTGACAGGGCCGAGCGGGTCCCAAGTGCCGAAGAGGGAGCCGCCCGCGTGTGACCAGCGACGGGGACACTTCAGCCCAGAGGATTTCTTTGCTGAGAGCCGGCCAGTGCTGAGGGGTGAGCCACCCAGGGCTTGCTGACCGATGGAGGCCCGGTCAGTTCTCCACCATCTGGAGGAGGCAGCGGCTCCGCCAGCCATGGCTGGACTCGCCCGTCCCGTGGAAGGAGTGTTACCACCCTTCCTGTAAGTGCTGTGTGTCACCACACCTGTTGGGTATGGGTTGGACTTTGTGCCTCGAAAATTCACATGCTGAGCTTCTAACCCCCAGGACCTCAGAGTGACCTTATCTGGAAATTGGGTCATTGCAGATAAAATAAGTTGACATGAGGTCACACAGACTAGGGTGGCCCTGATGTGATGTTACTGGTGTTCCTATAAAAAGGGGCTTTGGGCAAAGAAACCCAGGCAGACAGGAGGCCGGTGACCACTGTGCAGAGAGCAGGGCCACGTTTCTACAAGCCAATGGGCACTGAGATGCTAGCTGACCCCCGAGGCTGGGTGAGCAGCCTGGACAGACCCTCCCGCATGGCCTCAGAGGGGCCTGGCCCCCAGCACTTTCCTCAGACAGGAACCCCATCCGCTAGGGCGGGAGACATGCCTTTCTGCGGCTTCAGCAGGTCGGCAGGGCTCTGTCCCAACAGCCTGACAGCAGGGCCCGGCCCCCTGCCCCTCGGAGCCTCTGCCCGACCGGGTCTGCGATGGGAGGCACACAGCCTGGGGCTCCAGGAGGCAGGGCCTCACCACTCTCCTCTTCCCTCCTCACTCTCCCCTGCCTCTTATTTCAGAGCCACTGGCAGCGACCTCTTTGGGGGTTACTCGTTTGGATGGAGCTGAAGGTTGAGGGTCACAGCCACATGCCAACCAGGAGCCTGTCACCCAGTTCAGCCTTCTGGGTTGAGAGGCATTTTAGACAAATGCCAAATAGGCCTTTCCCTTCTGATGGGACCCCAGGACTGTCTAGTTGTCTCTGGGGGAAACCGGGATGTGACGCATAGTGACTGTCCGGCAATATCACTGCTTGTATTTTGCTTTCCACAACACCTTGCATGCCAGGCTGAGCCTGCCTGAGACTGAAGGACAATCAGGACCACCCTTGTTGGAGTGCAAAATTAGGACAAACCAGTCAATATGCAGATGGAAGTCCTTGAGTACCAGGAGGGCGGGCAAAGGAGGCGATGGGGGTGCCCCATGGCATAGACACAAAGACACAGAAGTGTGCCAGCAGTTGGATCCTTGCTGGGTGGGGAGTGTGGTCACCAGGCTGGGGGTAAGGAGGCTGGAAGCGGGGCCCGAGGTGGGAGGCAACACTATGGCCAGGCAGGACCTGTGGAGGCTCTGGCCCAGACTCCAGCTGTGCCCCTTTTGGGAAGCTGGACGCAGCCACATGCTGAGGAGGCCCCTTCGCTGTGCCCACAGCGCGTTAGAGGGGCCGGTTCACCAGCGCCGCCGACACGTGTACCACTGTGCAGCTGGGAGGTCAGGTTGTGCTCCACAGCTCTGCTGACCTCCCTCCAGAAACTGAGGGGACAGGCTTCCCTGTTGTCACCAATTCTGGCTCTTCTCCAAAGGGGGTGGATTGGGGGTGGGAGGGAAATTCCAGCCCCCGGCTCGGGGCTGAGGCTACCCTGGACACCCACATGATCTGGTGAAGACCCAGCAGGCTGTGGGCCCTGACAATACGATGCTTTATTTGGTCTTTCTGAGCTCAGAGTCCCTGCAGCTGGGCGGGAAGGAGCACGGAAGGTACCACGGGCCAGCGGGATGCCCAGGACACCCTGGCCTGTGGTACAGAGATGCGTCCAGGCCCCCAGCAGCTCACTTTCAGCCACAAACGCCACACTGATGTGGACGCCTTTCCTGCAGGGCGGGAAATGGGAGCTGCGCTGAGGTCACTGCGCTGGGTGCCCAGAGGAGGGCCAGTGTTCAGTGCCCTTGAGGAGAAGAAAAATTCAGGGCAGAAATTGCTTAGCCAGCTTGGAGAGCTTGCAGTCTCTTCTGAGAAGATATTTTATACTGATTTCAAAACACTTCCCTCAAAACAAATGTCAGTTTCAAATAATTCTGAAATTTTTTATCTTGACTATAACCTAAAACTGTGACATACTGTACCTACCTTCTGCTGCTGCTTTTAGTAAAACTGCTTCCCCACAAGGTGCCCAGTGCTCCGGCCCAGGGGCGCTTTCCCATGGCCCGTCCGCCTGGCCCGTCCATTTCTCCTGAAGGCCCTTCGTCCTGTGGCTGATGCAACAACCCATGTCCTAATTCTCAAGCTGCTCTTTCTACCCCCAAATTAAGACATTCCCAAGATTGCATTCCTGCATTTTTCTCTCCTCTGCAATTTTGTTCACCACATGAATTTAACTGTCACCTCTAATTACCCAAGTCATAACGCTTCACCTCTAAGCCTGCTGCTCCATCAACCTCGCAAATTCCCAGTGTCGGCCTCGTTCCACCCAGATACACTTAGGGTCCTTCCCTGCCCCCTGGCCACCCTGCTCTCACTCCGTCGGGCCAGCAATCGACTCTTCTATCTTCTGGATGCGTCTCCCTGTTCGCACCAGAGCTGCGCAGTCTGGGCCGGATCTTCTCAGTCCTGGTGACCCGCCAGCCTCGGGTGGGCCTGTCTCTGTGGGCCCCACTGCAGTCTAAGCCTTCCTGAGCACCCTGGGGCTTTCCACTGTGCATATTTTTGTTTTCTAAATCTGGTACACAAACCCCACTTATAAGATGGGTGGAAGCTCAGATGGCCGAGGGAAGTGGACTGAAGGGCGCAGGGTCCCAATGGCATAGTTCTCCTGTTCCCTGAGGTGGCCTTTGCACTTCCCCAAACCCTGGGTTTAGCAGATCAAGCTGGACACGGCGCACTGCTGCTCAGAATCCTGGGTGGGTCCCCCAAACGCACAGAGGCACGTGTCGCATTCTCCAGGGGGGCCTGATTTCACCTCTGCTGTGGTCTGGTCACCGACCTGCAGGGCCTGGGACAGGAGGGCTGTGTATTATTTACCTGGCATAGGGCTTTACCTGGAAGTGTGCGCAGTAGTATTCTTTGAATTGAAATCGCTTTAAAGGCAGCACATATAAGAAACACTGAGACTGAGTTTTATATTAAAAAGACGTAGATAACTTGGAAGATCACCAGTGTGATTCTTCTCAACTGGAATTCTGGGAGAATTTTGAGGTTTTCTGAGACAAGCTATCAGATGGCTCCCGACAGGGAAGCACGTGCGCTCCAGCTGACCTGATTGTGGTGGAGGGCGGGCTCCTGGTGGCCAACCCGTGAGGGTGACAGCTGCCATGCTCACCTGGGGCGGAAGCCTGCATTAGCATACATTTACATACATTTACATACACCACTTCTGTCACCTCGCTCCCAAACCTGCATGCCGGATACACTTTTCTAAAGGTAGCGTGACCTATGGCAATTATATTCAAACCCGATATTCAGAACAAGATGCATGAAGCAAACCAAAAATCTAATCCAATCAATTACGTGCTTGATTAGGATAAAGGCAGGCAGAGCGTCAGCAGGAGATGGAAGAGCAGGCACAGAGCCCAGGTCTTCTTGGCACCAGGGCTTGGTGGGGCCAACCCCAGTCCCAACCCCCTGAACCCCACCCCAGGCACGGCCCCAGTGGACAGTGGCTGCCACCACGGCGGGCCGTGTGCAGTGAGGTGCTGCACACTCCACATCCAGTTTTGTGGCTACCAACAGTGCTGTGGCATGGCCCCCCTGTCTTTGCTGTGCATCCCCCTGTCAGCTTGCGTGAACACTTCTTGTGGCCCCACTGTGCCAGTCCTCCGTTCTCCTGACCAATTCTGAAGGGCCTGCTGGGGGGGCTCCATGCTCGGCTGCACGGGGTGGGGAGGAGGACAGGTGGGTAGAAGGCCAAGGGCAGGAGGCAGGCGGAGGGACGGCACCCGAGAGCCTGGAGATCAGCTGAGCCTGGCCCAGGGACCCCGGCCTGTCTCTTACCTGCCTCTTGAGGCCCAGGGCCTTAGACAGAGGGCTGCTTCTTGGAGCGCCCGGGGGCTGGATTTGCAGATTGGTGTTGTCCCCCAGGGCTGGGGTCACCCTGGGCCCTGTTGTCGGCTCCAGGGGGCTGTGGTGTGGACTGCCCCCTGCCACAGCAGGCCCCCCAGTGCTCTCTGCTGGAATGCTCTTGAATGCACCCTGGGCCTGCTGCTGGCCACCCCTCAAAGCCAGCAGTGGTGGCTTCTGAGCAAACCAGCCCCCATCACCTTGGGAGCCATGGAATCGGCTTCTGTGTGGCCATTCTGGGATATGAACTGGTCTTCACTGAGTGTGAGTGGTCATGTCATGGTGGGCAAGGCAGAGAGAACAAAGGCCCAGGGCAGAGGAGAGAAACCCAGCACACATAGCAGAGGTGTGCAGACCCCACCTCTGGGTAGCGAGCTGCAATGGGGCAGGGGGAGGAGATACATGGGGACTGAGGCTCCAGGCCTGCCTGCAGCCTGTCAGGGACGTCCACTCAACGCCCACTGGGCAAGGTGCCTGGAGATGCAGCAGGGACGCTGGACAGGTGGCGCTTTGCCCATGGGGAGCAGCCCCGGAGGGAGAGGACGCCACCAGCTAAAATGAGGACTTCACACTGAGCTCAGCCTAGCCTACAGCACTGTGGGTACATCGGGAACTGTCCGCATTACGGCCTCAAGGAGGTTGAGCCTGACCCTGGACTCCTGCACCGTTTGGGGTGTTTCTACACTGTCTATAAATAAATTACCCAAAGGTCATTTACAGGGAAATTTGACAACTAGCGAAGCATTCTGAGGTTTAATGGAGGACATTCTAACTGGCTTCTGTGAAGGCAGCCATCCTGCAAAATAGTGTAGTTAGAGTCATATAACAAGAGGGAGCTGCAAAATGTGAGTTGACTATATTAATATATTAGAAATACAAGTTAAGAAATAATGTGATGTACAGGAAAGATACATTACAGTAACTGACCAACAGCCTCTAGAGGCCAGCTTGGTGAGCAAACCGACAGAGGGTTCGAAGCCGCTAAGCCGACTTCCCACGGCTGCGGGGTGACGGCCCACTCGGGGGACATCACTGTGCTTCCTGCCAAGCTGTGAAATGGGGATGCGGAGGCCAACCCTGCAAGACATGGTCAGGCTGGGAAACGGTGTCAGTGCCCGGAAGGGCCGCGCCTTCTCTGCAGGGAGACCCTCCAGCTCAACAGCAGCTGATGAATCATTTAAGGCTCAGGAACTAAACACAAGTGTGGAATCTGAAGGACACAGTTGTGGCCTTCTTGTTTTTTGCTGAGATGACGCCGGTGCCAGTCTCACTGAGTTTCTATCACGTTTGGGGTCATAACACCAGGTTACATAACAAAGTACTCTTCTAACCATATATCGCACTGCTCAGCCGGTGAGCTTCTGATTTACAGATGCTCCGTGATATCATTTCATACAATACAGAGCATACTCTTCAGGAATAAAAGAACGGGCGTCAGGGGCTGGCACGGTGTGAGCCTGGTGCACTGACTGGCTCCAATGGGGAGTGACCCCAGCCTGGCGGAGACCCTGCAGAGGGGGCTGGGGCCGGAGAGGCAGGGCGCCCTGTGGGGCAGCGTGACTCCTGGCCGTGAGCCTCAGCAGCAGTGGGACTGAGACTCACCAGGCAGCACTGAAGGGATGGGGTGAGAGTCCAACAGGCCAAATTGTTTTGAAAATGGGAAAGAGAAAGATAGAAAGGGCGGCTCCAAGTCTCTGCAGTGGCAAAGAGCAGGAGGAGAAAAGGAGGGTCAGGCAAGACCACTGAAATAAATGAGTGATTTTATACAAGTTCCACACTTGAGAGAATTTTTTTAATTGAAGAACTAGTTTATGTAAGAAACTTTCATGAAAAATAGTACCAGGCCTCCAAAATATGCTCTTGTAAGGCACATGGTACAAAGCACGTATCAGATTGTGTTTGGGAACGTGGCTAATGGCCCTGAGTGTCTCAATGGACCTCTTTCTTGCACTCTGTGCATATACTGGGAACCCCTGCATGTGGTGGGTCTGTGCTAGCTGTGAGGGACATGGGACAAAACCCCGTAAACCTTCAGGCACCTATGGTCAAGTGGGACAGACCAAAGACAAACTGTCCACTGACCCATGTTAAGGGGCACAGAGAAGGGGTATCCAAACCAGAAAAGTGGGGTGTCTGTGTCAGGGAAGTTCTCTGAGAAGATGGTGATAAATGGGGTCTTTACTGAACAAGCCTCTTTGAACCTCAGTGTCCTTATCTATAAAATGAAATACTTTTCTAAGTTCTTTCCAACTCTAACATTCTAAAACTTAAAAAAAAAGCCTCTAAGTATTCAATAACTCAAGAGTAAAGGACCCTTTTCTAAACATGCCAGAAAGAAAAAGATAAGTTTTGTACTGAACTGTAATGACATAAGGCAAAGGCTGCTACTTCGGACCGAAGTGACTGGTAACTTAGACTGATGACTGTCTGACTTTTACCCATCCATGTCCACATACGTATGCATGTGCAACTTTGTGTGTGCTCCAGCTTGACTGAACTAGCTCTCCGTGTCTGGTATAATTTGAAGATGGAATTATGTTTATCTGCATAAAATAATCCAGGCCCTATCTCATTAAAAAGAAATCTTCAAATTTTTAAAAAGATTTTATCAAAAAGAAATATTCAAGATAATCAAAAAATAATCTTGAAAACCTCAAACTATAGAGTTTGCATAATTTAGAAAACTGTTGCCATGTGACAATTAGGCATTAATACAGATTGTCCAAATACACATTTTCATGCCTAAGACTATGCAAAAATAAATGCATGCAATCTCACCATGACTTGATTGTTTCAGCTAACATTTAACCATGTTTATTTGCACATTACATAATTCGCTTAAGTTACTCAGTTCTTTCCTTCCCAAGAACAAATTACACTTTGGTAGGTGCCAGTGACAGCAGCAAGGGGCAAATGGACCATCTATAGCATGTTTACAGCATGGGTTAATATTTGTTTCCATACCCCTTGACCCTTGACCCTGTCATTCCCCCACTCATTCACTCATATATTCTTTTATTCTACAAATTTGAAATGGATGCCTACTCCCTGCCCACTGCTGTTCTGGATTCTGAAGATTCACAGAAATGAGGATGAGGAACAATGACCTAACTATAATCTAAACAAATAAAGTCAATTTAAGATATTTCATTTTTACTGTATTAGAACTGTATCTGTCAGCTGAAGGAATATCCCTTGAAATTATGTGTGGCTGACAAATGTCCATTGCTTCTAGAGCATATTGGGGGAAAAGCTTCTTAGCTTGGAAAAATTTCCCTGGAAGCATAGCACAAGTTAATGAGAAACTGTGACTCCAGCTGGCCCAACGTGACTCACACCTCATTTTAGTTATGTTCTGTAGACTTTAAGGTGTGTCTCTGCTTTGACTTCTATGAGAGCGACTGCACCGTTTGATGCTTATGGATGCTTGGTCCAATTGCTTTCCAGTTTCCAAATTAAACCAGATTTATAGAGCCCATATTAAATTCTGTTGAAAGCATTAGTTTCTTGGATCTCACATGGTGAAGAGTTATTTCCTAACTATTTGGTGTCTGTATTTGTATGAGTTACCTTTTGAAATTAGGGGCTCGTCATCACCAGCTCCAGCAGGCGGCCAGTCTACCGATTTTCAACAGGACAGCCCTTTAGCTTTAGAAATTAATGTTTATTTTTTCCATAAATTTTAGAGACTTGGCATGTCACCATATGAGCTCTAGGGCACCTTTGACCTTTAGGATTACCCAGTATCTTCATGATTTAGTTGTGAGTATCTATGGTCCTGCGATGAAGTGGTCAACAAGCAGCAGGAAGTGACGGATTACGGGGAGGCATTCGAGGTGGAGGCTGAACTGGATGCAGTCAATCCCCTTTTCTTAAAGTGCTAGAAAAACCGAGGGCCAGGGAGCCGGTTTTCCGCGGTCACGTGCTCAGTGGCGGAGGGTGGGTGAGGGAAGGCCCCCCGAGCCCATCCCGCGAAGCAGCAGCTCCGGCCCCGGAGCGCGAGGCGCCCTTGGGACTGGACCGCGCGCGGGTCCTGCAAGCCCTGGTGTTTACGGTGCTCCTGCCTGAGAAGCACTTTGACATCAAGAGGAAAATAGCCTCATTTTTCAATATTTGAAGGTGACATCAGGAATTAGCATTTAAAAAAAATCCTAGGTGTCACCTTGCTAAAGGAATTGATTTTAAGCCATTATATTCTAATAGAGGTGGTGGGTAGGAGAGGCTCTTAGATAAGCCCTCCCAGGAGACGGTTCACTGTCCAGCCATCTGCCCCCATCAGAATGCTCTGAAGGGCGCAGTGGTCTGAGCCGTCCCCACGGACCGCGGGAGCTGGTGTGACTGTGGGCCCGGCACCACAGCGTCCTGTCTGCATTTCAGTTTTCAGTCACATTGTTGTAAAAAGGTGGGAGTTGGTGAAGTGTGGGCTCATTTCTGACGGATGTGCACACCTGCACTTTTAGGACCAACGCACTGAGCACACACGGGGTCGAGTCTGGGCTGGGCGCTTGCTGCAGGGTCTTCCTACCTGTAGAGACTTCATCTCATTGAGGAAATGCAGTAGTGAGGACACCAAAAGAGCATTAGAAACAGTAGGCCCAGCTTAGTTTTCAGAGCCAATAGGCACTCGGGGAGCTGTGAGAAGGCCCCACTGTGCCTGGAGTGGGTCTGACCCACCTGGACATGTGCACGGAAGCAGCTCCAGGTGGCCTCATGTCACCTGTCCTCATCGCCATGCTCGAATCCCACCTGGGGGCGGCCTCGCCCCTTTTTTAGAACGCATACATATACAGGAGCATGTTGACTTCTGTAAAAATCCCTGCCCCAGCCCTGGTAATTTCTGGCTAATATCGGCAGCCACATAAATATGCATAAACTCAACTAAATACACATAAACCTTCCATGCACGTTCTGCACTCCCTCTGAATTTGAAGAGGTGGAGTGGAGCTTTGCCTCCCGTCTCCTTGCTGCTGGCTTGGCAATCAAGTCTTTTCCTTTTGCAAAAGCCAGTGTCCTGTGTTTGGCTTACAGCGCATTGGGCAGAAGACCCTCGTCCAGTGACAGCAGAAGGATTAAATGGGTCAGTACTCTCACTGTGGTTTCTGAAAGTCACACAAACCACAGAGGAAACCAGCTCAGAATAAAATGCCAGTATCAGCGCAGCTCAAATATTCACATGAATTCTGAACGGCACATTCCGCCCACCTGGCACTCCCATAAATCCCCAGCACTTAGTAGGCCAGGGCGGGCCTGTCGGCTTCCACCCACACTCCATCTCCTGCCTCTGTGCCCATGGCAGACCCACCCACCCAGTCGTGCACATCACACACCTAGGGCCTTCCCTGGCCTATCCCTTGTTCTCAAGTCCCACACCAAGTCTCCGTGATTTATCTCCAGGATTCAGCTCTGACCATTTCCTCTTGATCCATACAGTCACTTCAGTCTGAGCTACAGCATCTCTCCCGGATCAATGAGGCCGCCTTCTCCGGGATCCACTGCCCTTCCAGCCCTCAGCAATCACTTCTCCACCTGCTCACCCCAAACACAAGGTGTGAATGTGCTCCTGGCAGGCTCTGGTGGTTTCCATGGGGCTTGAACTTCAAACCCCTTCTGTGCTGGCTAGGCTCTGGTGAGGGGCTCCTTCCCGCCTCCCCTGTCTCATTTCACCCCTCCCCAGCCCCTTGCCCTCATGGCCACCTGCTTCCAGGGCTCCACAGTGGCCTGGCAGTGCCTGCTCTCCGGTGTCCCTCCTTGCGCCAGTTTCAATCTTTTGCCAGACACTCTTTGTTGGGGGGCCATATTGATTTCTCTGCATTCCGTAGGCATATCCTAATTTTCCTAACCACCAAATCTGTCTCCTTCAAGCCCATTTTCCATGCTGGGTTCATCAGCCACAAGCAAGACCATGCTGCCTGTCTGCTTTAATGTGTTCCAGTGGCCCCAAACTCCTGCTATGTCCGCAGGCTGGTTTGCGATAAGCCCCTGATCTCTGATGCAAACCCTCTTCCCCAGGACACGGCCTCCACACTCCGGCTGGCCTCTGTGCCTTGCTTGCTCTCCCCACTCGGGGCACCTCCCTCCACCCTTCCCTTAACTAACCCCTCCTTGGGCCTGATGCTCAGCGTCTGTTTCCACCTTTGCCTGGGAGCCATTCTCGCCGGTGGCAGGTACGCTCTCCACAATGGCCCTGTTGCAGAACTGCAGTGCCAGGTGCGCACGAGTCTCCTGCCTGTGCAGACGTGGCACACCGGCACCGTGCTCGGAGTCACATGCTTCTGTCCGTGCCCAGGGCCTCAAACAGCAGCTGGCACACAGAAGGCAGCTGGCACACACTTGTGCAGGAACATTTCCCTGCTGGGTCTCCCCCGAGGCTGGTGAGCATCATAGTGGGGCACCTCTGGTTCACGCCTCTCCCATCTACTGCAGCATTTGGGCCTCACCACATTAGAACTACTTCAGGAAGATTCTGTATGTGACCCATACATGTTCTGTGGATGAACTCTCACATACAACAGTCAATTAGCCAGGACCTCCATTTCCTGTTAGAAAATGGAAACTTGACTATCTGAAGGAAGGCTCAAAGTTGAATCTTTGCATGGGAAAAGGCGAGCTGGGGATGAACAGGACACACTGACACGGAGAGTGCAGCACTTGGGCCGGAAGAGGCCCTCCGCCATTGGAATTCCATCCACAAGATGCAGCGGGAAGCTGGCGTGCTCCCATGCGGCCCGGGAGGGCCTGGGTGCCGAGTCCAGCCTCGCAGCATGCTGGGCCCTTCTGTTTGCTCTGAGTGGGTGTGAGGACACAGACACAGAGAACACGCATGAGAGCCAGCTGAAGAGCAGGCCTGGGAGCGCGTGCATGCGTGGGCATGCGTGTGAATGTGTGCGCCAGGTAAACAAAGGGGTGGTGAGCTCGTGTGCAGAGCCCTCCATTCGGAGCCTGTCTGCAGGGAGCCTGATACGCCTGGCGCCAGGTGTGGGGGTCACCCTCTCACTTCGCTTGTCCTGCTCTGGGGTTCATCTGCCTCATTCAGCCATATGTTTGCAGTTCAGCAGCCCAACGGCTGCACAACTTCTGTTCTTAGTGCTTGAACTGTGTACCTTGGAGCCTTAGTGAGTGATGTCCATGTGTGCCTGTGCGTTCAGGTACATGAGACTCACCCATTCATTCTATGTTCCCTGGGTGGTGGGGTGGGACTGGACGGAGCAAGGGCCGAGGTGAAGTGGTACAGGGGACCCTTCACACCGTGGGTCCACGAGCACCCATCTTCCCTTAATCAGCGTGTCCAGTGCAGGCACTGATGTGGTAAAACTCCTGGATGTCCTCCTGCCCCTCAGGTGACTGTCTGTTGTCACTTGCACGCATGCACTCAGGCAGGAAAACTAGTCATGAAGGCACTTTTTTGTTCATATACTCAAGTTCTGAGAAGGACTTGAATCACATCCTATAAAGTCACTTGGCGTCTTTCCAGAGAGAATTAGAAAGGGTGATAGCAATTTTGGGAAAAATCTTGATACTTAATTTTCTGTAAATTTCTAAAGAGTAGATCATTTTGGGGGGTTACCTACTCACAGGTAGTTATTTGCAATTCTGAAGTAAGAGTATTTCCTATGAGATAGAGATATCTTCTATTTCATCTATTATTCTATTGATTTCAGGTAAAAAACCTCTCAATGATTAGCTAATATATGTTGCACTTATGAAATCACTATTCCAGAGCATTGCTACAGTAGCTAATGTGCTTAGAAAGGGGGAAAAAATGGGAATAATCAAATAAGACCAAAGAGAAACAAGCAAGGTTGTGACAAAGAATGATTCCAATCGCGGTGCCTTCTCTGGAAAGACATGTCTGCATATGAAACTATACTTCCCAAACATGCAAGCCACCTGAGGTTTTATCCTGCAAAAATTTCACAAAGTAGGTGAACACAAAGGCATATTACTGGTATATTAATAATACTATTGCTGGTAATGTGACCTTTTAAATTAAATTAGAGTTTTGGAGAAAACTAGGGGTTAAGTTATGTGTTGCATGTTTACTGTTAATGGAAGCTGATGAAGATGGGGAAGTGCCCCATTCAGGTTTTGTCAGGGGTCCCTGCAAACCTAGCACAGCTGCCTTCCTCAGGGCAAGCACACCTGCCAGGCTCTCAGAGGCAGGGACCTGCCCTGGCCCACTCAGAGCTGTGCCAAGAAGCACTGCCCAGCCCGTTGTAAGTTGAATCAGAATCATTTGTAAATTGATTACCTGCAGTTGTACAAAGATATTGTTTGTCTTTTATCATGTTTTCTGGACACAGCTCCTTGCGCTTAGGCAGAGTATTTATCGGTGGGTCACCCCTGCCGCACGAGGCCAAAGTGTAGCTGCCACTCCCACACTGCGGACCTCCGTCTGCTGACCGTGGGCGCAGGGAGGCAGCCCTGTGTCTTCCCCAGGATTCCCCGGAAGAAGGCTGGGCTCCTCGTACCTGCAGCTTGCAGCTGAAGCAGACGGTTCTGAAGTGAGGCATCTGCAGCTCAGTCTAGCCAGAACCCTTCCTAACAACACCTTCCTGGTTAACCATCCTGTACGGTCCCTCCAACTCAAAGATTCTGACTGCAGGAAGTTTCCTCCTTTGAGTGAGATGGCACAGGACAGGTGTTTAGATTCTCCTGAGGATGCTCTATGCAGCTTCTCTCTGACCCTCTGCCCTCTCCCCAAATAACCTGCCTTTAGAGAAGATCCTATTTGTGACTTGTTTTTAGGACATAGCACTGCAACTCTGTGTCAACTAGAACGCTTAAAAGACAAACACTTTGGAATGACCTAGATGAGGCAGATTATGTTTTATTAGCAATTAAATGGTTCCTGTGCTGGAAGTCCCAAGGCAGCATCTATCACACTGGGCCACACGGACCCATTTGTCTTCTGAGGAACCCACTCTAGAGAATTCCTTCAATTAATGCCACATCACAGTGGGGATCCCACGAAATTGCTTATTATTTCCTTACTGATGGTTGCCCCCGGCAGGAACAAAGCACAGGGCTCCAGCGTCCCTGGGTCGACACCTCTGTGGGACCTTCCCTAAAGGAAGACTGATGGGATCCATGCCCGGCTCCCGGTCATGCCTTTCCATCTCTCCGAAGCATGTGGCCTCAAGTCTCGGCCCATCCAAGGCTCAGGGGGACACCCTGATGTCACCAGGGCCCAGGGGCCTCACCCGACTCTGTGCAGATTTTCACTCTGGCTCAAGGCTATGTCATCTCCAAACCACGAGGTGACATCTGGCCGGACTCCATGCTCATGACCCTGATCCTTCCCAAACCCTGGCCTCCTGCTCCTGTGTCAGCCAGCTGCCCAGCTCACCCTCCTGACTCAAATGCCCACACTGGCTTCTTTCTCATGCTTCCAGCTTTCTCTCTGGTTCCTGAGGCCCAGTAGCCCCCTGCGCAGCCACACAAGGGCAAGCGTGTGAGCTACTGACCTGCCATTTCTTCCTTGGTCGCCCCTGCCCACCCCTGCACACAGACATCAGAGGGCCCCTGAGGACACACTGCTTCTCCTGACCCTAAACTGCCTGGCCTCTGTCTGCCCAGGGTGCCCTGGGACATTCTGGTCCTCAGCGTGCTCTGCTGGCACCCTCCATGGGTATGACTAAGGAATGCTCAGATGCCATCTGATTCGCCAAGGCGGGATGAGGCTCAGGTGGACCCTGAGCTGCTTCAGTGCAAGGCCCCAGTTCCTCTCCAGTGCACCCTGTGTCATCCCCCACCCCCACTCTCCGTGGCTGACCTTGCCCCTATTTCATCAAGGAGACTCATGTGTTCAGAAGGCAGCCTCCCAGTTCCCACGCCACATCCGTCCGGTGTTAGTGACCCTCTAGCCAGTGTGCGTCATCTTCTCTCTTCACCTTCTAGGCAGCATCTTCACCTTCAGTAAAGTAACTGAGTGGCCTGTCCCTGCTCCTGGTGAGAGGCTGGCAGACCCCTCCATCCCTGCGTCGGTGGGGGTGCTGGGGCCAGCCTCTTTCTCCCTCCGGGGTCATTTTCTGTCCTTCGTCATGCACTGTCCTGGAAGGTAAGCTTGGGGAGAGCTCTCTGTCCGTCAGCAGCACCTAGAACCATGCCTGTCAATTCCTAGCTGTTCAGCCAGTACGCTGAGTGGGTGAAACTTGCATGTGGAAACACAGATACACCAGCCCTCCAGGCAGAGATCAGAGTGAATGCCAACCAAAAATAGTGTCTATAAGGCCAAGCTGGACAGAAGGAGAATTTGACTGATTAGAGAGTAAGATACAATTTTATCATTTTGGTTAACAGAGACTGAGTCCATCAAACAGAAATTTTTTCCCCTAGGAAAAGCATTAATGAAGAAAAAAGCCCAGAGAGAGATCTTTCTACCATTGTTAACTAACTGGAGTACTGGTGTCCTAGATGAAAGAAAAGATTGATGTTCTGTTATCTCTTTTTTCCATTAATGTGCACACATCTATTACTCCGTCTTACTCAGGTATGGGAACTTACACATTGCCATGTCACCCATATACATATGAACATATGTACGGGCAATATCTACCATTAATATCAGCCATAAACTGTCACCCAGCTTAAGTTACAATGAAAAGGTCTTTATATCATGAAACACTGCATTCATGCCCTCCATCAAAACCAGGTGTTCCTGAGCTTATCATGGTGAACGTTTATCAGCAGCCACATGTGCACATGTTTAAATACAAATATGGTGCACGTACATCAAGGCCCCACCACCTTCTAGCCCCTGACATGTGCTCCAAGGCTCTGAGAGCAGCTCAACATGCTGGGCGAACGGCATACCAAACAGCAGAAACGTATACGCAGGCTTTGAAAATCGCCATCCTCTCATTTAGATAAAGGGTGAAATTAAGCCCATGGTGGGCACTTCAAATTCCCTGTAGTTCTGCTGCACATACACTCCTTAATATTATAAAAGGACCCACATTCAAAGGACCTGAAGGACGGGATGAGGACTGAATGACAAGGGCCACCCCTGCCCTCCTCCCCAGATCCGATCTGAGCTCCATGCGCGGGCCAGCACTTTAAAAGGGTTGGCATCTCCAGTCACTTTAAAAATGATTCAGCTCACCGGGAAGACTCCACGCTCCTGCCCTGCTGCCCCTGCATCTATTTTGGGGTGCAAGCCCCATCATCACGGAACAGAATGACATTCACAGCAGGTACCATGGACACACGGAAATGTGGGTTGGTTGCACTAATTGGGTGTCTGTCCTCGCAAGGATGACGCTCAAGAAGGAGGTGTGTAAACGTGTGAGTTGGTCCATTTCCATGTAAATGAGGAGTGCCAGCAGTGCAAGTGCAAGACATGCGGCCACATGCCAGAGCCAGCCCCACAGTGGGGGAGCGGAGCCCTGAGCAAGAAAACCAATAAAGGAGAGAAAGAGAACTGGCTTTTTTCTTATCTGCCTGCATGTAAGATTTATGCAAGAAGCCCCCATTAGCGCTAATGAGAGTCATGTGTGTGAATCTCCCATGAAACGGCGGGCGGCCGGGCCCCATCCATCATGCGCAGGCACTCTGGTTTCTGGGGCAGGCGTCTCGCAGGCAGACGGGGAGGCTGCGGCGGGTTCTGCCTGCCCTCTCCGGGGTGCTGAGGCAGCGGGCCCTCTGCCCCAGGCCCGGAGCCAGGCCTGGAGTGCCGTGGAGAGGGCCCCGCAGAGCAATGCAGGGCAGACGTGGTTCTGCACGGCCCTGAATAATTCAGAGAGCCGCACTCGCCCACCCACCAGAGTGTGATGTACAGTATTGGAAAAATACAACGAGTAAGCCCGTATCACGTGGATGGGATCCTCGTCCCTCCTCCCCTCACGGCTCTGCACTTCATGGGAGAGCAGGCAGAGCATTTTGAATGGGTTCCCAGCAGCCAGCTGCCCCACTTTGCCTGTCTCCTGCCCATGGGGTCACACTGGGGAGCGCTGGCATTGGACGCATTGCCTCCTTGCAGACAGGGCCTCGTTCCCTGCCCCGGTGCTCTGACTGACTGGTGGACATGCTGCCTCTCCCACCGACTCAGATTTACAGACATGTTGGATCTCGCCGAGAGCTTTGCCCTTCAAGAGCCGGGCCTCAGCCTGAGCTGGGCATGGATTCTACCGCGCCGCTCCTTTCCTGTGAGCCGCCCGGGTGCTCCCCTCCCTCCCGTGGAGCACGCCCAGCCTGCTGCGGAGCCGGCTCCCTGGGGGCCACGGCCACCTCAGATCTCCTCGGGACCCTTTGCAGGCTCCGTGCACCAGCTTGCGCATGGCCCCTCCATGTGTATTCGGTGAACATAAGCCTAAATAACTGTAAAGAGGAAGACAGCATCAGAAGGTACCAAAAGGCACATCACAGAATGAAATTCTCCTCCCCAGCGGCCTAATTATTTCCTTCTGGGGTCACCTGGTCCGTCCTTCCCCTGACACCTGCTACATTGACAAGCATCTGTGCCTAACCATGCTCTTATAATATTCAGATGGTAATGTGGCAGGCAAGGTTCTGTGCCCTGCAATCCTTCATTTCCCAGTGTATGTCAGGGATGGGGTTACAGCACCTCATTCAAAACAGAATTCACAGTGTCCTGTTGTAGGACTACAGCACAATACAACGCAAGTCATTTAACCAGCCTCTTGTGGATGAAGAGTTGTTTCCCAAATCCTGCCCTTACAAATGAGTCTACAATGTAGATAATCAGAATAGCCACCTCCCCTGAAATGCTGACCTGTGGCAAATGTGGTTGGATTCATTTGATCCTTCCCATGGCCCTCAAAGGTAGACACACCGAGGTGCCTCCTGACCTGCAGGAAAGGAAACCCAGCAGGCAGAGAGCCAACTGCTGACCCGGGTGGTGGAGCCAGTCAGGGAGGCCAGGGGCTGGGCCGTGCTGCATCCCTGCAGGGGCCTCGTTCACTCGGTGCCATCACACTGCGTCTCTGTGAGCCCCCCGGGCTCGTGCAAGCACTAAGACCTAGAAAGAATCACTGACATATAAGGAGCGTTCCTTACAGGCTCCTTGATATTGCAGTGACCTTCTATCACTCAGTCCCCAACACCTTGCTGTCTGCTGTTTGATTATTGCTGCTGAGAGGTGAGCCATCAGTGCTGACTCAACCCAAACCTGCATACGGGCAATGTGAAAGCACTGTGGATCGTCTCCGAAATACCCCCCTCATATGCTTAGCCCACTTTGAGTTTATATTTTTTATTAAATTTAACTTGTGAACACGTCACTACCTGTTTCTGCTCTATTCTAATGAGGTTGTTTCTTACAATGTTTTGTTATCAATGAAACACTAAATGTATGCACTAAATTTCCGTAATTTGAAGGTGATTTTGATTAGGGACGGTGTATTCATTTGGCTTCTCTAGTACCTATGTTTAAATTTCACAGCCCTTCCGAGGCCATGTCAGTCTTCGTGCTTTGGCGAAAGTCTCTTAATTTCCACCCATGAATTTCACATGGGATTTAAGTGGTTCATGAAAGCGACCCATGAAACAGTGCTGACCTGATGGTTATTGTGGTTGAATTAGGACATGTCCACAAGGGTGATGAAAATAACACATTTGAGGATGATTGTATTTCCTCACAAAAAGAAGAAAAATGTGTCTCCAATAGCCTTTCTAGAACCTCCTTTGCAATGTGGCTAAATGAAAATTTTCCAGGAGTGAGGAGGAGTATACATCACTAAATTATAGTATTCTTTGGCAGATGTATTGCACAAGGCGTAGGATATTGAATTGAGTTACAGGTTTCCACTGTTTGGGAGGAAATTTTGAAGAGCTCAACGTACTACTTTTTGATGGTGACAAAATTTCGGCTAACTCCATATGGAAGGAGCTGTGACATTAGCAGACAAAGAGGTTTAATTATAAAAAGCTAAATGGAAGATGTTACTAGTTATTTAACAGAATGCGGTTCTCCAAACATACTAATAATGGTACATCCTTATTAATAAGATGGTACACAATCTTTTTTGTCAAACAAAAATTAAGACACAAGGGAAGGACGAAAACTATCATTAAGGAGGAAATATGCAAACAGGAAACAAGAGTCAGCATCTAGATTGTGCCACAGGATCTCCTCCCAGCAAGGGCACCACTTTCTTCCCAGTCATGGGTTTTTAGCAGTTATATTTGTAGCCTCCACAGCGAATTTGCAAAGGTCCCCGCTTTGGGGTGGGGTGTTGGAGTCGAGGGTCAAGTGCATGGGACCTGGGATTTTAAGGGTGGAGCACATGGCCGCAGCCCCGAGCTGAGCACGGCACACAGCCTTTCCAAGGGCAGGTCCACTTTTTGATTTGAGGCATTTAAGATACATAGTCTGAGGTTCAAAATAACTGCCCCCTCGCTTATAAAACTGCTCTGGTGAGGCCAGATCTGATGGAGGGCTGGGGGTGGCTGTGCCAGCTTGACTGCTTGGGTAGTGGAAGGTCCCTGGCCTGTGCCAGGGGCGGGCACCGACTCACACATGGCAAACCCTGGTGGACCTGTGGGTGCAGGGGACCCTGTGTCATAGCCCCCACGATGAGCCAGGAGCGTGTGCATGAGGGCGGCCCCCACAGCCAGCCTGCCTGGGTGCACAGAGCAGCTGCTTGGGGGTCTCACGCTTGGAGCGCCTGCCTGAGGTCCCGGGTGACGTGTGCTGCCCCAGAGCCGAGTCCCCGGGGACCTACCATCCCGAAAGCCCTCACCGACTTCCCAACTGTGCTTCAGCCAAACACCCCGGACTGAAAGAGGCTGTTCTCTGCGGGGCGGAACGAAATGCCCTGATTTGCTGCCCCTGTCACACTGGGTAGGAAGCCAGGATTAGCAGCTTGTATCCTGCCTCCCAAAGGAGCACAAGTCCGTGACTTTGATACAGGTCATGAGAAATAGACATTTCTACTATTTGCTAATCTAAATTCCAGAAAAATCGAAGCTCACCACCTTTATTTATTTTTGACTACTCATAGTATTTGATAACATCACCTTTAATAAATATATTTAAAATGGGGAGTAACAAAGGCTTAAAAATTACTGTTAAGCACTCTGAATGGATCACTATGAAACAAGGCCACGAGTTAGGCGTGGCTGTGGCAAAGGAGACAGACCATGTGGTTGTTTCCTAGGGAGGCGCATTTGAGACCATCAACGCCAAACTACACCACATCAGCAGGTCCAACAGCACCCTGGGGCGGTGACCTAGCAGTCCTACAAATTCCTGGTGTGTACACACATGCACATACACACAAATGACATATCTGTAAGTATGTGTGGAATACACACAAGAAAAATAACGTGTAATGTCTGCGTAGCGCTTTGGAGATGTGGCCAAGGTGTTTGCCAGGAGGTGATGACATCGGCTGGAAAAGTGAAATGCGTGCCTAGGCTTGAATCCCATCTGTGCCATTTACTTACTTAATGTTGGACGAATTAATTAACTTTTCTGTCCACTGGTGTCCTCTGGTATAAATTATGGATGAGAATAGTAACAAGTCCATTGGGTGTTTTGAGGATGAGGTGGGAGGTGTTGAGTGGGACTTTGAGAAGCAAGCTTGGCATGCGGGTGATAGTCAGTATTCATCTGATATTATCATCATTTGTGGTTTATATCATAACCATGTGATCCACCTCATGTGATCCTTACCCCTATTTTACAGAAAAAGAAACTAAGACTTTGAAGGGACGTGCCCCAAGGCATACAGACGTACAGCAGCAGTGCTAGGACAAAACCCACCAGTGATTGTTAGATGTTTTAAATAAATGCACCTAAAAGGGTCAAAGAACACAGATTTATCAAGTTGGAACTATTTCAGCAGATTCCTCCTTCTGGAGGCACGATATGCTTTTCTTTAAAATAATCACCATTCAGAACACAATTCAAGATGTTTTTTGGGGAAACAGATATTGATTTTATTTTAAGTAAAGTCTTTAGCATGGAAATTGGATGCAGAGCGTGATTTTCTCTTTGGCTCTCGTTTGGAGGAAATTGGATTTCCTAGAGCTGCAGAGACACCACAGGTGTCCTGGCTCAGCAGTCACAGCGGCTAATTGGGACACACTAGGCGAAAAATGTCCTAAATCTGGATCTTGTTCTATGGCACTCCCACTTCTCCTGTCAGAGCAACCCCAAATCCTCCTGCCTGCGGAGGCTAAGGGAATCTAGCTGCTGGGGCCAGGAAGATGGCGCGTGCAGGGTGGGCAGCTCCCACGTGTGCAGGGGGCTCACTCTGCAGGGGTGGTGGTGTCACGTACCCTCCACCTGAGTGTTTCTGACAGACCTGTGATCTAAAGAGCACCCCTGGGAATCTGTAGTCCAAGCAACGGCACAGAGCAGCTGGACTGGAGCCCGGACAGCTGAACACGGTACCTTTGGGCATTGGAGGCGGAAGGAGGGGTGGGCAGGTGAGACAAGGCAGTCAGTAATGCATTTCTGGGATTGAGAGCAGGTGCACAAGTCCCTAGAGTGGACCACTCCATGCACTCCGTCTGAAAGGACAGGAGGGAGCACCATGTGACAGCCTCTTGCCCACGGCCACAGAAATCACACAGCACACACGCTCGGTTTACAAACACCTGCCAGACGGACTTATAGACCACCAGACGTCCAGTCCCTTGTGCTAACACATACAGCTATACTGCCAAGTGATGTACCCATATCTGTGCCTTGATCCCACCTCTGGGTTTATATTTTTCTCCTATATAACAGGTCATTCTCAGATGCATCCATCCAGTGAACTAATCTTTTAAGGCCCACAGTGGGGTCACCCTTTCTGCAGACATCACTGACCTCTCCCACCGGAGCGAGGGCGTACCCTGCATCCTCCTGAACTGTCTCACTCAGTCCTCTGCTGGTTTAGTGGGAAGGGGCAGAGCCCTTCACAGGCACCGGGAATTGCTCAGCTCTGGAATACAGAGACCAGGCACTGAAGCGCCTCCGCAAGAACGTGGGCTGGCTGCATAGTCCTCACCGTGCCTGTGTCTGTTTGGTTTGTGACCCTTTGAGGACAATGACTGTGTCTCGTTCATTTTTATACCTCCAGAAACTAAGAGTTCCTGGCACAAAATTGGTACTCAACAGTGCTGAGAGAATGAGACAGTGATGAAAAACTGATTAATACACTTTTATTCCTTGGTGACAGTAAAGGGATGTTGTACACAAAGCCTGCTCTTTGAGAAATTCTTTGTCGTATGCAGTTCTGATGCTAACTTTCAAGCACTTTTATTTGGCTTGGAAGGAGGCTTGGATTAATGATTGAAATTTGAGTTTGGGTCTCAGAATTAGTGATTTGTGTTAGATCTGGATCTCTCATGAAGTTCCTTCCTATCTCATTGTACACCTGGTCCAGGTACAGTCTTGGCTGCTTATTCATTATGTCACTTAGGATAGTCACTTCATTCTCTAGTCACCCCTTTACTGACCTTCACAGTGGGGAGAGTAAACACTCAGATGCCCCGAGTTTGGGAGGCATTCACTGCAGGGCTCAGTCATGGGTGGGGTTCATTACATCAAACATGACACAGAGGGTGACTCATCACACACTCAGACACCCTCTACCCTCCACACTGACAGTGGCAGTGGCCTTCGGTGGTGCCCCACAATATCCAAGTTTTTGTATCTTTTTGGCTCTTGTTATAAATGAAGAACTGCTGAATGCCAGATAAGCTTTGAGGGCAGAGGTCATGTGCAACAGTCCATGACATGCGTGCCTTTCTACTAAGGAATCACAGCCAGAGAATAACACCCTTCAAAATTCTGCATTGTAAGAAATTAAACAGAAACTGTATCTTTGTCCTCAGCACAGATTTGGTAGAACTTTACATTTTTATATAATTGCTTATTGTTCACAAGACCAGACCAGGCTCAGAAAAAGCTAATAATAAAATATGGATTCTCTATCAAACCAAAAGAGAGAATTTTTTAAGGCAGTGTTACATGCTCAAATTGACATGGAAATTCACTGCTATACAGTATGAAAACCTTTGTTTTTGTCTGATTAAGAAGCTTATCTATTTGACCTACAGATTCAGTACGATCCTTATCAAAGTCTCATTGCCATTTATGCAGGGATAGAAAGGTCCACCTTAAAATTCATATGGAATCTCAGACCCTCAAAGAGTCAAAACAAGCTTGAAAAAGAACAAATTGGAGGTTTTATAATTCCTTATTTCAAAACTTACCTCAAAGCTACAGTAATCAAAACAGAGTGATACTGGCATAAAGACAGACAGATAAAAATGGGATAGAACAGTGAGCCCAGAAATAAACCCTCCCACACATGGTCAGACCATCTGACAAGGGTGCCAAGACTATTCAGTGGGGAAAGGACAGGTTTTCAACAAGTGGTGCTGGGAAAACTAGATCTCCACACCCAAAAGACTGTTGTGAGATTCTTAACTTAAACCATCCAGAAAAACTAACTCCCAACAGAACAAAGATCTGAACATAAGAGCTAAAACAATCAAACTCTTAGAATACACAGAGGAAAAACTTCACGACACTGGAGTTGACAGTGACTTCTTGGATAGGACCTCAAAACACAGGCACCAGAAGGGACATATAAACGGCCACTTGGCACGTGAAAAGATGCTCAACATCACCGATCACCAAGGAAACGCAGATCAGAACTACAATGAGCTACCACCTCACACTCAGGATGGCTACTGCTAAAAGGAAACAAAACCCCTGAACACAAAAAAGAGCAAGTGTTGGGGGAACACGGAGAACTTGGAACCCTGTGCACTCTTGGTGGAAATGTAAAATTGTGCAGCCACTGTAGAAAACAGTATGGTGGTTCCTTAAAAAACCAAAAATGTAATCACCATGTGATCTAGCAATTCCACTCCTGGGCATATACCCAGCAGAACTGAAAGCAGGTCTCAAACAGCCATTTGCAACCCGTGTTCACAGCAGCGTCATTCAGGAGAGCCCAAAGGTGGGAGCGTCCATCTATGCAGCATGGACCGACACAGTGTGGTGTGTACACGGGATATGTATGCATGGGATATGGGATATTCAGCCTTGAAAAGGCAGGAAATTCTGACACGCTACGACTTGGATGGAATTTGAGGACATTATGCTCAGTGAGATAAGCCAGACACAAAAACACAAATACTGTATGATTCTGCTCACAGGAGGTACCTGGAAGAGTCAGATTCCCGGGGACAGAAACGGACTGTGGTCACCAGAGCTGAGGGAGGGAGGGACGGGGGTGGGGTGGGGGGGGGACTGCTTCAAGGGGGCAGAGCTTTAGTTTTGGAGATGAACAAGTTCTGGAAAGGGATGGTGGGGATGCTTACACAGCTTTGTAAATGTACCTCATGCTCCTGAGTGCTGCACTTAAAAATGGTTAAAATAGTCGATCCTATGTTATTTGTATTTTACCACGTTTAGAAAATTCTCAGAAAGGAAACTTAGTTATAGCCTGAAGTTTTGCAGGAAGCATGGCTGCCAAGGCCCACAGTGGCAGGAGGAGGCTTGTCGACAGTGATTGAAGGTGACCTATCAGGACCTCAGGCAATGCAAACCAGACCTCATTAAAGACCTGCTTAATGACTCAAAGATAAAATGTCCCTAAATAGAGCTAATAGTGGAAAAAGAGATCTGATTTTAAAGTTCTGTCCAAAGGGGTTTTTGCACAACTGCTGAAGGGGCAGCAGGCCTGCCGACATGGCTGTGGGATTATTTTTTGGTTAATGTTGTAACTGGGTGAAGGAGGACTACTTGAATCTACATTCAGCAATAGATCATAAATTCTGCCTTTGAAATGAGTTTACTGAGATTGAGAGATATTAGTTTTTATCAAATAAAAATCCCTCCATTCACAAACCTATCTTTATGCCTTTCAAAGCCAGATAGCTTAAGTTGAATAAACAAAACATTTGTCTGCATGCAAAGCTAAAGTAGGACACAGAACCGTTACCTTTATGTGGTTCCTTGGATGGCCATATGTCTGTGGGACCAACCAGAGCCTTCTTGATGGGGTGCAGAGACGATTTCACAGACTCAAACACTTGATTGGATTCAATGACTACATTTTTTCCCGCTTCTACCAGATGTGATCGCACTAGAGGAGAATAAAAAGACAGCAAGATGAAGTTGACATGCATAATGAACCAAAACCCTACATGAGGGATATGATTATTAGGGAGGCTTGCTTGTTTTGAATGCACTTGAAGAGTGTGGGGTGGTTATCTGCAGGCCAAGTGCCCAGACACATGAGACCCTCCTGGGGAGATGGTGGAGGTGCCCCCCTAATAGCCCAATTGATTAATACTGGATAAATGATTTCTCACAGAAAAACTCGTTAGAGAACTCAATTATTATTGAGTAAAAACACAAAACTGTAAACACATTCTTATAAAACTAAGTGTAAGAGTTATTTTTGTGATTGAGGCTAAAAAGCATTCAGACAGTATGAAGTATTTCGAGGTGATCTAGGGGAGTCTGTCTAATGCATCTGCACGCGTGTAGATGGTCTACATCAGCAGCAGGTTGTCATGCGTGTGCTTGGTTTTGTCCTTTCAAAGACAGAAAACAAGCTGAGGTCCTTAACATCTAGAAGATTTTACAAGAGTGTGCTATTTGCAAATTAAAAAACAAATACACCCTCTGAAGTAATAAAGTTTTCCTTGTTATAACTATCAAGCAGCATCCAGATACAGAGTTTAAAATGGATTTTATGCATAATCATCTAAGATTTATATTTATATAGTGGGCACAGTTAGTTTGAATATGTTCTAAGATAGTAAATTGGCCAAGAATGGTTTGGATGATATTTGGTAGGGTGTTTTTCTGAAAATGCATGTTAATTCTCACCATATGAAGAACATCAAATAGACACATTTAAACGAGTCCTCTAAGTGAGCCGACAGAAAGCCGACCGGTTAAATGACTGAAAGTACATGAATTGGATCAGTTGTTAGTGATCAAAACGCCACATCTGATGTATTGCCAACACTTGGTCAAAAAATCACATTTTGGCAAAATATTATTCAACTAATTTACACAATGCCTTTCTCTTCTGGTAATCCTAGAAATTCACCTCCATCATGCAGGCATCTTAGCGTGTCATGTGTGTTCCCCACGTGGGGTCGTCATTCTGGGGAGTCCTGGCAGGACACGGACGGTAGTGGGGGAAAGAACGAGGGCCTCTCGCGCTCACCCCGAGGGGCAGCTGGGGCCTGACCGCAGGTGTGTCTGAATGAAGGAGCAGGACAGGCTCTCCGCGGAGGAGCTGAGCCTCTGCAGAGGGGGGGCAGCTCTGCGGGCAGCGGCAGGCCTCGGCGGCACGTGCTCTCAGCTCCGTGCACGCGTTCATAAGCCAGGGAGCTGAAACTCCCGTCCTCTGTCCTCCTGGGAAGCACTGCCCTGCTCTCAGCCTTCTGTGGAGGCTGCTCCTCTGCCTCCCCTCCTTGGGACAAGGTGACCCAGTCCTTTCCTGGCTCCCGTGACCCCCCAGGAGCTGGGGCACACCCCAAACACCAAACACGACACAGCTGCCCCGTGCAGAAGAGGGAGGCCAGGTGACATCCGAGAGCGCAGCACCGCCGCTCCCCCAAGGGGCTTCCGTCCGGGCGTCAGGCCCAACGCGGAGGTGCAAAGTCCCCGGCCGCGGACTGCAGGCTGAACACCCCTGAAAGGCGTCTGCCGCTTCTTGCTGAATGTGTGCATGGGCTCTTAGACGCAGTGTCCAGCGGGTGGCCCAGCTGCGGACCACGGTAACAGCAGCCGGCTCTGTGGCTGGTCAGCCCCGCTCCGTCCTCAGCTGGAGCTCACGGGCACCTCCCTCGCAGCCTCTGCCACCCCCATGAGAATCTCTGGGGCTTCCTTCTGGCATTTGCCATTATATGAAATCACATTACCGTTTTTCTTTGGTTTAAACTGTTTGTGTGTTTTGAGATTATTGCAGACTCACATGAACTGGAAGAAATAACATACAGATTCCAGGCACCCTGACCCAGTGTCCTCCAAAAATACCATCTTGGGAACCCTAGGACGTTCTCAGCAGCAGCATATTGGCACCGATTCCTTCCACTGACCAGGGTCAGGCCGCCCAGTTGCATGTGTGTGTGTGCACACACATGTGTTTAATTCTGTGCAGCTTCATCACTTGTCAGGCCCCCACAGCCATCGCCACGAGGGGCCTCAGGCCGCCCTCTTCCAGCCACGCCCACTTCCCCTCCTGGGGCAGACGCTCTGGTCGCCATTTCTGCAATCTTGGCTTTCCAGAACGCTCTGCTAATGGGACCATGCAGTCTGTGAGCTCTGGGGCTTGGTGTTTCCATGCAGCCGAATTCTCCAGAGATGCACGTTTTATGTCACCAACACTGGCTCCTTTTTATCACTGAGGAGGGTTCAGGGTGTGGATGGACCTCAGTCTCTAATCAGTCACCTGCGGCATCAGGGTCATCGGCGGTCCTGGGCTATTGTGAATAAAACCGCTGGAAACACTTGTGTGCAGATGTGCACGTGAATATAAATTTCCATTTCTCTGAGGTGAACGAGTTGCTGGGCCGGATGGGAATTGTGTTTAGTTTTAGTTTTTAAAGAAACTACCGAACTGCTTTCTGTGGTGGCTCCACCATTTTACATTCCCACAGTCAACATACGAGTGATCCAGTTTTTCTGCATCCTCATCAAAATTTGGCATTTTCTTTGTTCTGGTTTATGTGTGGTGATGTCCCCTTGCAGGTTCTAGTGTGCATTTCCTTGACATGATGACGGGAAGCATCTTCTCTGGTGAAATGTTTGTCCATGTCTTTTGCCCATTTTCTAACTGCATATTTTTTTACTGTTGAATCTTGAGAGTCCATTGAATATTCTAGACACTGGTTCTTTGTGTAATATGACGTTTTTGGCAAGTATTTTTCCCACTGTGTTCCTTGTCTTTTCATTGTCTTAACAGGATACGTTATAACAGCAAATGTTTCAATTTTGTTGAGTTCCAATGAATCACTTTCCTTTTTGGAACATCTATTTGCTTATACATTTATTTTCTGTCTTCCTCCACTGAAAAGCTACACTCCATTGTGGCAGAGACTTTACTATGGAACTTATTTCTGAAGCCCAGGAATCTAGAACTGTGTCTGGCACACAGTAGATGCTAAGCAAACACATATGGGACAAATAAACAAAAACGAATTTGGTAAAAGTTATGTTCTTTTTCTAACATTGGGAAATAATAATAGCAGTAAAGAATATCATCCTTATATTTGCAAGCTGCCTAGAAGCACAGTATTACCATATGATGTTCATAATTGCCTGTGAGAAGCCAGGTCAGGTGAAGTCCACCTGTGCAGAGGGACCAGAGACTGCCCAAGGTGGGTAGCCAGTGACCCGGGTTTGTCCTCCCTGGAGTGCGGTGCTGTCAGTATTCCTGTGACGTCTAAGGTGACTGAAGATGAGAAGGAGCTGCTAATTTGTATACAAGTAATAAAACTACAGGTATTACGACTTTCAACTGGAATATGAATTGAAACCAAGATATGCTTAACCATAGCTTTCATAAACTCAAGGACAATTGGGCAGTATCTGGTGTTTAAGGGCAGCAAGAATTCACCTGATCTCATTAACACATTCACCTCGCTCTCCTGCAGAGCTGGCTGCTCAAAATCCCGAGGCCTGAAGTGAGCAGGGCCGTGGCTTCCTACTGTAAGCGTGGGCACCCCAAGGGCACGATACTACCTTTTGGGGGACTGTTTAATTTCTTTTTATAAAAGCACACTATACTTTGTCCCATGCAGCACAGAACAGCCATGCACGGGCACCCATAGGGAGCCGCCCCCAGTGGTCTTCCCAACCGGCTGGTGCAGATGGGTATAGGTAGCACTGCCTAGTGCCACAGGCTCACGGTCAGTGCTTGGCATCTAACCCCGCTCAGGGTGCCAAGTGGGCACCACAGATATTCTGACCAGGTGCCTCTGACTCAGAAAGCAAGCAAGCCGGGTCTGCTGCTTGGCAGCAGCAGCTAACGGGTCGGTGATGTTTCCATCAAAGTCTCTCAAAATTCCTAATCATGTTTTTATTCGCAGCGCTTCATCCTTCCGCATCATTGCCGTTAAGGAAAGAAAGAAAGGAAATATCCAAGGTTCACGTAAATAACACTGCTCTTCAGGTGAATGTTTATAAGCTGACGATCCTCATTGAATATGTGGTGAATTTTCCAGAGCATCTTGGGAGCTGTGCCCACCTGGGGCTGGGGTCCCTCTCCATCTTCTCCTGACCGCAGCCTCTGCATGGGCCTAGTCAGCACTGGACTCCACGGAGCCACCCGAGGGTGCAGCTGTGGTCTGCCCAGCCCCGCACCCAGTGCAGACCCACAGAGGCAGCAAAAGGGGCTGAGAGGAAGCCTGTGAACTGTAATGGCTCAGCCAGGGACAAACTGAACTGACCAACAGACCCCTGCCTGTGGCCCTGGAAGTCAGCTGGTGGCTTGTGGGCTGGCGCTGAGCCCGTCTCCAGGCTGGGCTGGGTCCCCTTTCTTGGGGGATGCACAGCCTCTCCTACTTCAACAGTGTCTGGCACTGGGGGGCTTTTAAGTAAAAACTTAGTCTAGATCAGTGCATTATTAATGGTTGTATTATAAAATTCATTTTAACTTTATTAATATTCATAATATGAGAAAACATTGATTTTGACTTTCCCCATTTAAGAAGGATATGTATGTAACTTTATGTAATTTTAAATTAGTTATGTGGTCAACACAGAGAAAACAAGTAGTGATTTTACAGCATCTTACTATGTTGATGGACAGTGACTGTGAACGGGGATGTGGGGGGCACTTGGTGAAAGGGGGAGCCTAGTAAACATAATGTCCTTCATGTAATTGTAGATTAATGATACCAAAAAAAAAATTAGTTATGTGGTAAATAAAAAGCAGTATTTGTCCCCCAATCAATAATGATTGATTACCTAATGTTTGGTTTTTAGATGATTCTATTATATATGATATATATTTATATAGTGCATATTATATAGGTACTAGATATTACCAGTTATATATTATAATTGCATTATATATGATATTATTATATAACATAGATGCAATATTATAATGTTATATATTGACAGAGATTGAAATTTAGTGATACATCTTATCATAAAAAGCAGACATAAATGACCTGTTTGAAATCCTTACATTTTGGACTTAAGGAAAACAAACTTATGTATTTTCCCTCCTTCCTTCTTTGGTTTGCTTTTTTAAAAACTTGTTTCTAAGTGATGAGGTGGAGTGAATATTCCAGGCTGATATTTGTAGGTACTTCTCTTTATAAACTGCATCATATCTTGGACTCATCTGTATTTTCCTTATACTAAAAAGCTACTCTGTTTATAATTCAAACAGTATGTTGTTTCCTCTTTTAACATTTAAAAATACATCAGAGACGATCTGCAGCTTAAGGAATCCGATGACCCAAATGTCACCTACGGGGCTGGTCCAGACGATCCGAGGCACATTGGGTCCCTGCAGGTTTATTTTATTGTCAGATTTCCTTGTGCTCTGGCCTCACTGATGGCTCCCTGTGGACATGTGGGGGCTGCCTGGCCGCAGCGGGGCCGGGGAGGGACAGCCTCCCCCCCCAGAATCTGAGCCCCGGGGCCTCCTGCAGCCCCCAGCCCCATGTGGAGCTCCTCAAGGCCATTCTGTTGGTTCCAAAAATTATATTTATTTTCCCAGTTTTAAATATACATCTGAATGGCTTCCTTTAGTGCCTTTGTTAACACAGACCCCCTTTAGGAACCCTGAAACCCCCAGGGTCACCGGCGCCATGGGCATACCCTCTTACCCGGGACACCAGGTCATCCAGGGAAGCAGGCAGTGAGCCACCACGGGGCAGGGCAGGGAGGCTGAGAGCTGCCTGCCCCGTCCTAGGAGGAGGGCACCCATCCGCACGCTCGGAGTCTGGCAGGCTGCCATCAAAGCCACCCACCGTGCCGAGCGACAGGAGGTGTTGATTTAGAACTTAACACATGTTCTCATCAAAGTCATACATGCATATGGTTCAGGGGTCCGATGGCTGTATATGGCCGGTCATGAGAAACGGGGTCCCCAGAATACTGTCCCACTCTGTTTGTAGCTCCGCAAGGAATGGCTTTCAATTCTTTGAGCCATTTCTTCTGGCATTTCCCTCCAAGTCCCTAAAAAGTGAATATACCCCTACTTGGGCACTATTCCCATCAAGAAGCTTTACCCACGACCTTCCCACCAGGGGGAATGGACGGTGCTTCCTAGCACTTGCGCCCTGCCCAGCACCCCCCCTCCCCACATTTCCTGCCCCCACGTGACACTGGACCCTGTATTGTTATTAATTCCTGAGTCACAGTAGAAAGCTGCAGCTGGCAGCTGAGCCCTGCACTGTGCCCGCCACTCAGAGCCGTGTCTGCGCACGTCCACCCTTTCCTATGTGCTCCCTGTGAATTCCCCCCAGACGCTCTCCACCCAGGAAACGGCCCCGGAGTAGGTGTCAGCCTGGTGCACTGATGGCTTCTCAGGAGCGAAGGGCCCCCATGGGCGCGGTTCACGCGGGTCCTCGGAAGAGCTCGGATGACCCCTCCATCACCACCAGGGCCACTGCCCTCTGGGGTCGCCCGTCCTGTTCACTGCCTCTGGCTTTTCCTCCTTGGCTGGCGACATCAACCCACAGCTTCCTGAGGAAACAATCCTGGGGGGTCTGTTTTAATTTTTTAAACTATTTACATAACATTTGTTTGAGTAAAACACCTTGATGGGAAACAGTTCCCTTCCGATGTCTGCAGGTCTCGCTGCTGTCTTCTGCTCCCCACCGCCCGGCCAGCCAGCTCCCCAGGTGCCTGAGGACGTGGCGTGGCCCCTGGTGCCCCTCAGGGTGCCTCCGCAGCTCCTTCAGGGCCCCTCCTTGCCCCCCTTTCCTGTCCTCTCTTCCCGGGATCTCGCTGCTTCGAGGACGGTCCCACTCCATCTCGCTGTGTGTCTCCTGCTTCCGGTGACTTTTAGGTACATGTCAACACTCACATTTTTACTTGCAAGGTAATGTCTTGGTGATCTGAGTCAGCTACCCACCGTTCTTAAAAAAGCTGTGTGTGCTTGCGTAGTGAGCGCGCCCTTCCCTTCTGGCTTCGGAAGCTACTGGTTTCCGTCCTCTCCTTGTTTGGTTCCTACGTCCCCCAACTGGCTTTTCTCCTTTGCCTTGTGGTTTGGCCCCGTTCACACTGGAGGGGCTCCTGGGCTGTGCTTACACTCCCTGGGCAGCACTAGCGAGTCTCCGCCCCTGTCCCGAGGGTGGTGCTTCAGTCCTGGGACCCATGGGCAGGGGCGCCCTGCACTCCAGAGCCGGGCACACATGTAGGGATGCCAGCTCCTACCCTTATTCACTGCGTGTCCTTGGCAAGTTACTGAATCTCTCCTCTGAATTGGTTCCCTCGTTTGCAGAGCAGTGACCTGAGGAGTTTATGAACTTGAAAAAAATTCCAATGTCTTTGATTGTGCCCGATGCCCAGTAAGGCTGCAGCAGTGTTTTTAGAGCAAATCAGCAGAGGGGAGACCGCTGTACCCTCTCCCGCGCATCTGCCTGCAAGGCTGCTGGGAGAGTGTGCAGGCTCAGGGTCAAATTCATTCTCCTGGTGCTGCGGGCATCCAGCCTCCACTGATTCTACTGCCCCCATGAGCCCCCTGCTTTTCCCCAAGAGCAAACCTCAAGTTTTCTGCTGAAAAGGAGGGACAGTTGGTGTCTTCCTATCTTTTACCCTTTCAACCAATTCACCAGAGTTTAGTTCAGCATCACCTCACCCACCAGGGGCCCGAACCTGACAATTCTGGGGACTCCTGAGGTCCTGTGGTGGCTCCTGAGGGTCTGAGGTGGCTCCTTAGTGTCCAATGCCTGTCTGGCATGGCCTGCATGCCCTGCCATGGGTGGGCTTGGTCAGTTTGTACCTGGGCTTCCAGCCTTCACAGAGGGCAGCCATCGCCCCCATGTCCCTGTTGCTAACAAGCACTACTCTTTGGTCCTTCCAGGAGCTTGGGGAGACAGCGGAAGCCCCTGCTCACATGCCTGCACCTGCCCTCTCCCTGTGCGTGCAAAGGCCCAGAGCCTGTTGGCCTCTTTCACACAAGAGCCTCTGCTGAGGGGCAGTGTCCACGCAGCAGGAGTCTCACTCTGCCCCCTGAGGGTCACAGAAAAGCCATCTGCACCCTGACCTGACTCTAAGTAAGATCTGCGAGTTAAACACTGGCGCCCATGCCAGAGACCAAGAGTGAAGTCAGCTTCCTCGTTTCCGTCTCTGCTGCAGGCTTCCTGCCTCTTTGCCCCTTCCTGCGTGTGCTCTGTCACTTCTGTCCTCCTGCTGCCACCTCCGCTTCGATCTTGCTCCCTGTGCCCCCTGCGCAGGTCAGCGCCAGCGCCCCTTTTCTGAGCAAGACCCTCCTGGCTACTTCCTGTCCTTGCATGGCTCTACTTGGGAGGCGTGCATACCTGACACCACTGCACACCAGCTTCCCCAGGTACCGGCTGGGGTCGTTCACATTGGCCCCCTTAGAACTTAGGGCACACTCAGCTATTGCAAACGGCACCCTGATGCCCCTCGTAGCGCCCTCTTCCTCCAGCCTCCCTTTCTGTTGTCCCTTAGGCTTAGCGCCCAGCACCGTCCGGGTCTCCACCTGATTACATCACAGCTGCTGATCTGGCTCCTGAGCCCACGCTCCTGACCACAGTTCTACATTGCCCTGAGGTCTGCACTGCTCCCAGATGCATTTAGGGGTGACCGCTGCGTGCCGGGGACGGCCGTCAGTGTGGGGCTGGAGGGGGCCACAGGCCGACCCTTGCAACCTCGGCCTTGGACTTCCCGACGGTCCCTTGTGAGGTACGGGGAGGCTGATGGCTTTTGCATTTGGGTACCACTTGGGGCACCTACATTTTAAGGACCCATTAAAGATAAGCAAAGGCTCGGGAAAGGAGGGGACTGGAAAGAAAGGTTTGGCTTTTGGGGTCAATCAACCAGGATCCCACTTCTTGGGCCATGATCTTGAGCAGGTCATTTCGTCTAGGAGCCAGCCTCTCAATCTCCTGGGGGCTGGCTGATGGTCAAACGGGAGCAGATGCCTTGTGCCTGGACCAGCATCTGGCCCCAAGATGATGCCCGTCACTGACCTGTGTCAAGTGTGATCGGACTTTGGGATACAGGGGTGGAATGAACGTTCAGAATAACTTACAAGAAATGAATTTTAGCCCAGAAGTCTGAATTCTAGTTAGTGGAAGAGAAAGCACTTCCATTTCAGCAGTGCTACCAGGAAACGGGGGTGTTTTTCTCAGGCAATGTGCTTAAGTAAGTTCACACTCTAAGCCACAGGCTCCTCGTGTGTAAGTCCAGGGGCTCAGCGTGCTTCCCAGCTTCCTGAGAACATTCAGGGCCCACGGGGGGTTGTCTCAGAGGGAGCTGCAGAGGGCTGGGCCCGCGGAGGCTGAGCTGGGCTCCCCCACGCCCTCCCTGGTCCTCCCGTCCTGTCTGCCGGACTTCGTCTGCACGGCTGCCAGTTCCACTCAGAAGAACGGAAGGGGGACTGGTGTGGACCTCTGTGTGCTCTGGGGAGCTGAGGAATAGGGGAGCTTCGGTGGAAGAGGGGGCTGTGGAGGGCGGCAGGGGGCCTGGTCAGCCCCCAGCCCTCCTCCTGCACTGTGGGTCCCCCTCCTGGCCACTTCACTCCTTAAAAATGCAATTTCAGGCCAGTTCTTTTTCCGTTTTTGGTTATTTACAAAATCTGCTTGGCTTTACTCAGCCAGCTTTCGCCCTTTGCTTTGTATTTAGTTTATATTTTGGGACACAGATTTCACATTTGCACTTATTACTATAATAATAATGACCTTCCTTACATCAACCCCAGTATTTCATTTGTGGATTCACATCTTCCACGTGTCTTATGTGTGATCACCGTGCCAGTGCTGCCAGAGCTTTTTAGTTAGATGAACCATAGGCTAACTCAATTTTTTTTTTTAGTGATAGCACATGAGACACTTTTGTGCATTCTAATAATAAACGTATTATTATTCTTAAGGAGCTCAGTGGGGATGCCAAGGAGATGGTCATGATCACAGTCCTGGGGGTGAACAAATGTGCCCGCGGTCAGGGTGGTGGGCAGCTTCTCATCCCGGTCAACCCAGTACCTGCAAAACCCTGTGTAACAATGTAGCTCCGAACATCCTTGAAGCTGTTTAGGTGAAACCACAGACAATGTTCCACAACACACAAAATATCTAATAGGATCCATATACACAGACATACAAATATTTCTTTTTTAGTAAAATAAATACATCTCAGAGAAGCTTCCTGAAAATTAATTTTTTCCAGTTGAACAACTTTTCCTCATTACCTTTCATTATAAAATGAGATGATTCAAGATTGAAATATTTGGCTATTGGATGTAGTAAAATCAAAATTAAGAAGCAAATGCATCTCTGAAACCTCATCAAATGACAGTAATAGCTACAATATTTAAGTGAAAGATTAAAAAAAAATCTCATCAATGATCCTCCAAATTCAGGGCTACACACAAAGTCACACGTATGTTCAGAGTTAAAACGGAAGCACCGTTAAAGCTCACGGCACAGCCACCTCCCGCACACTTCTCCTTCTCCTTTCAAAGCGGCAGCCTTTGCCAAAGCAACTGCCATTTGATTGTATTGATCGCCTGCCTCAAACTGTGCTGACGTTTCAGACAAGCCGTCAAGGGGAGGCACTTGGACCTCCCCCCACACCAGCTTGAGTTCCAGTGGCTCCAACTTCCAGGCACGGCCCCCTGATTGTGCCATAATGGGAATTCTCTGTGGGCATCCTGTTTTCTTGAAATGAGCTCAAGCTCCAAAACAATGCAGGGCCTCTGTGGCATCTGTCCCGATACAGTCATGTCTTTATTTGCCTAATTGGAGCAGGTGCCCCTGTTTTCACTGAATTTATAAAAATGCTGCTGCCTTTGGACCTTAATCATCTGCAGAGCCTGTTACCCCCTCTTTTACACCTACACACATGAAACCTCGGACTCCAGTTGGAAGTTATAACAAAAAGAAGAGCAATGGCATAAAAGAACAGAGAAAACTTGAATCTTATGTTTTGCAGGAATGATTTATCCCTTTACAGAACACACAGGTTTTCCTGATATTAAATTGTCCACTTTCCAGTAAACTTACTAGTTTAAATTCTACCCATTCAATTAAGCCCAACTCAGCTGCCACTTTCTCCAAAAGACCTTTCAAGTCCCAAAGAAGTAATTGATAGTTATTAAATACCGAACACTTTTAAATCTTTCAGTGTAGCATCAAAATGACACCTTGTACTAGAGTCAGACCCACATCCTTTTCTCTCACTAAACCGAGTAGTGGTCAAATAAGGGTGGTAATGACGGCAGAAGAGCTCCTGTAGCACTTACTCTGTCCCGTGTGCCCGTGTGTGCTCTGAGTACTTAATACACACCGGGTCCTATGTGCCCACAGCCCAGAGGCAGGACCATTGCTTGCCAGCTGTGTGACTGGGACACATTAGCTGACCTAAACTTTGATTCCTCATTGTTAAAATGGTGTTGCACATAAACCTTCTCTACATTTACTGTGCGTTTAAATAAGATCCATTTCTTATTCTCACCAAAATGCACAACTAGAAAGATGGCTGACTCACCAGCTAGACCAAGCCTGAAAATTGCTGCGGGGCAACATCAGAAATGCAGACAGTTGGGTAAGGTAGACAGGAAATTTAGAAGGGGCTTCTGGGTGGGCAGGACAGGGCAAGCACTCACATCTTGGGGGTGAGGGGGCAGACCAGGTACCACTGGGGGTTTGGCCCCTGATTTCCCCACCACGGTCCTCCAGACACCGGTGGCCACATGGCTGGGTGAGGTGGCTGCGGATGAGTGTCACTCAGGAAAGCGTTCACATTCATCTGATAGACAATACGTTTAACAACAGATGTGCAGTACCACCCCAGGTAAAATGACAAAACCATATTAGGGATGCTAAAACATATCTCAGCCAGTGGAGAGGGAAATCACATCATGATGGGGAAGATTTCACATTGTGATGAATTCAATTCTCCCCCAAATGAATGGATATCGTGATTTCATCCAAAATTCAAAGAGGGTTTTGTAAGAAACCTTATATTTATATGGCACAGCAGTGGGTCAAGAATATCTAAGATGCTTGTGAGGAAAAAAGTCAGGGAGGGAAAGACTGCTATCTATCCCGACTTCAGGACTATTCTGAAGCCATCTGATTAAGCCTGGGTGGTATTGACGGGGGAGGGCAAGTTAACCAATAAAATGACACATAGAGCCTGTGAACAGGCCAAGGTACGTTGTGTGATGGAGCTTTGGAGCAGAGAAAGCCCATCAAAAGGGGAAAAAGGAGACACTACGTGTAAATGAAACTGGGAGAACAGTTATCTAATGGCAAAACACAGGGTTGGAATGTTATACCAAATAAACTCAGGATGGATTAAGTATTAAAAACACAACCTTAAAACTCTTCCTAGGAAACATGGATGAAAATATTCTTAGATCCTGGAATAAGAAAAAACTTAAGACATCAAAAGCATTGACAATACAGGAAAACATGGATGAATTTTATAACATGAGGTTAAGTGCTTTTTATCAAAAGACATTGTAGAGGAAGTAGAAAGTCAAGTTACAAACTGGAACATATATTCTTGATTTATGTCAGGAATATATAAAGAATTAAGAATAAATAAGGAGAGCATACGTACTGTCGTAAAACACTGGGCAGGAAATAGTAATGAGCATTTTGCCAAATGGAAACATTTATCAGAAAGATATGAAGAGATTGCTAACATCATTCATCAGAGAAATGCAAAAGAGGCTATGATGAAACACTGTTGTCCTGCAATTTTTTAAAGTGTGACAACTCCTAGAGGTTTTGTTTTATATCAAGAGAGATGAAATGAGAAAGCTAAAACTTGAAAGGCATCACGTGGGCCAGTGAATCTCACACCGTGGCCTCTGATGTCCCAGGGGCTCGGCGGGGAGACCTAGAAGCCTCCAGAGGCAACGTGGAGATGAACTGCTGGGACCCCTGAGGACCTGTCGCCAGCCGAAGGGCCCTCCTGCTGTCGGCTGTGGACCGAGGGAACTGAATCCATAGCCACGGGCTACGGTTTGAGCTCTTTCGTGGGAGCATGCACCGCACCAGCGCAGATCACAGACTTGGGAGCTGGGCCCCAGTCACGGAGCAAGGAGGGCGGGGCAGGGGGGCAGCGGGCGCTGACCCCCGGCTGCTCAGAGCAGCTATGACTCAGTTCCCTCCTGGGCTTCCAGGACAGAGTCCACTGAGGGTGAATGATACTCTCCGGGTATTTTCACACTGACTAAAAGTCTGAAGTGTGAGCCTTTGTGTCTTCCATCAGTGTAGAGCTAATATATCACTCTCTTTATGAATAAGCATACTGCTGAACAATGTACCTTAAGGAAAGTATCTGGGACATAATATACTGTCACCTGTAATGCCACACAAATTACTCAGTTAAAAGGAATGGATATTTCCAGAAAAAAGATGAATGCCAACTAATAAAATACTCAACTAAATAATAATGAAGAGCAGACAGGGCTATTTCCATGTTTGACAAATTTTCAAGAATAGGAGCTGCTGAGGGGAGTTATGGCTGACTTGGAAGCCTGTGAGCCACTTCACTTCATCTTTTTCATCTTTACCTTTCTCGATGCTTTGCAGCTCAAAACCAGGTGCCTTCGGTATCGCTGGCTACCTAGACCTCCGCCTGCCCCCTCCCCTTGTTTCCCCTGCAGAAGGCGGAGCCCCCGGGGCCAGGCGGCTGTGGAGGGTGTGAGGGTGTGACAAGGAGGGTAGGCCAGACGAAGAAGGCCTCTGTCAGGCGCGCGGATCTGCAGGCGGAGGTTTCTCACCCCGAGGTGTCTGCAGGCAGTGACTGTGTCCCAGCCCCTGGTCTGCAGACCTTACGAGAGTGTGACCAGAAGTCTCTCCACAAAGCCATGGCTAAGTATGTTTCCTTTCAGACAAAATGCAGTTTGCAAGAACACCATTGACAAATAAATACCCAGCCATTAATAAAAAACCTCTGCTATCTAGGTATTGGGTGGCTAATTGCTTCAGGAGCCCCCTCAGAGAAGGGACCAGCACGCATCCAGGCCTGAGACTCAGCCAGTGCTGAGAGCTGAGCACGCGGTTCTGGGAAACCGCCTCTCACTCTGACGCTCTTATGTTCTTCCCTTCTCCCCTAATGTCATGTAGGAAGAAGATATTCCTAAAATACTACCAGATGGGCCAAATAAATCACATTTTAGAGGTATGGTTTGCCTTGATGGTTCAACTAAAACAGGTTTTTGTTTTGGAAACAAATGCCTGTTCTCTATTTGCCTTTGATGTGTGTGTGAGGTAAGTCCACACCCCCTTCAAGGTGACCATGTAGCTTCCTATTTCCCCGTCCCTCTGGTTACCCATCCATCTACCCACCCATCTGTCCACCCAGCCCTGCACTCGCCCACCGACATCTCTGTGTAGCCCGCTCCCATTTCTGACCCTCACCCCGTGTGCAGAGCGCGGTGCACAGGCAGCCCTCAGGACTGAGTCCCGTCCTGCTCCTCTCTCGGTGGGCGCACGGTCTCAGGGGACACAGTGCCCAAAGTGGTGGGAAAACATGGACGAGACCCAAGGGAAACCGGGCTGGGTACTGAAATGGCTCACTGTTCTTGGAATCTCTCATTGGAACCTGCTGCTGGCCCGACTCGCTGTGCCTGGAGGCCGAGGTAAAGAGCCCAGACTGCACTTGCGCTGGATGCACATTCACACCGTGTGTTTCAACTGTGCCCCGTATTGAGCAAATTCTGAAATACTTCCCTCAAACCTAAAATATGAAGACAGCCAAGGGCCAGTTTAAATCCTCAACTTGAAACTAAGAAATCAGTGACATAAATACTCATTTTAAGAAGATGACAAAAGTGCCTTGAATGGAATGAGCATTAGATATATTAGTTTCATCTACATGATTATTTATTTGAGTGTCCTTGGAAAAGTCATTTAACATCTATTTGACTACCCATGTGGTAAGTGTCTATAATTATACTTTGCATCCCTAATGAATTATTTTGAAGATCAAATGAGACAAAAATGATGAAAACACTTTATAAAGTATGAAAGGATACTAATACAATGGAGGAATGATTAATATGAGTAGTGATGTTAATAATAAATACTGGTGGAGAAGAAGATGCAGGCTGAAGTTTAAAAAAATCAAAGAGTGGTACTTTAGAATGCAATGCACAGATAAATCCTGATCCTCCAGGGACTTCCTGATTTATGCCACAGAAATAAAAATGTTAATATGTAGTAAAACCTCACAAACCCTGACTAATTGGGGGAAAGCCAATTTGAATTTCTGGAAGGTTTTAAAAAGAAATGTAGCTCTATTACAATAAAATGCATATAGTAATAGGAGCTCCTGGTTAATAAAACTGCTGTGTAGATCTCCATTAATAATTAGATTAGGATAATGTTTAGTCATCACTGATACAATAATTTGGTCAAATATCCACCAAATACTCGTGTGCTCTACCCTGGTCGGGCACCCGGGGTAGACCCAGCAACGGAATGGACCCCGTCCTCAATGCCTGCACCGCCTGGTGGTGACACTGACAAGTTCAAAATCGCAATATTGTTATAATGCAGTGACCACCAGCTGCTACGGGCTCAGGTTACAGGGACAGATTTCTTAGTTTGGGGGCTGAGGAAAGACTTCCTATAGAAAGTAGCACCCATTTTCATTTTCAGACGGAAGGGCCAGATGGACCAAGCCAGGACAAGAGGGAGAGGAAGGGCTGTGTCTAGTGAGGTTGGGTGTGAGTTTCCAGGATGCAGCTAGTGGGAAGGTGGGGACCTGCTGGGAGCCTCAGGGCTCGAGGAGGGTGGGGGCATCAGGGCGACTGCACACAGGGCTCAGGTGGTTGGGAGGGTTTACAAAGGCCAGACCTGGCAGAGAGCTGCCGGCAGGAGGGAAGCTGATTTCATGTTTGGTTTTGGTTTCAGAGCTCGGTTTTTAGATAGACCTGGGGCTTCTGGGAGGAGGCTTGTGGTGGGGAGACAGCTACAAGGACCAGCTAGCATGAGTGCTAGTGTCGGGCTCTGTGTCAGACGGCCCCTGGGAAGGTGTGCACCGTTGACCAGGTGGTGCATCCTTAGAAACCTGCTCTGTGCCGGCTCCCAGGATGGTAGTCAGGGGGTCCTTGCATGTGTGGTGGCAACTCCTTCACCTGCCCTTAGAAGCATCGTTCCCTTAGCCTTCTCATTCTCCTCGGGCAGCAGTGTCACCCATCGGGGCCTGCCTATGCCCCCCCCCCCACCATGTGCTCACAGTTCTTAAGTATGTCTTCAGTACTTCACTGAATTTTGTATTTATGAATACAAATGTCCTAAATTATCTACTGGAATGTCTGCAGGGTCTCATGCTCACCACACTTAAACCCAAGCTGTCACCCCATTGTCCCTATTGGGTCAGGGGCAGGGTTCCTCTTCTGCCCCAGGACAAGTATGTGACCGGTACAGACAGGTCCTCTGTCCTCCAGCTCTGATCAGCATTTCTCCAAACCCTCCCATCTTCTCTTCCACCACCCAGCCTGGACTGGGGCCGGGGCATCTCTCAAGTAGGGGAGCCAAGGCCATGCAGTTGCTTGCCGGCCCTCCATGTTTCCCTTCCGAAAGCTTTCTGCACAAGGCCGTCTGACTCACGGCAAGTTTCTCCTCTCTCAAACTCCATCGCTGGGTCCCTGCTGAGCACAGCAGCCTCGCACCAGGCCCCCTCCCCCGTGGCTCCTCCTACAAGCTGCTCTGCAAAGGCCCTGAGCCCCTCTTCCAGCCTTTACGTCCCTACCCTGCCCTGGACGCCGTGTGCAGGCCCTGCCCCTGCGCGTCGTCCTGCATCTTTGTTCCATGCTTGTTTTCCTTACTCCCAGAAAGCCCTTTCTCTCTCCCTCCACCTAACTCTCCTTCATGCCAGGTGCCACCTCCTTTTCCAGGGAGGCCTTCTTCCTGCCCTCTCCCTGCCCTGTGTGGACCACGGGCACAGCTGCTTCGTGCATGGCCCTTGCTGTGTCCACGCGGGAGCCAGACACACACCTCCCCAGGAGTCACCTGCCTCACCTACGGACTCCCAGGATCCGACAGTACAGCCACTGTACATCCTCCCAGCAAGGTGCAGGCCCAACAAAGAGAAGTCGGTCAGAGAATGTTCATAAACATGTACCACGTTGGAAAGCTTAATAGCAATAGAAATAGAAATAGAATAAACCAAATGTTTCATGATTTCCCTTGCCCTGTAGGTGACTGGAAAACTTTTCTGTGAACCAGAAGAGAAATCTCTCCTACCTTCTCTAACCTGGGCCAGTTAACAAGCCTTGCTCTTAACCAATTGTTTATAAAACACGCCAACTGATTTCTTTTTTTCTTCACACACAAGTTACAGCCTTTTCTTTCAATTGTGTCTATTACCAGAAGAGATGACAGGCACTCGACTAAAGTTTCCTGCCAAGCCTGAGTACCTGCCTGGAAAATCACAGCCCCTGTGAGCGTGAGTCACACACCCTCACTAAACAACTGCGTCACCAAGGGCTGGTGAGGACTACGCAATCAGTGAATCCTTAGGAGATCACAACCTATGGGTGAAACTTTCAGGCGAGGCTTGGAGAAACCCACGGGGTGGATGGAGGATGGTTAGAAGTAGCAGAGAAATACCGAGTCAGCCCGGCTGGAAGGAGGGTGTCAGCAGAGGTGAAGAAGGGGCTGTGACCTTGGCCTTGTGATCAAACGGGAGCCAGAGTCCAGACTAGTGTTAATCAGCTCGGGAGGGAAGGTCTGTTCCGTTGCAGCAGAGCCCAGGGAGTTATCCGGTAAACTTCCATCTCACGCAGGAGGCTGTGTGGGGCACTTGGAGACTTGAGTGCTAAGATCATATAACCACAGCTAGCATTTATTGAGAGTTTACTTTGTGACAGGTGCAACCCTACTTAATCTTTACAGAGATACCATTGAGGTCCCTGTGAGAGCCGCCCCACCCTCACAGATGCATGAACTCAGGTGCTGGGAGGCCAGGAAACACTCCATGATCACGTGGGCTGTAGGGCCAGAACCAGGTTTGAATGGGCCCAGCTAACCCTGAGCTCACACTCTCCCTTGCCTGCCATCCTGTGCAGGGACTAATTTGTGGCAGAAACCCGTATTCTGTACAGGAAGAAACAGGGGATGCCGAGACTAGGGTGGGAAACCATCCCTAAGATGACAAACTTATTGACTGCTTTGCAGCAGAAGAAACATGAAAGGAAAAAGATGTTTCTAAGGCGGAAGCTCTGTCAGGACTTTGATGTCCTGTGGGTCAGGCGTTCTTGACGAAGCTGTCATCTCCCTTGATGGCTGAAGGTACAGCACACCTATGGGGTTCCAGTGCATTCAGTCACCCAGATTCATTCCCCTCCCAGAGTAAAAAGGTCCAGCCGTGGCTGGGGAAGTGAGAGCCAGATTGTAAGTGGGACCCAGGCTCTTGAGGCCACTGGGTCATGCAGGACAGTGGACTGCAGTCTGTCCCAGCTTGAAAGATCAAAGCACGTGTCATCTCGGCGATGCATCACGAGAGGCAAACCATGTGAACTCCAGGAGGAGGGGGACCCAAGGCTGCTGAGCCCATTCCCCTGGTTATTCAATCACATGTGACGCAAATGGCGATGCTGTGAATTACATTGTCAAGCTAAGGACAACCTGGAGCAGTGATAAACCTGGGTTGGTGGGACAGTGAAATCAACCATTTCAGAACTGTGACAATTAATCAAAGCCATGAAATAAACCAAAAATTTGTCCACCCAAGAGGAACCACTGAATTTAGGTAAGACTGTGAATGTCTGTGACATTTTGATTTGGGGCTATTCCTACTCTGTGTCCCTTGCTCGCAGCATGGCTGCCAAAAGTCAGCAGCACTGAAGGCAGGCAAATCTGATGGGCTTTCAAGTTGCATCACAAACACCATCTCCAGGGTGGTCAGTTTTTGTCTGACACGCAGTTTGTGGGAAGCCTGTGCTCCTGCAGTGTGGTGTCGGGGGAGGCCGGCCACCTGCAGGGTGTTACCAAAGCAGTAGCAAATGCCACAGCATCTCGGCTGCCTGAGGCTGCGATTGCAGACGCGAGCAGAAGCCTGACTGGGAGATTAAAAGGAATCCCAGAGAAGCCCGGCAGAACCGGGTAGTAGTAGTGAGCTTCGGAAAGCTCTGACCCGGTCCTGGGACCTGAAGGCCGCTTGCATGTGCCAGACCGTGTGCACGGCAAGGAAGACACAGGAAAGCAAAGGCACCACACACTCATCCCTGGGTGACGTGAGGCCTGCACAGGAGGGAGCGAGTTAAAGCCATCTCACAGGACACCGGTGGTCTGCAGGTGTGCCACACATGGATCCCTGACAGAGGGTAGAAGACAGTCACACAGTGTATTTTGGAAAATCTGAGCCATCTTTGGATGACCACTAATTTATACTGTCCAGCTGTGACACCTAGGAAGCCAGGTGTAAAGTGAAATGAACGTGTAAACCAAAAAACCCCAAGAACCCAAAAAGAAAGGACAGCAAATAAGTGAATGGCCGCATGATGCAGGGAATACAAAAAGTACAGGATTTAACAAAAGGAGTGCAAGATATGGACACTGAAAACTGCAATATACTCTCTCAAGAAATTAAAGCTCTGACTACTGCAGACACAGCCTATGTTCATGGATCAGGAGATTTAATATTATTCAGAGTGATACTCCCAGAATTAGTCTTCAGATTCACTGCAGTCGCTTTCAAAAGCCCAGCTTCTTTTTGGTTTTTATGAAGTTGACCCTAAAATTCATATGGAAATGCAGGGATCCAGAATAAGCAAAGCGATTGTGAAAGGAAGACAGAGTTGGAAGAAGAAAATTCCCTGATTTCAAAACCTACAACAAAAAAGTAAAGCGATAATCTAGACCGTGTGGTACCGGTTCCAGGACAGACATGCAGATCAATAGAACAGAACGGAGAGCCTAGAAATCAGCCATTGTATTTACGGTCACTTTGATTCTGACAGGAGTGCCAGGACTGTTCAACAGGCCGATCTGCCTCCTGAATGGTGCCAGTACAAGGCACAGTATGGGGGCACCTTGGGGACACGCAGCTCTGGAGTGCTTTGAGTCAAGTTAGCATGTGTGGTTCCACTGCTTCTTGCCAGCCATTTGTGTTATTCCTTCATTCACCCAGGCAGTCAATCGTTTACACTTATTGAGATCCTTACTGTTTCATTTGTAAAGATCTCTGGAAAGATCTAGAGGCTTGGATATGCTTCTAAACCTGTTTCTACCTTAACTTCCTCAAGTATAGATTTGGGGTGGTGATCAAAAGGATGATAACATCTGTTATTGGCAAGTTGTGAGGCTCTCAGACCAACTACACCATATCACATACACACGTGTGGTATAATATAGCACAATGCAAAGTGCTAAGAAAACAGGTGGGACTGCCTTACAAATGAAACTGAGACCCCCAGACTAGGGGGAAGTGTTCACACTTTCAGAGAAGCACCAGTGCTGGGTGATGCGAAGAACTCTGATCCCAGAGGACTTAAGTCATGTTCATTCGAGAACCATGTCAAGAGTCATTTAAAAAACATTTTCATTTTTTTTTAGTTTTCCAGCAGCAAATGATACTGCAGATAGCTGCGCCAGTCATCATATTTCTTGTTTAGGCAACTCCAAACATCCGAAATCCCGGCTGGGTCTCAGCTGCACATAGTCAAGAAAGTGTGTTTTCAGAAATAGCACAGAAATTATTTGAGAATTAATCTTGGAAAAGAGGAACAATTTCCCCCCAAATGTAGCTTATAACATTTAAATGAATCGATGTGAAAATGCTTTACTGGAACTTAAAGATCAATAGTCAAGTGTGTGATGGGGCCGAGTTCCGGGGTGTGCACTGTAATTCTATCATCATGCTGTTCACACAGCACAAGTTCACACTGGCGTCAGATTTTTTTTTAACCTCTCAGAAAAAAAGGCAACCTCTCTGAGGTTTCCCGAGATGGAAAGGGAAGATCATTTCATACTTAGGAATAAAGTCAGTGGCTTCCTGCCATGCTGCAGAGTGCAAACTCAAGCCCACCTCCCCAAGCAGCTTTCTCCTCTGTCAAGACCCCTTCCCTGCCAGGGGCAGAGGCGTCGGGAGGACCAGTGAGAGCTCCCAATGTGCAACTGGCCGGTGGCAGGAAGCCTGGCACGCTCCAGGGGCTCACCGAGGGGGAGGGACCCGACACCGCTGTCTGCGCCCTTTTCTGGGTAGGGCGCCTGCGCAGAAGCCTCCTTCCCATGCAGTCTGAAGCTGCTGAATTAACTGCATTGGACTGGCTGCGGTTCCACTGCCTGCGGCCTTCCACCACCCCTAGGAGGTCGTCACTCTTCCCAGGAAGCCAGTTTAACCAGTCTGGAATCCTAAAATTTCACAGAGTTCAGCAACAAGGAAAAGGGGTGGGAAACTGGACACTGCAGGAGGACAGGGTTGATCAGCAGCGAGAAGATGGGGCCAGGCACTCGAGGGTCTGGTGGTCAGTCTGCCAACAGAGAGGATGCCCTGTGAGGTACCTACTGTGTCACGTACAGGGCGTTTGGTAGAGATTGGTCAGAACAGAAAACCCAGTCCTGCCTTCGAAGAAGGTGCAGGCACCCTGCCGTGGGCCCTGGTGACCCCGCCTCTGGCGCACGCGGCAAGCGGAATGCCCCTCCTCTCTGTGCGACCAGACTGAATGGCTGCTCGTGAAGAACTGAATGTGGCAAAAAGGGGTGATGGGGTGTCTCTTCCCAGATTTGACCACAAAAACTACAAGCTCCACTTTGCTGGGGATCCTGCTCTTCCAGCGTGCTGGCTCTGCGGGGGCCACTCAGCAGGGAGTAGAGGGTGGCCCTTGGCCAACAGCCAACGAGTTGCTGAGGCCACTGTCCCTCAGCCCTGCCAGTGCCTCCTGGGTGACCTGGGAAGTGGATCCTGCCCGGCTGAGCCTGGCCGTGATGCCCTGCCTGCTGCCTGCAGAAGGCCCTGAACTTGGGTGCAGCTGAGCCGTGCCCGGGCTCCTGAGCACAGACGAGGGGACACGGTGCATGGTGCCCTCCCTAAGCCACTACGTACTGGTGGGATTTCTAACACAGCAATAGACAGTGAATACAAAGATGTAATTGTGAAGGAGAATAATTAGCAAAACGGTGGTTTGCATTCTAACCTGGAACAAAGGCTGGAGGAGCAAATGCTGTTCATGACGGTGGGTGGCCGCGCCCGTCCTGCTCTGCCCGGCCTCTGGGGTGCCCAGCGCCCAGCCTCTCCTCACCCTCCCCCTTCTGAGGAGCTCTGCCAAGCTGTGGTCCCCAGGCCTCTCTCCGGCCAGCAGGCTTCTCAGATGGAACCTTCTGCTTGCACCCCTGGCCTGCCACGGCCAAACTGGCTGGTAGGCCCTCTCTCCCTCCCAGGCCTGCCGTGCAGGAGAGCCGTCCCCTCGCCCTGTCCGTCCTGCTTGCTGCAGCCTGCACAGTCCACTGGCGCCTGCCTCTCGATACTGTGCCCGGAGTAAGTCACTCTCCTGCCCCAGGGGAGGCCCTCTGTGTAAGGGACTGAGCGCCATCTTCTCAGTTTGGTGTTGACTTCTCTGTCCCGTATGTGATTGCTCATGGTTTTTCCAGGGACTTGAAGTGCCCCCTGGTGCTTCTCCACCCCTTGAACTCCCATCATCTTTAGGAACCCCCACCAAAGACCACCCGCTTCCTGCCGTGTCCAGTCCTGTGGCCCCTCCACAAACCCAGGGCGACCCCGCTGGCTGTGAGTCCGTGATGCCGCTTCACCTCTCATGGGCCGCTCTGACCGGTGACTTATGTTCAGCCCTCTCTGTCTCTCAGAGTCCCAAACGGAATAAATCCTAATCATAACAGCATCTGAGTGCCTCCTCCAGTGCCTGGGACACAATGAGCACTCCTGTTAGGGGGCTGGGTTTGGCCCCCAAATCTACTGCTCAGTGTCCCAAATGGCGAGGCATCCGGAAGCCCCCTCCGGCCTGGGGCCGTGAGCCCGGCCCGCACGCCCCCGCGTCTGGTGTCCCTGATCCCTGGAGACTTTGCCCGGCTCCCCGAGGCTTCCCCTCCTGCACCCAGTCCCCTGATCTGTGATTTCAGTCTCTTTCATTAAGAGTATATTTGGGTTTTCCTTTTTCCTGTGCTCACACGTAGCTGGGCTTGTCCCAGAGAGAAGCGAATGGAATATGAACCCACACGTAGTATTTTGTAACATAAAAATGCATAAATGTTATTGTTTCTGGTTGGCCCTCATTCAGGTTTCTAAGAATAGTCGCCATGCTCTTATTTCTTAGGGTGCTGGCTGCTTATACAACTTCTCTATCTTGACAATGAAATATTGAAATTAAGAGGGATGAACATGTCTGGGGTGCCAGATGTCAGTGGGTGCTGCCTGGGCAGGCAAACGGCTCCCCTAGTGACACGTGTGGTAAAAATGGGGACCCTAGAGCACAAAGGAACTTCTCAGGGGTGTCAAATGGTTGAGCATTTAAACCAATCTGCACAATAATGCACGCTGATTTTGGCTGGAAATTAAAACGTATAATTACATTGTTTTAAGCATCGTTATTTTCAGGTTTATTTTGCACCTGGTGGTATTTAAAGCAGTGGGTGAAGGCGAAGGCAAATGGTCGGGCAAGTGTGCTGAGTGAACCCAACAAGAGGAAGAAATCGGAGCTCCAAGTCGCTGAGCTCCACTCAGCCTTCCCTGCCCTCTGTGCTACCATCTTAATGCCCATATGAGACGCATTAGCGAATTCCGCCACACGCTAAACACAAAGCGCGTCCCCTGCGCTGTCAGGGCGCGATCACGTGGGCCTCCCGGTGGGCGTGGCTCGCCCTGGCCCGGGGCTCCGCCTCCGGCGTGGCGCGGGGCCGCGGGGAAGCAGGTTTGTCAACCCTCTGCTTGCCTCACTGCTGTCCGCCCGTGGAATCTCAGACCTCTCTTTGACCTTTTCCTTACGAAGATTATGTTATTATTTGTTATGGATCCAGGTCTCCCCTCTGCCTCTTGATGTTCTTATGCAGCAGACATCCCTGAGCCCCGGCTCTGATGGTGCCTCGGCCCCGCTGGCCTCACGCAGGCCGCGCCGTTCTCAAGGCAGAGTCCGTGTGTCCTGCTTTAGAGGGGGGCAGGCAGCACTTCAGACACACTGTCCTTGCTTCTCAAGCTCCGACGGCCCCTGGTTAAGGGATGAATTATGTCACCCTGGGGCCCCCACTGTCCTGTGCCAATGGGACTGAGTGATTTCCTGTGGCACCACGAGTCTGTGTCCACAGTGACCATGTGATGACACCTGTTTCCCATTTACCTGCTGGGGTTTGAGTGTTAGAGTGCTGGGCAGTGCCAGAGGGCCAGGCAGAAGGCCAGGCAGGTGCTAGAAGCTGGGCAAGTGTTAGAAGTAAGGCAGGTGCTAGAGGCCGGGCAGGTGCTAGAGGCCAGGCAGTGCCAGAGAGCCGGGCAGGTGGTAGAGGCCAGGCATGTGCTAGAGGCCGGGCAGTGCCAGAGGGCTGGGCAGGTGCTAAAGGCCAGGCAGGTGCTAGAGGCCGGGCAGTGCCAGAGAGCTGGGCAGGTGGTAGAGGCTGGGCAGGTGCTAGAGGCCAGGCAGTGCCAGAGGGCTGGGTAGGTGGTAGAGGCCAGGCAGGTAGTAGATCTTTTTCTTTCCCTTCTTTTTTTTTTGAAAGTAGCTCCTAGCACTGCTGAGTGAAGCTGGAAGTATTAACTGACATGCTTTAACATCTCTCACTGGCATCGTTATTCCCTCCTCCTCCCTTCGGGAAGCTTCCCTATCATTGGAATCGGGGCAGCAGGAGTGCCAGGGCCATCATGTCCATGGTCAGGCTTGGGAGTTGGCACTGAAGGCCCACCTGTGGTCTGAGGGTGTCGCAGCCACTTTGGAGCATGTTGAAGCTCTCCCTTAATTAACAGCCTGCACCTCCTGTGACTCAGGCAGGCCGGATTTTCAAATTTAGTTTAGAAGGCCTCCAATAAGTGCCTGCCCCTGAACCAGTTGGGATGCATGCTGACTGGTCTCGGCTGCAATGCCCACAACCTGGAGTGACTCCGTTAAGGTGGTTTCATCCCACCACAGGAGAGCTGCCGACACGGACGCAGCCTGGAACAGCTGGTCCCTGGCTAACTTCTACAAGGACCTACTGTGTGCTGGGCAGGGCCTCTTGTGAGTGAGCGACTGTCATCCTCAGCAGACTGTCCCTGCAGTCAGGCCTCTTAGGGACTTTCTCCTTTGAGAGCCACCAGCCTGAGGCCTGGGACCAGGAGGCATGCAGAGCCCTGAGCCAGGGGCTGTCGGTGGAGAGCTTGCGGTGATGGGGGCATAGTGGGGGCGTGCACACAGGAGGTGGGGGCCATGCACACAGGAGGTGGGGGCCGTGCAGGCGGGCACACACTGTGGCTCAGGCGACTGACTACGATCATATGAAATGAGACATGAACGTGGGTGTCCTGCCTTCTGCGTAGTGCGGACCCCCAAACGCCCGCCGGGCACGGGTGGTGCTCTGATAAGTGGCATGCTGACCAAGGGCTCCCGTGAGCCTCTTTTTCTCTTGGCCTTCATGAACTACTACCTCTCAGGAGGCTGACATGGTCTTTGTAACAATACCAGGGCCGGAAGGCAAAACAATGTGATATGCGGATTGACCCCATGTTCACCATCTCAGGTCACGCGAACATTGCATGTCCGCAACCAAGGCCCAGTTCAAATAAAGAGTTGTGTTGGCCATCCTGAGACGTGGGTTCTGCCATTTTCTAGACCAGAAGGGCAGTTGTGCCCCCCAGGGAGTATTTAGCAATATCTAGATACATGGATGGCGTCACCACCAGGGAGGAGGGCGGAGGCCAGGAATTGTCCTAGACATCTGGCCCAGGCCAGACAGCAGCCGTAATGCAGAATCACCTGGTATAGCAAAGTCCCCAGGTAAAGCACAGCGACCTCTGTAAAAACAAAGCAGAAAGACCCCAAACAAGCCTAGGTCTGACAGTCTGCTTTTGCACAGCCTTGCCAGAGCTCAGGCAGCAGAGAAAGCAGGGTGTGCACACACGTTCAGTTCTCACCCACGCAACACGATGGCGGAAGCAAGTGACAGCACAGCCTCTAAAGGCAGGTGGCAGGGTTTGCAGTAAAGGTGCCGGGAGCTGGACAACCAGTTGGAAACGTCAGCCCCGTACCTCCTGAGAGGTGGGGTGGAGGCCGAGACAAGTTCTGGATCCTAGGAAAGCAAAGAACCCACCGGGGACCAGGGGGTTCCGGGCACGCCCACAGGCAGCCGCAGAGACAGACCTGCGCACTGCAGAGTCGCCCCCTGGCTCTTCCCAAAATGCAAAAGCGACTCCCTTTGTTCACTTTTGTTCCCAACAACACTATTCTTTGGCTGAAACGATCACTCCCGCAGTTTGCGTTACTGTCTGTTCACAAGCTGACCAGTTCTATCCCCTCAGATGTTCACGGCTTCCTCTGTGTGTTGCAAACTTTGACCTGTTTATCGGGAATGACCTCTGCTTATGCCAAAATAAAATGGAACATTTAGCTCTCGGCCCCGCCCAAGGATTTTAGGCTTCAATTTGGACCCATTTTTTTTAATTTTGAAAAAGAGTAGGGATTTTCAGAAATTAAGAAAAACCAGTAGCTAATACATAAAAGCCTTGGAAGTGTTCATGGAAAAACACAGACCCCCAAACAGAATCTCCACAGGAGAATTAGTGCAAAGAAAGGGCCTCTGGCTGACATGGCCACCTCTCCCTGTGTGTCCAGTGGATGTCATCACAGCCCGCACGCACAGCTGAGCTTGAAAGCTAATTGTTATTTAGAAGGTAGAGTGCAGACATTTGCTCACCAAAATCTATCTTGTTTCATTTTAAGTGCTGATTGAAATAGCCTAACAAGGCGTGAAAATGGTACGTTTGTCAACAGGTCACCCAGATGTCAGAGGGCTCCCCCACGCCCTCCACTGCAGGGCAGCTGCATGCGGCCAGGCAGCTTTAGGGTCCACACAGATCCCAGTGAGATGGGAGTCTTAGTTTATTTATTTAAATCATACCCTTTCATTTCCTTCAGGAAATCTGAGTGGGCAGGTGTGCAGTTAGCACAGATTGGGACTCGGGGAGCGTGAAGAAGCTGGAAAGACCTTAGTCAGTACGAAAGGGCAGCGCCTAGTGAGTGGTTCTGGGCCCCAAAGTCCTTGCTCCTAACCTGGACCGGAGCTCACCACCAGCCAGGAGGCTGTGACGGGCAGGAGACTTGGCTTCCCCGTGCATTAGTGTCAGGGAAGGGGTGGAAGAGCAGAAGGCAGGCGGTGTCTCCTCCAGCCTTTGAAAGGAAACAGTTCAGGGAAACAGGGGAAGGATTCACCGAGGAGACCAGCCTGGGAGGAGCACCCCTGAGCAAGGACCCCCCGAGAGGCCTTCCGGGGCCAGGATGTCGGGCTGTCCATGGACGACGGGCAGCCCCAAGTCTCCTGGGTGCTTGCGGACCAGAGGGGTCACTCCACACCGCCCCCACACACATCAGCAATAGATGAGCCCCTGAGAACTTGGACAAAAATCCTGAGAAAGAGGAGGTGGTGGCCCAGCAGGGTGGGAGCTTGAGATGGAAATGTTACAGCACTTGCACACACACTAAAGAGACAATTGGATTCACACGTCTGATCGAACCCTCCAGGCCAGCTGCGATTGCTCCGGGCCTCACCCCCTGGTGCCACCTCCGTCCTTGGCAGTTACTCTTGTTTATTCTCGACCAGTCCACACTCATTGGCCTCTTTATGATCCTGCTCAGAACTCACACCAGGGAGGTACAAACAGAATACGAATGCATGTCTGTGCATTGAACCTAGGGCTTGATTAAATGTTGACCTAATTTAATAACCTATTCAACACACTACTAATAATAAAGAAGAGAAAAATAAGTACAACAGTTCACAGACTTAATATAAAAAATACTCAGTACCCAGGTTCCCAGAGCAAGGAGTCCTTCCCATCCAAATCAGCCTGTTTCCAGATCAGGTGACCCAGGACTCCACCCACATAAGTAGGGTTGGCTGGCAACATTATCTATTGCCCTTCAATGGAGTCAGACAGCAAATTATTATAATCTTAAAATAACTCCTGGTTAGATAAGGTTGACATTTTATATCTAATGTGCATGTCTCTGGATAGGCCATGAGAGAAAGTGAGTTCCACATCAAAGGCTGATAAAAAACACCTATATTTGTAGATATTCCCTCTCACCCACTGGCAGGTGAGAGACGGGCCTGCAGTTTCCAAGTGATCAGGTGTGAAAGCATCGGTGTCAAGGACCCAGTCCTCTGCCTTGTGCTGTTTATGTGACTGCACGCTGGCCTGTTAACTCCTCTGAGTCCCAATTTTAATACATGTAAAGTGAAATTTTTATTATAAAATAACTGTGAGTTCTCCCAGGCATTAAGCCCACCACTCCCTGCTCCCTTCCCTCCCTGTATCCAGCCTCTGTCCCTCCCTCCGTCCCTGCCTCCATCCCTGCCTCCCTCCACAGGTGTTCTGGGCACTGCAAGTGGCAGGGACAACTGCATTTCCTCATGTGAGAGGGATCGCCAGTTACAACCTCTCTCAGAATCAGGATCTGTGGTGAAGCTTCTCCGTTCCTAATACTTCAGTGGCGCCTGACTGCCAGACAAATTAAGCGCACATTTTTCATCCTGCAGGAGGCCGGTCCTGGGCCACGTTGCTAAGGAGCCTCATCTCCCCCACAGGGTCTGTCGTTTATTCCATTTATGTCCTCATAGGCCTGTACACCCCGCCCCCCACGGGAACTTGTTTCCTGGCTAAGCGTGTTGCAGCCTCGCAGACACACCCCCACTCAAGACATCTTACTGGTTTATGTAAGATCCTGCAAAGTGCCAGACCCACAGTCAGCGATCAGCAAATGCCCGAGCACCACTACCTTAAACAGTCATGAGAACTGTAACTCACTCGTTGGTTTGAAGGTCACTGACCAAACACACCCATATTTTCTCTTCAAATCAAATTTTCTAGATAACTTGTTTGCATGGTTTAAAACCAGATGTGACAGGAGTCTCCCAGGGAAAGTCTGTCCTCTGTAGGCCCCCTTGTCCCTCAGTCCCAACACCACTGCACGTGAATGTGGCTCTCGAAGAGTCTGTGCACACCCTGACACGGCCGGTTTACACGCTCTGCTCTTGTGACAGAGGCGGCAGTGGGCACCCCCGTTCCACTGTCTGCACTGTTCACTCGACTGTCTGTCTGGGAATGTGTGATGATGCTCATAGAATCATGTGAGCAGACCACAGAGACCTGATGAACCTAACCCTACAGCAAACGCCCGTGTCACCGTGAGCGCTGTGTCTTGCATCTCATGAGTTCTTGTTGCTGCGTTTCATCTACCTGCAGTCCACACCCACTGATGACACCTGGGATAGTTTTCCAGTTGACTATAACTCGGATGAAAGTTCTGTGAGTGATAAATATAAGCCATTTAAAAATGACTTACATTGATATCATCTAATGTCATAAAGTAAGAAATACCTTAAAATCCCTGTGAGAATGAGCCCTCTGTGCATGGGTGTGCGGTACCCAGCACCGTGTGCTTGGTGCTAATTGAGAATTCCTTCCCAGCACAGCCTTCTGTTGCTATGGACACCGTCCCCACTGACAAGGCTTAGAAAATGCCTCCCCACGTTCACAGGTGCCAAAGAAAGCTGGCGTGTCTCCCCTTTGATTCACAAGGACATCTCTGCATGTGGTGACTTCCATGTGAGGCTTTAGATTCTGGGGTGAAATATCTCACCATCACTGCAACACCTCAGCCATGAGACAAATCTGCACAGTGGCCTCCACACAGACCCACACTTAACAATTATCACGCTCACCAGCCAAGAGGAGCTTATCCTGCCAGAGCCAGGCCCACGCAGGGCTCTCCCTGCTCGTCTGCAGAGTGTGGCCCTGGGTAGTCTCGGGGTGGGCCACCCCTGCTCCTTGGCCAAGGACTGCCTCCAATGCGCAGAGGACTCATTCGCACAGGTGGGTGGTCGAGTGTGGCCTGGCCATCAGCCAGCAAGGTGACAAGGACATGTGACATGCTGAGTGTCACGATCTTGGCTGAAATGGACCCCCTGGAGCAGGTGGCCGGTCTTACTGCAGCGTGTGGCACAGGGCAGGGGTGCACCAGCCCACCAGCAGCCGCCCCCATCCCAGCCTCTGCAGGCACAGTGACAAGAGCGAACCTCATGCTGGGCCGGCAGGCGGCGTGTGGGGGCCTGTGGATTCAGGTGAGGGAAAGCGGGTGGTAGAGGGGCAGGCTGACATGGGTTCACCATAACGGGTGCTGGCATGGTCCCCTCTGCTCTGGCAGGAGCTGCCCTAAGCCTCAGAGGACAGGGGGCAGGCACCTCTTGTCACCCATCCCAGTTAGGCACTCTGACCAGGTTTGTGAGAATCCTAGTAAGAGAGTTTCAGAGTTTTGATACTAACCTTGCCCACAAAGTCACTAATGTGGTGTAAGGCTTTTTATTAATTTGTGAAAATGAAAATAAATCGTGCTGTTCAAGTTATGTTGAAATCACATTATCTCTCAAAAAAATACTGAGCAGCTCGAGCCAATAACTGATGCGCTCAAATCACATGAACTAACAAGAGAAAATAGTCAAGCAGCCGGAGGGCAGCCCGGCCAGAGAGCTCCGGGGCGCGTCGCCCAGAAGTGTGAGCCTCAGCTCACCAGGATGAAATTGTTTGGAGATGGAGAGAATTCTACGCCGAGGACTGTCAAGGTACTGGCCCCAACCACGTTAGCAGGGATGGAATCAGAAAGTTAAAATTTCAAATGAGAATTAAGTAACACACTCAAGGGGTGGGAAGCCAGAAGGGAGAACGCAAGCACAGCATCTGACATGTGCGCGGAGCCTACGTACGTTCTCACGGAACAGGAGTGACGCGCTCGCGCTGGGCCTCGAGCCCGCGGCGGGGCTGGCACGGGAGCAGACATCAGACGCGGGCCGTCCTGGTGCTCAGCTCCACGCTGCCCACTCTGCTTCCTGCGCCTCTGCCAGCTCTCAGCCCAGGCTGCCACGGGCATAGCAGGAAGTGGACCATAAGGGACACCTCTCTGGCCTCCTTCTGCTGGGCGTTGTCCCCTCAAGTCCAGGGAGAGCCCGCATGGGGCCTGGAGCATCCCTTCCCACCCGGGTAGCAGGCCCTGGAGAAGTCTTCCATCCGGAGCCTGGAGAGGCTAATGAGGCTCCTTCTTCCCACTAAAGTGCTCAATGCTCAGCAGTCTTTATTTTCTGTAGAGGAGAAATCTTACCGCCCCGGAGCAGCGTCTTCGGTCACTCAGCCCAGTGATAACATCCTTCCCTTAGGAGACATCACCATTATTATGAAAGTGAGACACTGGGTCATTTCTGTGAACGCTTTTCATTATTGGAATATTAGCTACTTATTTTCTCATGTTATGTCATCAACTTTTATTTCTTGATGATTGTATTTCATATCCAAGACAAGAATGACTCAATCTTCAGAAAGTGTAGCTTAAGAGTTCAGTTTTGCAAAAGCTCCCGTGTGATACCGGCCGAAGTAAAGAAGCACGTGACGTGGAACAAGTTGGGCCAGTCTGTTCGGCATCGCCTTCGTGCACCGCGGTCCACCCATGGTCTGCCCGGGGGAGCCTGCGCACCTCGGGGGGCAGGGGCATGAGGACCAGGGTTGCTGTGCCCGTGGAGAGGCTGTGAGCATCACGGCAGGAGGGGAGAGGGCCGGAAAAGGCCTCAGATGCTGCTTCTGTCACCCTGAACTCCAGAGGAGCGACACTCCTTTGTTAATGTGTGTTTTTTCTTTTCTTCATTTCTGCCCATGACATGTGAGTAAATTACTTTCACAATTTTGGGTTCACTATGTTCTTATTTTTGGAAATTTTTTTTCTTTTAACAAGATGCTAATTTTTTTTTTTTTCCAGCAAAACTGATCCACGGGTGCTGGGTTAATAATGATCAGACAACATTTTCCTTGTAAAGTTTTCAAATCTTTTGAAGAGGGAGACATGATATACCCCAAGAATTTCCTACGAGCCACTTTTGTACTTTTACATATTTGAAAAACGAATAAATGTTTGAAGAATTAAATTGTTCAGAGACTCTTGCCAGATCTGAGGGCCCCACCCATCACGTTATGAAGTAACATGGAAGGAAGCTAGAATTGTGTGTGTGCCTTCTGTGGGTCATTCTAGGGGAACTAACCACATAATGAATCTCAGTGAAAAGATTAGGCTAAATATGTGAGGCATCCTTTGATCAAGGACAGGATGGTTCATTAAGATAACGAGGCACTGCACATGCCTTTAAAGCGATTCTTGTTGAAACTAGAGCCAGCTCTCTGACATGTACTGCAGCGGCCCCCTGGGCCGGTCCCAAGGAGCCCGGCGCCCCAGGGTGGAGGTCTGCACGGCACCCGGCGCTGGTGCAAGCCCTGAGCGGGGACAGTGTGTGCGGCCCTACTCCCTTTGAGGGCCGTTCAAGTTTTTGTTTCTGTTTTCTTTTTTGGAGGAATAGGCTGGAGAAAGCCAGATAAATTGTTTATTAAAATTGGCTGCATTTATTTTTTTAACTGGTTTGTACATTCAGTGTAGCTTCTAGAAATAAGAACTGATTAAAATCCATCTCCATGAATGAAACCTATCATGCTCACAACTCCAGGACCTGATCGGCTGTGCTCGAGGATCCAGCACATGCACAGTTTCTCGAAAAACAAAAAAAATATGTGTCAGACATTTTACAGCCGTTTCAGATGGGCTTCTTCCAAGGCGGGGCTTCTTACGTGCCCCCACGCCTGCCCCCTAGTCTGCGGCCAGCAGTGTTCACTGGTGCAGGCTGGTGGCTGGGGGCACATGGAGCAGGTGTGGTTGGGCGAGCCAGGCCAGCGGTGTCTTTGTCAGATGGGGGCTCCTGAGACGGCGCGACGGTAGGGAAGAGATCACGTGTCGCCCTCATCAAGCTGTGCTGAGAATCTCTATATCAACTGATCCTAGCCCAGTATCTGGCACGCACTTCAGGTGCAGTCAGTGGTGGCAAAGAAGGAAACAAATTAGAAACCCAATTTATTAATTCTAAGACAACGGGGCAGGTCTTGGCTGGGGTTCTGATCACTATGAGGCCACCAGTAATGCCAACACAACCCCTCGTGTATAGTCAGCATGTTCTGTGGTTGGTGGCCCATGGGCCACATCCAGCCCACAGCCTCTGTGGCAAATGAAGTTTCACTGGCACACAGCAGTGCCATTTTGTTACGTGTTGACTGCCGTCACTTCTGTGTCACAGAGGCAGAAGTGAGGGGTTGCCTCAGAGACTAACCGGCCGAGCCCAGTATATTTGGCCATCTGACCCATCACAGAAAGTCTGCCCACTGCTGCTGAAAAGACATGCGTCCAGTACACCCAGGAGGGCCTTCTGGAGCCGCTGACCCAGGGGAAGAGCTGAGCCTAGGCAGGGGGCGAGAGTACTTTCAGAGAGACCTTCCGTCTGCGGAGTCTCCTCAGGGTTTCCTGATTTTATGCCTCTATTGCGGCTGGCAGCAACCATAATAACGACATATTTGAAAACCAGACAGGACCGCGTGTAGTTCTGAGAGAGTAAGGGACGGTGTTTGATTTACTGCTCGTTCAGAGGGAAGAGGGATTCTCAGAACAGACTTTGTGCACTGCGAGGAAGAGGAAAAGGAAGAGGCCGTGTCCCCACTGGGAAGCAGTGGGAGAATATGGGGAGCAGACCAGGCGACGCTGCACCCGTGTGCCATGTGTGCCTGAAGGCCTCAGCCACCGACCCTACACAGAGCCATTGGGTCCGAAGCCCCGCTCTCAGGGCTCCAGAATAGAGAAGTCTGGAAATGCGCTCGCATCTCTGTCTAGTCATGTGTTTGAACACAAGCTTCATCAGCTGATAGCTGAGACTTATGCTCACCAACCTGCCTGATACGTTGGCCTGTGATGTGGGCTGCTCAGAATGCAGATAAATGCAAGTACTACAGTTTCTGAGTGAGAAACCTCTGGACCACGGGGCTCCCACAGTCCTTGGGGAAGTGCAGAGAACTTGGGCCGCCCTGGGTCCTCCCTGCAGCAAATGATACCAAATCCGCCAGTGGCTGTTCCTCACAAAGACCTTAGGAAGCAGGATTGCTGGGATGCTGGCTGACGACGGGCAGCGTATGCGTTCCTGTGAAGGTCACTACACAAGTGCAACATAGTTGTTCTTACTGCTACTTACTGATTTATATTATTATTTTTATTTTGCTTTATGTAAAGATAAATGCCTGATTGTGCAGTCTTTACAGTAATTGTTTTTCTTCTCTCAGGAATTGAATACCTATTTTATTCATATTCATGGGTGTATATGCCCCCCCCCTTTGCTCCTGCTGATACTGTACAGTCCGTTATAAGTCGCTGCAGTTGAGTTTTGATTATTAAATACACTCGTTTTCCGCACCAGCATGTTGCAGCCCTGGGCTTCTTCCCTCCTTCTGTCCTGCCAGTGTTTGGATGGCTGTCCCATCTGTACACTGAGTGACCCTAACAGGAGCAGAGGGGAATGGCTCAGACTGGTCAATTCTTAATTGCTCAAAGCCTGTGGACTCCACGTCACTGGTGTCAAAGCTGTCCCTCAGAGATAATTATAATAATCATGGGTAAGTGTGGGAAAGATTGGGTTGCAAAGCCCTAATTAAAAGACAGGGTCCTCACCAGCCAGAAGTGCAGTAGGTATAAGGCACCTGTCCTTGGCTGGCTAGCACGGAGGTCCATGGCAGGGGTCCCGCAACAGCTGTCAGCATGCATCACCCACACCCGGCCACCAACCTTCATTCTGACAGTTGTGGGTCTTTCCAGGAGGGCAAGTGAGCCTAGGGTGGCACTTCCCTTGGCCAAGGACCAGTTCCACCTGGGGACAGCTGTGAGCCTTGGGAGGCCCCCTTTGGAAATGGGGTGTGAACACTGAAGCACCCAGAGCCTAGGACAGCCTCGTGCTCTCACTAGGGGATCTCGTCTCAGGGCCCTTTCCGGGAAAATGACTGTGAGTGCCCCAAGCCCACGTGCCCACAGAGCTGACTGCCTTGCCCAGCCTCCCCACCTGACACCAAGAAGCCGGCTGGACAGGGTGCCGCAGGGGTGCTCACCCGACCTTCCTCACACGCCACACACATGCTGCCCCCGAGGCGGGTGGAGGAGAAGGGGGAGGGGAGGGGATCTCGGCAAACTGGACGGTGACCTGAGCTGGAGCCGGTGCTGAGCCCTCCCAGGCATTCAAGGCGCCGGGAGCCGGTCTCACATGTTAGTTTCAAGGCCGTACGGAACAGCAAGGGCATTATTAAATACAGGCAAACCTAAAGATCTTTCTCACAAGGAGAAATTATGCTGGCAGGTCTGTATGAGGTAAGTCCTCCTATGTGAGACGTGGTGGATGGACTGCCAGGCGAGACGCGTCCACACGGCCAAAGCAAAGGCCTGAGTCGGCACTAAGCAGAGGAGCTGGGCCTGCGCGAGCGTTTTCTCTTCGTATAAATATCCCGAGGTGTTCAGATGGGAAGAGAAGCTATGCGGGCGAGGACAGCAGCCCTGGGCATGGACAGCCGGCCCGCGGCTGCTCCTCAGTCACAGGCCCTGCCAGCCACTCCCCCTTCGGGGCCTCCTCGTGTCCCCTCTGAAACGCGCAGGGCAAAGGTGCGCACGTCCTTAAGCTCTCTCCTCTGAGCACGCGGACCTGGGCCTGAATAGCAGTCGGGCTTCCCTGCCAGCTTCCTGAGAGGCCAGAGCACCATAGCTGGAGAGAATCAGGCAAATAAACTGGAGAGGAGGGTGAGGGAACGTCCTCAAGCAGCTGGGGGTGCTGGCCGGCTCCCGAACCCAGGGTGTGGACTGCGGGCCTTGCCGAGCACAGTGTCTTACTCAGACAAACTTATCAGAAGATGAACACAAAACACGAAGCCACTGCTTCCACTCCGACCCTGTCACTCACTCATGTGCGGGGAGAAATCCCACAGAGGTTTTCTGCTGCCGTGCTCAGAGGGCGCGCGGGAGTCCAGGCATCACCCGCAGTCTCTCAGCGTGGAGGGCGGGAGGCAGGGCACCACCTCTGACCAGGGACCTTGTGCTCCGCGTGGAGGACACTCTCAGTGTTCATGGCCTGGCTCTCTTTTCATGAAACCAAAATACCATGTGCCCACGTGAACACAAAGGCCTTTCTCTCATAGCCCAGAGCAAGCCTCTGTCCACAATTCCAAATTAAGCAAGATTAGGCTCATTTCACTGGTTTATACAACAAAAAAAATAGTTAAAAGAGTTTAAAAACTGATCAGTATTTGAATCTGCTCCCCAAATTTACTGGGCAGAGGAAAACATTACATGTTAAGAGCACTTTTAAAATGCTCTTCAATTGTCCACTTAAAAATAAGATCCAGACAGAAATAGTTAATAGCATTTTTAAAAATAAAACAACACAAAACTCACCACCTTCCTTCTGTAAAGAGCTCACCACACATAACAAAGAACACTGTATGGGATTAGCCTGGGGTGCGTGTGACTCTCCCCAGGCTGCAGCATCAGGTCGTGTTCTCTGGGCCCCTGGGTCTTGTTGAAGTGCATGTCCTGGGAGGCGACTCCTGGCACAAGCCCACAGCTGAGCAGGGCCTCAGCTGCTCTGGTGAACCGCTCCCCCCCGCAGCCTGTCCACAGGCCGTTTCCCATCTGTGGTCGTGATGAGATTCATCATGAGCCTCAAGGCGGTGGGTTCAGATGTTGGTTTGAGCCCCAGCAGGTGACCTAGCCTTGCTCGGGTTAGGTGAGCAGGTGCGGCCCCGTGTGCTGTGGGGTCCTGGGAACAGCACAGGAAGTGAGGTGGGAAGCCCCTCCAGTCTGACCACCCAGCTGATGATGGTGATGGAGGCGCTGAGATTGTCCTTGTTTGGGGGTCAAGAGGGTTTGGAAGCGAATGAATGCCGCCGCTGTGTGGAGCCCAGACAGCACTGTGTCCAGGTGGAGCCGACTGGACGGTGCGGGACTCCGGTTGGCCAGCTGCCTGCAGTCCCAAGACTGAAGATAGGCCTCCCTGCAGGGCCAGCTTCTGCCCATGGGCCTTGGGTCCTGGCCTGGGCAGGTGCTCATGCAGAACCCAGGGGCCAGCTGCTTCTCCTACACCCACCTGGTCTCAGCCCCAGGTCTCCGGCCCCAGGCCCCCGGCCGCAGGTCTCTGGCAGAAATCCCCACAGATGTGCACAGCTGCCCTGATGCATCTACAGCTTTCTGCTCATCGGTGTTGTTCTGGGGAAAACTGCCCATTTTCAGCTGAAAATTTGCTCCAAGCTCTGCTTTGACTGCCAGCTACTGGGTCAGGTGGTTTTACAGACAGTATTTCATTCAACCTTTATGAAGATATTATTGTTTCAATTAAATGGATGAGAAAAACAAACTTAGGCATCACAGGCCGTATCCAAGCCCAAGGGGTGCCTGGCCCTCCCAGGAACTCAGCGTCCAGACAAGCCAGCAAACGGCGAAGCGATGCTCCAGACCCATGCAGCTTCGCGGTGTCGCCGGGAGGCAGAGGCCCCGGGTGTGGCTGCCAGTAGGGCTCTTCCCAGAGCTCCCCTGCCCCCACCAGAGAAAACAAGCCCCAGGGGAACTGCACAGGCTGCGGCCACTTCTGCCTTGGGCTGGCAGACCACTCGCCCACTCTCAGGTTCACAGGAGGGCGGCCACCCGCCGGAGCAGGCACTGCACCTCTGCAGGACACACCCGTCCCCCCTGCATGGGGCTCGTCCTCAGGAGTTGGGTGTTCATTGACTGTTTAGGCACGTGATGCATGTTTACCCAGGGGATCAGAGACGTTTATGAAGCAGGAGCCACACTTTAGTTCACTATCATGTGTACAATACAGTGTTGGGAACGACCCGCAGGAAAAAGTTGTTGAATGACGACGATTCTGTGAATGAGTAAATGACACGTGCCGGGTCCAAGGTCCTCATAAAGAATGAAAGTGGAAAACGCCACAGAAACATTGCTCCCAGGCTGCTCCCCGACTTCCTGGACCTCTGCGACCATGTGCGGCACCCCGAGGATGCCTGTCCCTGCAGACCAACCGTCCTGTGTTTTCTTTAAGGTAAAATTGCAATATCTGCTTCCTCCCCCAGGTTCAGAAGCCCATCCCACAGTGGCTCCGACTTCCTGGCATCCGCACCCACATGGGGGCTTCCAGGCCCTGCCTCGCCTCTGCCCTCCGCCAGGAGCCCATGCCCCTGGATCCTGCGGCTCGCCCCTTCTCCCCCTCAGATTCGCTCAGCTGGCACCGTGCTCCCCCACCCCCACGGCACACAGTGACTCTCCTCCTGCCAGGCCCCGTGTTCCTCCTGACCTGCCCTTCCTCCAGCACAGTCAGGGGGTCGGGGGCATCGCCGCTATCTGAGCTCCTCTGGCAGTGGCTGCGCCCAGGGCAGGTGTCCGTCAGTTTGTTCCTGATGTGTCCCAAGCACTGAAAACAGCGCACAGTGGGTGTTCAGTATATGTACTCCCAACACCTGAATGTATAGATACTCCACATCAGAACTTGAACAGCATAAAAGTGGGGACTGTGTCCCCAGGGATTTCAGGAACCCGAGAGGGACCAGCAGGCGTGGCAAAGGAGCTCACAGCTCCGCAGTGACCGTCTTTAGGGCCCAGTCAGAACTGAAGCGACCACCTACAGGGTGCAACTCTGCCAAGTATTTGAACTTACACTAAAAAGGCCAATTCAGTTTAATTTGCCAAATATTTATTGAGGGCCTACCTAGTGCAGGGCCTGATGAATGAGCAGCAGGAGGCCATGCGCCTTCTGCGACTGGCTGTCCTGTGTGGAATGTAGATGGGGAGTCGCAGGTGGGCCCGAGCAGTAAGGCGGGGAGGGCAGGCTGCCGGGAGAGTGGACGTGCTGGTGGGGACGCGGGAACCTGGGGCATGGGTGCCCTACCAGCCGCTGACCCCAGGATGGGCCCCGGGGTGCTTGGCCCACCTGCACGCTCACCCAGTGCCTTCTGTCCTCCAGGCCTCATGCCAGGGCTGGGGTAACTCTGCCACAAGATAGGGACCTTCAGGGGACTCCACGTCCAGGCTAGGGGACGGTTCCTTGGTTGCCTGCTGGGAGCTGAGTGGACTTCCACAATATGGGGCCCTCCGGGCTCCCTCTCACTGTCCCCCTCATTGACACTTGTGCTGACCCCTCAAACACGGGTGTGCTGTCCCCCTTCATTCTCTGCCCTCATCCTGGAAGATCTCAGCTAACAACAGACCCTGTGGCCGGTGGTCCCTGGAGCCACACGCAGTCTCCTCTGTTCCTGCCTCTACAGTTCAGCTCTGCAAATCGCAGGTTGGACTTCAGAGGCTGGTCCCAGATGGGGCTGGCCCCGGTGCGCTCCCTGTGTGGTTCTCAGTTCTGCCCCTGGCCAGCCTGGGACCTTCCGATCAGCACCAGGATTCATGCCGTGTGGCTTCCAGCTTGAGGCTCTACGGAGCCTTGTGGCCTTCACATGGGTCTGCATGGAGCTTTTGCCCTGGGGAGGCCAAACCACGTGAACGTGACCCCCCGAGCCCACCATGGCTTGAGGAAGCCCAGAGGGCCACATGGAGAGAGGGGCGGAGCCGCCTGCCTGCTTCCATGGCCCTGCCCAGTGGCCAGACGTGAGGGACGGAGCCACCCTGCCCATCAGACCAGGCACCTTCAGGAGCCTCCCCTGCCCTGTGCAGCCACAGCGAGGCCGTGTGCGCTCCACGCACAGAGCCAGAGGCTGCAGAGAACGGCCCTGGGGCAGCAGATACCCGGGGCTCTCCCTCTGTCTGCCCGTTTTCTCCCCATGGACTGTCATTTAAGCCCTCAGAGTTGCCACAAGAGCCAGGCAACGGCTTCCCAGCCGCCTCACTAATGTCGCCTCCCTTCTGCACAAACGCGGTAGACCAGTTACCATCGCCAAGCACGATGCAACCACCTCATGCCTTTAAGATAGAAGCTATTTGGGAAGACGCAGTGATAAAGGGTCACGAGGGGAGAAGCAGATGGAGTTGGCTGAAGCGGAGAGGAGCCCCTGAAGCCCACCCCGCGCTGCCCGTGCCCGTCCCCCCCAGGGACCCGGGGGCCTGTGCACGCTGCGTGGACGTCAGGGGGCCGCGGGTAAGGTGCTGTGGGCGGCAGGGCGAGCCGCCTGGGAAGCCCGGCTGCCGGAGGGTCCTGAGGAGAGGCGGCTCCAGGTGAGTGCCAGGCAGGCTGCAAGTGGTGCCCCAAGATATGAGGCACCGCAGACAGGCTGTGCCTTTGATGCGACTTCTTAACTCTTAATTCTTCTTAGTTAATTATATTAACCAAACTGAACAAGAAAATCATGACTGGAGGGGGATCATCAGGATGAAAATATTAAAATGTTAAACGTACTGGAATTAGGAGCTCGATAACAAGGAGAGGGCTGTGCCAGTAAGAAGAAACAGGGACCCATCCCCAAATGGCGGCGGAAGAGCAGCAGGCGCTGGGACAAGGGCAGGCTGAACCGGCAAACGGCTGTCGCTGTTCTATGCTTTCCACCATTACGTTGCTCGTTTGGGATACGCATGTGACACAGTGACCATGTACTACACGTATGCACAGGAACACACTCATGTAGACACATGCACTGCGTGGTTAACATGATTGCTTGTTATCAGGTTTTTGTCCCACATCCAGAATCGGCTATCATGATTTCTGAGCACCTGTCCTGTATCGAGGCTTTACCGACAGTTACAGAAATTATGGGATGCAAAACATGTCCTTGCAGTAGGACGGAAGGGAATGGAGACGGGCCGTGACTCAGGGCAGAAGGGCTGATGGGATCTGGGATCTCACGGGCGGCACGGCCCAGACTTCCTTCAAGATACTTAATGAGAGGAATTGCTTAAAAGTTTTCAAGCTTAAGTGCAAATATTAATCAGTAAGATAACTGAGATAATCACATCCTAATTGAAGGTGACTTAAGCAAAATAACTGATTTATTGAAAACCACAGTGAACTATTGCTTCCATATTGCTATGCAGGTATCCATCCATAAGGCTGGGTAAAGTCATCAAAGTCGATGATTTCAGAAATTCAGAAAAAAATCACTCAGGTGTCTAGTAGCCCTAAAATCAATTATAAGGAGGCCTTGATTTGCACAGAGAAGGGTTGCAAATCTGGTTTCATGGTGGATGCCATTTGAAATGTTTGAAAATTCCTAAGGTTTTAAATACTGCAATGAAAGAACAATGAATTCTCTCAACTACAGCTTCCAGTACTGCCAGTCATAGAAAATGAGTCCAGCCTTTTTTCTTGAAGTTTTTTTTGAATCAGTGAAGCCTGAATCAGTATGACAAAGGGAAGGAATGATTCAAATCCATTAATCAGATACTGCTCCGTCCCCACCAGAGGTAGACTACCACAAGAAAACACCGTGTGCGCGCGGTAGAGAAGTCATATCAAGTTTAGAGCACTGGTATTTCCGTAATTTAAAAGAAGGTAAAAAGAACAAGCCATCATACAGGATAAAGACGCTTAAATGAGGAGCCCTGTGCCTAACCTCCAGCATACAGCAGGGCACTGAGTCGTCCCCTCGTGCTTACTTCAGGTTGAACATTCAACCCTGCAGTTAAGATAAAGGTGTGACCCTGAGCGTCACACATCCACCTGGTGGTTGGGTCACAGTTACACCGGAGCCTTCTGCTAACTCCAGTCACAGCCTCATACTAACAGAAACCATTAGCATGTGCATTTGCGATGGTGTAGACATGGCCACATGTAAATCTGTAAGAAAGGTGAGGCAATGACTTGTTAAGAACAAACAGTTGGAATAATATCAAACAAGCACTTAGGAATCTGTGTTTACCATAAATAAATAGTAATCTGTGAACGATGTGGCTAAGGCAAAAACTCATAAATATCTCATCTTATTTGGGAGTCATTAACCACTACCCAATTAAGGGAAACGAAAAATTCAGTTTTTGTATAATGAATATATTAAAAATTTATCTCAATGCAAGACACTGGGTTATGTCTCTGGACTATAAAGCATGCTTCAAGCCTTAAATGATCATTTTTCCCACCCCGTGAAGCCCCACCTTAGATACTGTAGCAGAAGCAGCCCGGCACGCCATTCAGGGGTCACACCCACAGCAAGGTCAGCTTGGGCTCAAAGCCAGTTTGTCACCTCTTTGTCCCCTGCTAGTGACAACAGTTAACATTACAATTGGTGAACATGACACAGGCATACCAATTTCATCTTGCTGGAAATAATAGTTGAGTATATACATTTTTTGTATATGCATTTCTTCAATCTAACTGTAAATTATTATTTCAAATGTTCAAGCTAAAATACGTGAACTTTACACACATTTGCTATAAAGTGCACATTTTAAAAAATCATGATTCTTTTGGATAACATGAGATAAGTTGGTGTGCCTGATGTACCTACAGGTCAAGAGAAGAAACATTTATGTGTGTGGGGTGGGGGGTGCGGCGGAGGGGGAAGAGACTGTAAGGGAACTCGAAGTTGGAAAGTATCTACTGTTTACAGGTGAGGGGGATGTAGGCGGCCCCAGGGAGTTGTCCCAGCTCATTTCAGACCCGGGTCAGGACACAGCTCTTCCCACGCCGCTGTCCAAGGCTTCATTCCAGAAAGCCCGTGCTCCTCCCTAAAATGTGATTTGATTGACACTCAAGATCAGTTCAGTGAGCCTTTTTCGATGGAGGAATGCGGAGCGCTGTGGCCCCTGCGTCCTTCCCCGGCCCTGACGGTCAGTCCCCCCTAGGAGGCTCCCCAGCGTGTCCCAGTGCTCGTGACCCAGCTGAACCCCATCTGCCCGTGCGCCACGCGGTCACTCTGAGGGTCAGATCGCCTACTGCCTGTGAGGGGCCTGATGGTGTGGCTGTCACTTAACTTGTTTGAAACGCAAGGACTTAACCCCTGCTTTTCTCCTCTTGCCACTACATTAAGCTTTCCATTAGGGTTTTGTTGTTTATTTTTATTTTATAGGATAATTGTAAAGCCGCTGCAGGGCTTGTTCCCCACAGCACTGTCACCCTGCATCGCCCAGCCCCGAGGGCAGCTGCTTCCACAGTGGGGAACAGCTGTGACCGCGGAGGGGGCGGCCTTACGACACAGGCAGAACAGAAGGCTTCAGGAAATCTGAACTGTATTTCTCGTCCAAATCGAGCCATTTGTGAACCACGAAGTATGTGCGATGCTACACACGTCTGCTGGTGGAGAAGGTGCACACACGGCTGCACACACGTGAGTGCCGGCTCCTCCCTGCCCGGAGAGCGGGCGACACAGCTCCTGGGACTGGTACTCCCGACCCCTAACCTCCCCTGGACCCACTCTGACCGCTACACGCCTGCGCGGACGGGCCTGGAGGCAGCGTTGAGCTCCCTTGCGCTTCAGGCTCTCGGCCACCGGGTGGCGGTAACTGCGACGGCCGCCGGGTGCCCGCGTGCACCTGCTGTCTGCGGGGAGTCAAGACTGTGGCCGCTCCTCAAGGCCGACCGGGTCAACTGCCACATTTATATCATTTTGTAGATCAACTCTTTAAAAATTATTTAACAGTAATTCTGCTGAGCAGTCATTTCAATTGCCTCTCCCTGGAAATGACACCGAGATCAAAAAGCCTTTGGCCTCAGCTCTCCCTACGTCACCACCGACCCCGTCCTGGCCGCCCACCAGCTGCAGGTGCCCAGGAGAGGGTGGACGGCAGCTGACCCCATGTCCTTTTTTCCAGGCCTGATTCTTTCCTGCTCCTGCAACTGCGGGGAAGAGGAAGGAGCCGGCAGGGTGCTGAGTCCAGTCTCCTGGGGACACTATGTCTGCTGGGTCCCTGACAAGGAGGAAGTAAGACCATACTTTATTCTTTCTAGATTTCCTTCCTCCCAACAGGGTCTGGCTCCTTCATCCGGGACCAGTCCCGTCGGGATGTCCTGACAGCCCTTACACTATCTTATGATCTGAAGGACTCCTGTGGGCATTAGATTCAGCGCAGTCCGCCTCAGACTGCGAGACTCGAAGAGGGGCAGTACCTCTTCCTCCACGTGCCGCCCTGCATGATTTATTTGGCCTTGCAGTGCCTTGTTTGCTCACTTGTAACATGATAATAATAGTACTTCCTTCCTAGGGGCTCCACAGGTTCGGTGCGCCAGCACCCACGGGTGCCCTGGCAGCACCTGGAACCATGACAACTCAGTGCCGCCCCGCTGTGACCATCCTGGCACGTCCATATATGCTGGACATTATGTTCAATGAAGGGATAGAAAAATAAGTCCGCCCTCCTCTCTGTAAGGTTGGGGTAAATACATGGCATTTGTATAACGGGCTTTACAAAGCGTGGTGTACAGGGTCTAAGTTCTTAAGAACCCAATCCTCTACACGAAATGGAATATTTAGAGCAAGTGCAGCTTCCTTGCACATTGGCCAACGTGCGATCCTGGGATGCGGGCACACAGTGGCAGGGAGGGAGCATGCAGTCTGCTCCCCTGGCACCCTGGCCAAGACAGCCTGGTGCACAGACTTGGTCCTTTCCCAGAACCTGAAATCTCTGCCTTTGCTGGGCGAGTTCTGGGCCGTGTGATGGAGAGAGAGCCCCCAAGTGAAGACAGGGCCAGACCCTGAGGACGGCTGGGTGTGGCTTTGGGGGAGGACAGAGCGAGGTCCGGGCTGTCACGCAGGGGAAGGAGCGGAGGTCAGGGGTCACGGAGGTCCTGAAGGTTCTCAGACTCCTGCAAAACGCTCCAGCCTGTTACCCCCCTATACCCACCGAAGTGCAGGATAGCCAGGCCCTACTTCCTTGGCTAAAGTGCCACTCTCAGATGGGCGGCTGAAGGGTCTGCTTATACTGCATCACACTGCTCTTATTGCATCAGAGGATCTGACGGATTTACTTGCTTGGAGTTGTTGCACGTATTTTGGGGGCCTGTGGCAGGCAGGCAGAGTAATGCTCCCAGCCCCCATCTCTAGGACCTGTGAACAGGGCATGTGGGAAAAAAGACAAAAGGGACCTGCAAGTGTGATTAAATTAGGGATCTGGGGGTGGAAATGTTTCCTGGATCACTGAGGGGATCCAGCTTGTTACGAGGGTCCCTGTGAGGAGGAGGAGGCGGCAGGAGGGTTGGACAGAGAGATGCACCAAGGGAGACAGATGTCTGAGTGACATGACCACATGCCCAGAAATGCAGGCCACTCCAGAAGGTGGGAAAGTGCGGAGTGGGTTCTGCTGGCACCTCCACAGGGAACACAGCCCTGCCCGCCCGTTCGGACCCCTCACCTCTGGGCCATAAGATGGTTATGTGATGTTTGATCTGCTAAGCGTGTGGCGATCTGTTACACACAGCAGGAAGCTTGCATGGGGACCAGTGATAAGATTCCGGAGGAAGCCTTTGGGGGCTGGCAGGCCCCTCACCTTCACATTCACGCCTGAGGTTTGTCCAGCCAGAGGGGGACGCTGTGTATTTAATGCTTGCCTCCCTTACAATTCACGGTCATTAGGAGAGTATTGCAATTAAAACAACACTTATTTACATCTGAGTCACGTTTTAGGATTTTAATAGCTTTTATGATCTGCTGAATCTTAGCGATTCTTCATCAAAGATGCCCCGGGTAGGAAGGCGAGGATATTAATTCCCTTGTGTGTGCAGATGCAGACAGGTTAGGTCTGGCTTTTCTGAGAACAAGTGGTGCTTCAGGACTAAAGCTGACATCTGCCGACATTTGGTCTGATGTTCCACTGACTCACACTGTCTCCCTGTGCAGGAAAGGCTTCTAGAAGCTTCTCACAACTCACCAGGTGGTCAGGTCCTCCAAGCTATGCGGGTGGTTACATATGCCACAATTCTGTTCCACAAATGTAGAAATGGCTAACTTGCCTTGTGACTGACTTTCCATGGAATTCAGAGCGTAAAAGGCCAACTTCACCTGCAGCCAGCTGACGTTTCCTTGGCTGGGTGATCAAGCTGTGCCCGAAAGGAAGTCTAAGATTCCCCAGTGCCCCATCCTGTCTTCCCCCACTGCATACATCAGGGACAGCTGGGCAGCTTGCTCACGCCTGCCTCGTGCCCCTCCCACAGTGGCCGCCCAGGCGTGGCATGGCGGTGGCCTGGGGCAGCCGCCCCTTCCTGGTCTCCCGCCATCTGTGTCCCAGGGTCGCTGCCCACTGCAGAGACGGGCCCTTTACAACATATTGCTGACCCTGTTTAAAGCCTTCAACAATGCTGCATGGTCCTTAGGATTTAAGAAACCGAATTCCTTATCAATTTTAGAAGGAACTGCATGGCTTGGCTGCTGCACATCTTCACGTGCAGCTGGTAAAGAAGTCACGTGAGGTGTGCAGAGAACGGAAGTGTCCGAGATCATCCATATCACAGAGCAACCTGATTGAGCTCCCAGGTCAGGGGGCAAGTGCAAAGCAGAGCCTGATTGTCCTCCGGGGACTTTCCAAACACCCGAGGAAGTGTGTCCATTCTAGCAACATGCCACAGAATCAGCGGTGAGAATCTGTGCCCTGTGCACATCTACAAAGCGTTTCCATGGTGACTGGCACTAACTCTCATCAAGGCCCTAAGACATCGGAAACACCATATTTCCCAGTGTCAACAATCAATCTCATTTTTTCAGGAAGAACAGAGGTCAAACTCTGAGGTCAAGGCCAAGCTCTCGTCTTATTCCAGCCCCTATGGTTTCCACCAGCATCGATGCACCATCTTCACCCAAGAAGAAAGCCACCTCTCTGGTCACCTGCATTAAGGCCACCGTGCCTACCTTCGTAGGTTATCTTGGGCCCCAGCGACGCAGGCTGGTGCCCCTCATGATGCAGAGCACACCTCAGTGTCTGCGCTGGAGTTATTCTGACTCAAAGAGACCTGGAGTCCCAGCGGTGAGGATGCTTCTGTAGCCGGAAGACTTGCCCTTTGAGCGTACCCTTTGCCCTGGAGCCCCTGGGCATGTCTGAGACCTTCCCTACTGTTCAGCAGTCCTGGGGACTGGGGTCCAGGGGAAGGAGTGGGCCCTGATTTCACTATTTATCAGGACAACCTCATCCCCTTGGTATGGAATTGGAGGGAATTTGAAATGCAAATAGAACACTACTGGCATTCCAGAATGTTCCTCACGCAAGCACAGGTGTGACTCTGATCGGGGGAAATGATTCCAAAATGAGCCGATGAGGGGCAAAGGGAAGCTTGCAGCTGGCTTCTCACTCTGACAGCAAGGACAAACAATCTGTCCTGTCGCCCAAGGGGCAAAGGGCTGGGCCCTCTGTTGAGTGTCCTAAGTGACAGGTCTTAACTGATGCATTTTGTAAATTCATACGTTTGTGTCCTGACTTATTTAGCTCATGCACCACTTATATAAGCATTTCTTTATGACTACTGAAATGTTCTTTCTGTGAGTTTCAGAGAATCTATAACCAACATGCACTGTCATCTCCATATCAAAAATTTTCCATATGTTTCTGACCAGCAATACTTAATAATGAAAACCTCTAGCATTTCTCCACCCCACATAACTCTTTGGGTTTATGCTTTCCTAAAGAACGAAATTGCCACATAACATTAACTAAACGAGTCAAACCTGCTCTAAGATCTGTATGTATTTCAGCAATAGACTTTAGCACACACACCTGCACACACACACACACATATACAACATACGAAAATCTCTTTCACAACTAGCCAAAGACTCTCTCACTGAAGGCAACACTTTTCAATTAAATACAAATCAAAGGATTTTTTAAAGCTCCTTTGCCTAGATATAACAACCATGTAGTAAAGTGCATAAAGTTATCTAATATTAAATTTACCACTCTTTGAAGTTTTACATGTGTGAAACCATATTAACACCACCTTAATGTAGAGAATATTCAGTCCAATAGAACACTATTGTCATTCCAGAATGTTCCTCATACCCCTCCCAGGAAGTGGCCACCACACTGTTGTTGACAACCATTCGTTTTTCTGTCCTTGAACTTTATACAATGAAAACATACAACATGCATAACATAATCTCTGTGAGATTGGACTCTGCTCAGATATCGGGGCTGCGTTTGTTTGCGATCCCTGGAATACGCCATGGGATGAACCCAGCTGCACAAAGACCAAGATGCAAGCAAGCCCGAGACGTGCTCACAGGTGCGTCTTCTGACCAGCAGGTTACAAGCATCGTTACAGTTTCCTGCATCTCCCTGACAACCCACACTTGTGTAGTAACATGATAGGAAGATTTGGGACTTCTGAGTCAGAGAACAGGGTATAAATTCAGTTTTCCAATGACTGGTTTCATGAAATGTGGTAAATCACTGATCTTGCCCAAGTCTTCCAAAATAATTGTACTAATAACGCTGCCCAACAGATCTGCTGTGATCACTGGATTTAATAACATATATGAAATTATTTTTTAATTGAAAAGTACCACGAAAGTGCCAGCTATTAAAGAAAAAACAAAACTATGTCTTCTGCATGCATAAAAGACAGTAACGAATTCCTAAAAATCACCAGATCTGGGACTTGATCCCAGTTCACTAGCTGTGATGTTTCAGTAAAACCTCTTTGCTTTTAATCTTTTAACTTCAAACTGGAAATGGTATCACCCACAGTGCCTAATTTATGGGATTGCTGCAAACATGTATGATCCCTAAAAGCCTTGTTAAGAGTAAAGTCAGTGCCAGAGGGGATTACTCTGTGTAAAACATAGTCCAGTGCATCTCAACTATAAATGCCCATCTTTTAGTATGTTTATATAAAGGTATCAACATCAGCTATTATACTAATAAAACGAAATGCTAATAGATGATGGAAAAGCAACAGATAACATTCTATAGCAATTTTCAGTAGAATATACATAAATGGCTACAAATTCAACAATACAGACCAAATTAAATGATAAAAAATTAATATTGCTACATTGAGACCAGGAAAAAGAGATGTGCATTAGTACCACTTTTAGTCAGCACTATTTAGGAGGTTCATTCAATGGAGTGTGTTAAATGCCCAAAGTTATGTGCATAAATACATCATGGATGCAATGGTTTCATATCAAGGAAATGGGAGAAAATCTTCTAAGAAATATAAAAATCAGTAGAGAACCCAATGAGGTGAAAGAAAATATACCAAAATTAACAGCTCCTCTTATGAGCAGTCACCCCATTGACAGAGAGTTTGCAAGACAGACATGAATGGACATAGACATCACCAAGAATGAATGGAGAACACAGAACACTGAGAGGAGAAGAGGGCATAGGAGACATCTCTGTACACATAAATGCAATTTCACGTGCTTCCAGTCAGTTAATTCTCAGGCAGGTTAATTTGCACAGGCAGAGTGCATGACACATTTATTTTACAATTCACTTGGAAAAATAAATATGTGATAATTGTCAAGCAATTAGATAAAGATCATGCCCTACTGATATTTAAAACTCACTATAAAGCTGATGTTATCAAATCATATGGTATTGGCACAGAAACAGAAAAAAAAGATTACCTAAAAGGAACAAGTTGCTTAGAAACAGCTCCAGATATACATGGCACATACTAGACGATGAAGCTGGTATTGCCCCTTGGGGGTAAAGACAGCTTCACACATCAAGCATGTCTGCTAAGCTGGCCATCCTCTGCGGAAGGAATGAAGACACCCTGGCCCTACAACAGACACAAATACAAATTTCATAGTGAAATATATATATATATTTTTAAAGAGCTGTAAAAACATTGGAAAAGCTCTGACTATTAATCGTAAATGGGGGAGAATTTCTTAAATAACATAGGAAATGAACAGACCACAAAATTAACAGATTTGCCTCCATAAAAATTAAGAATTCCCATATGGTAAAAGACACCATAATGTGGTGAACAGTCAGATGAAAGACTGAGAGGAAACAGTTACAGGATATGCCAGAGAAAGAACTGATATTCCCCAGAATATAAAGAGATTCTGAAATGTGACAAGAAAAAGACAACCTAGTAGAAAAGTGGTCAAGAATAGAGATAGCAAGTCACAGAAGTGGGAATGCGATAGTCAAAAATATATAGAACACACTCAGGTTTAATAACAGTCAGAAAAATGCATATTGAAATAATACAACATTTCATCACTAAAATTGGCTAAAGTTTAAAAGATTGATAACAGCTACAGCTGCCCATGAAAGATTCGATCATTGTAACATTGTTTGCAGAAGCTGACATTACTGATTAAAATTTTAAGAGATATTCCCATTGACCCAAGAGCCTGATATCTGGGAATCCCTCCTACAGAGAGAAAGCTTGGGCTGTAAGCAGATAGGCACAAAGCTGTGGCTGGCAGTGATATTTTTGAGCAGCAAAGCCCTGGAACCAACCTAAATGTCTATTGACAGAGAAGTGGTAGAATCAACTAAGGCTAAAATATATCACAGAATTTTGTGCCACTATTTAAAAGAGAATATACAGCTGTACAGTGCAATTACAATGTTTATAAGAAAAACCTGTCTTGTATCAACATAGATGCGTTTGTGCGTGCATAAGAGTAAACCTGAGCTTTTATACCCAATGAGGAGAATAAAACTGGCATTGTCCTTATGTGCTTTTGTTTGCTTGGTTTATCATAATCTTATTTTTTTATTTTTTATTTTTTATTGAAGGGTAGTTGACACACAGTATTACATTAGTTTCAGGTGTACAACACAGTGATTTAACATTTATATACATGATAATTCTAGGTACCAGCTATCACCATACCAAGTTGTTACAATATTTTGACTATATTCCTTATGCTATACATTATATCCCGGTCCCTTATTTATTTTACAATTGGAAGTGTGTACTTTTTTAAAAAAAATTTTATTTATTTATTTATTTTTAAATTTATTTTATTTTTGTGAGGGCATCTCTTCTATTTATTGATCAAATGGTTGTTAACCATAATAAAATTCTGTATAGGGGAGTCAATGCTCAATGCACAATCATTAATCCATCTCAAGCCTAATTCTCATCAGTCTCCAATCTTCTGAAGCATAACGAACAAGTTCTTACATGGAGAACAAGTTCTTACATAGTGAATAAGTTACATGGTGAACAGTACAAGGGCAGTCATCACAGAGGCTTTTGGTTTTGATCACGCATTATGAACTATAAACAGTCAGTTCAAATATGAATATTCATTTGATTTTTATACTTGATTTATATGTGGATACCACATTTCTCTCTTTATTATTATTATTTTTAATAAAATGCTGAATGGGATATCCTTTGTGGCAGAGCCAGGATGGCGGCGTGAGTAGAGCAGTGGAAATCTCCTCCCAAAAACACATAGAGCTATGAAAATATAACAAAGAAAAATCTTCCTAAAATAGAGACCACAGGACACAGGACAACATCCAGACCACATCCTCACCTGCAAGAACCCAGTGCCTTGCGAAGGGGGTAAGATACAAGCCCCGGCCCGGCGGGACCCGAGCGCCCCTACCCCTGGCTCCCGGCGGGTGGAAAGAAACCAGAGCGGTTTTTTTTTGGTGAGTGCTTTTTGGAAGCCTTAAAGGGACGGGCCCCTGTTGCTAGGGAGGCAGGGTGGCGGGACCGGTGAGCAGGTGCCTGGGACTGGCGCCTGAGGACAAAGAATATCCCGCGTTTCTCCCTGCGGGACTGGCGGGCGGGTGCCTGAGACCGGCGCCTGAGGATGGAGGAAATCGCGCGTTTTTCCCCTTTTTTTTTTCTCTTTTTGGCGAGCGCTTTTTGGAAGCCTTAAAGGGACAGGGACCCCGGTGCTAGGGAGGCAGGGTGGCGGGACTGGTGAGTGGGTGCCTGGGACCGGCGCCTGAGGACAAAGAATATCCCACGTTTTTCCCTGCGGGACCAGTGGGCAGGTGCCTGAGACCAGCACTTGAGGACAGAGGAAATTGCGCATTTTTCCCCTCTTTTTTGCGAGTGCTTTTTGGAAGCCTAAAAGGGACAGGGACCCCGGTGCTAGGGAGGCAGGGCGGTGGGACTGGTGAGCGGGTGCCTGGGACCGGCGCCTGAGGACGAAGAATATCGCACGTTTTTCCCTGTGGGACCGGTGGGTGGGTGCCTGAGACCGGCACCTGAAGACGGAGGAAATCGCGCATTTTTCCCCTTTTTTTCTTTTTGGCGAGTGCTTTTTGGAAGCCTTAAAGGGACAGGGACCCCGGTGCTAGGGAGGCAGGACGGCGGGACTGGTGAGCGGGTGCCTGGGACCAGCGCCTGAGGACAAAGAATATTGAGCATTCCTTCCCTGCGGGACCGGTGGGTGGGTGCTTTTTGGAAGCCTTGAAAGGACAGGGACCCTGGTGCTAGGGAGACAGGGCAGCAGGACCAGTGAGCGGGTGCCTGGGACCAGCACCTGAGGACAAAAAAAAAAAAAAAAAAAAAAAATCGCGTGTTTTTTCCTTTTTTTTTCTTTCTGTTCCCTCTCTCATTGTTGCTGTTGTTGTTTTGGTTTGGAGAGTGCTTTTTGGAAGGCTTAAAGGGGCAGGACAAGTCACTTAGACCAGAGGCAGGGAATCTGGGGATCTCTGGGCACTCTAACCCCCTGGGCAGCAGGGAGCACAGAGGCCCCTTACGGTGATAAATAGCCCCCCAGCCTCTCCCCCTCCAAAGGGGCTCCACCACTTTGGAGCAGCCCCAGCCAGGCCAAGCCCACAGCAACAGCGAAGATAAACTCCATAGCAGCCGGGCAGGAAGCAGAAGCCCTGTCTATGCACAGCTGCCCAGCACAAGCCACTAGAGGTCGCTATTCTCCCAGGAAAAGGCCACAAACCAACAAGAAGGGAAGCTCTTCCAGGGGTCACTTGTACCAGATCTGCAAACTATCCCTATCACCATGAAAAGGCAAAACTACAGGCAGACAAAGATCACAGAGACAACACCTGAGAGGGAGACAGACCTAACTAGTCCTCCTGAAAAAGAATTCAAAATAAAAATCATGAACATGCTGACAGAGATGCAGAGAAAAATGCAAGAGCAATGGGATGAGATGCAGAGAAAAATGCAAGAGCAATGGGATGAGATGCAGAGAAAAATGCAAGAGCAGTGGGATGAGATGCAGAGAAAAATGCAAGAGCAGTGGGATGAAGTCCGGAGGGAGATCACAGATGTCAGGAAGGAGATCACAGAAGTGAAACAATCCCTGGAAGGATTTATAAGCAGAATGGATAAGATGCAAGAGGCCATTGAAGGAATAGAAGCCAGAGAACAGGAACGTATAGAAGCTGACAGAGAGAGAGAGATAAAAGGATCTCCAGGAATGAAACAACACTAAGAGAACTATGTGACCAATACAAAAGGAATAATACTCGTATTATAGGGATACCAGAAGAAGAAGAAAGAGGAAAAGGGATAGAAAGTCTCTTTGAAGAAATAATTGCTGAAAACTTCCCCAAACTGGGGGAGGAAATAATCGAACAGACCATGGAATTACACAGAACTCCCAACAGAAAGGATCCAAGGAGGAAAACACCAAGACACATAGTAATTAAAATGGCAAGGATCAAGGACAAGGAAAGAGTTTTAAAGGCAGCTAGAGAGAAAAAGGTCACCTATAAAGGAAAACTCATCAGGCTAACATCAGACTTCTCAACAGAAACCCTACAGGCCAGAAGAGAATGGCATGATATACTTAATGCAATGAAACAGAGGAGCCTTGAACCAAGGATACTGTATCCAGCACGACTATCATTTAAATATGAAGGAGGGATTAAACAATTCCCAGACAAGCAAAAGTTGAGGGAATTTGCCTCCCACAAACCACCTCTACAGGGCATCCTACAGGGACTGCTCTAGATGGGAGCACCCCTAAAAAGAGCACAGAACAAAACACACAACATATGAAGAATGGAGGAGGAGGAATAAGAAGGGAGAGAAGAAAAGAACCTCCAGACAGTGTATATAACAGCTCAATAAGCGAGCTAAGTTAGGCAGTAAGATACTAAAGAAGCTAACCTTGAACCTTTGGTAACCACGAACCTAAAGCCTGCAATGGCAATAAGTACATATCTCTCAATAGTCACCCTAAATGTAAATGGACTTAATGCACCAATCAAAAGACATAGAGTAATAGAATGGATAAAAAAGCAAGACCCATCTATATGCTGCTTACAAGAAACTCACCTTAAACCCAAAGATAAGCATAGACTAAAAGTCAAGGGATGGAAAAACATATTTCAGGCAAACAACAGTGAGAAGAAAGCAGGGGTTGCAGTACTAATATCAGACAAAATAGACTTCAAAACAAAGAAAGTAACAAGAGATAAAGAAGGATACTACATAATGATAAAGAGCTCAGTCCAACAAGAGGATATAACCATTCTAAATATATATGCACCCAACACAGGAGCACCAGCATATGTGAAGCAAATACTAACAGAACTAAAGAGGGAAATAGACTGCAATGCATTCATTGTAGGAGACTTCAACATACCACTCACCCCGAAGAATAGATCCACCGGGCAGAAAATAAGTAAAGACACAGAGGCACTGAACAACACACTAGAACAGATGGACCTAATAGACATCTATAGAACTCTACATCCAAAAGCAACAGGATATACATTCTTCTCAAGTGCACATGGAACATTCTCCAGAATAGACCACATACTAGCTCACAAAAAGAGCCTCAGTAAATTCCAAAATATTGAAATTCTACCAACCAATTTTTCAGACCACAAAGGTATGAAAGTAGAAATAAATTCTACAAAGAAAACAAAAAGGCTCACAAACACATGGAGGCTTAACAACATGCTACTAAATAATCAATGGATCAATGAACAAATCAAAATAGAGATCAAGGAATATATAGAAACAAATGACAACAACAACACTAAGCCCCAACTTCTGTGGGACGCAGCGAAAGCAGTCTTAAGAGGAAACTATATAGCAATCCAGGCACACTTGAAGAAGGAAGAACAATCCCAAATGAATAGTCTAACATCACAATTATTAAAACTGGTAAAAGAAGAACAAATGAGGCCTAAAGTCAGCAGAAGGAGGGACATAATAAAGATCAGAGAAGAAATAAACAAAATTGAGAAGAATAAAACAATAGCAAAAATCAACGAAACCAAGAGCTGGTTCTTTGAGAAAATAAACAAAATAGATAAGCCTCTAGCCCAACTTATTAAGAGAAAAAGAGAGTCAACACAAATCAACATAATCAGAAATGAGAATGGAAAAATCACGACAGACTCCACAGAAATACAAAGAATTATTAAAGACTACTATGAAAACCTATATGCCAACAAGCTGGAAAACCTAGAAGAAATGGACAACTTCCTAGAAAAATACAACCTCCCAAGACTGACCAAGGAAGAAACACAAAAGTTAAACAAACCAATTACAAGTAAAGAAATTGAAACAGTAATCAAAAAACTACCCAAGAACAAAACCCCGGGGCCGCACGGATTTACCTCGGAATTTTATCAGACACACAGAGAAGACATAATACCCATTCTCCTTAAAGTGTTCCACAAAATAGAAGAAGAGGGAATACTCCCAAACTCATTCTATGAGGCCAACATCACCCTAATACCAAAACCAGGCAAAGACCCCACCAAAAAAGAAAATTACAGACCAATATCCCTAATGAATGTAGATGCAAAAGTACTCAATAAAATATTAGCAAACAGAATATCAACAGTATATCAAAAGGATCACACACCATGACCAAGTGGGGTTCATCCCAGGGATGCAAGGATGGTACAACATTCGAAAATCCATCAACATCATCCACCACATCAACAAAAAGAAAGACAAAAACCACATGATCATCTCCATAGATGCTGAAAAAGCATTTGACAAAATTCAACATCCATTCATGATAAAAACTCTCAGCAAAATGGGAATAGAGGGCAAGTACCTCAACATAATAAAGGCCATATATGATAAACCCACAGCCAGCATTATACTGAACAGCGAGAAGCTGAAAGCATTTCTTCTGAGATCGGGAACCAGACAGGGATGCCCACTCTCCCCACTGTTATTTAACATAGTACTGGAGGTCCTAGCCACGGCAATCAGACAAAACAAAGAAATACAAGGAATCCAGATTGGTAAAGAAGAAGTTAAACTGTCACTATTTGCAGATGATATGATACTGTACATAAAAAACCCTAAAGACTCCACTCCAAAACTACTAGAACTGATATCAGAATACAGCAAAGTTGCAGGATACAAAATTAACACACAGAAATCTGTAGCTTTCCTATACACTAACAACGAATCAATAGAAAGAGAAATCAGGAAAACAATTCCATTCACCATTGCATCAAAAAGAATAAAATACCTAGGAATAAACCTAACCAAGGAAGTGAAAGACTTATACTCTGAAAACTACAAGTCACTCTTAAGAGAAATTAAAGGGGACACTAATAAATGGAAACTCATCCCATGCTCATGGCTAGGAAGAATTAATATCGTCAAAATGGCCATCCTGCCCAAAGCAATATACAGATTTGATGCAATCCCTCTCAAATTACCAGCAACATTCTTCAATGAATTGGAACAAATAATTCAAAAATTCATATGGAAACACCAAAGACCCCGAAAAGCCAAAGCAATCCTGAAAAAGAAGAATAAAGTAGGGGGGATCTCACTCCCCAACTTCAAGCTCTACTACAAAGCCATAGTAATCAAGACAATTTGGTACTGGCACAAGAGCAGAGCCACAGACCAGTGGAACAGATTAGAGACCCCAGAAATTAACACAAACATATATGGTCAATTAATATTTGATAAAGGAGCCATGGACATACAATGGCAAAATGACAGTCTCTTCAACAGATGGTGCTGGCAAAACTGGACAGCTACATGTAGGAGAATGAAACTGGACCATTGTCTAACCCCATATACAAAGGTAAACTCAAAATGGATCAAAGACCTGAATGTAAGTCATGAAACCATTAAACTCTTGGAAAAAAACATAGGCAAAAACCTCTTAGACATAAACATGAGTGACCTCTTCTTGAACATATCTCCCCGGGCAAGGAAAACAACAGCAAAAATGAGCAAGTGGGACTACATTAAGCTGAAAAGCTTCTGTACAGCGAAAGACACCATCAATAGAACAAAAAGGAACCCTACAGTATGGGAGAATATATTTGAAAATGACAGATCCGATAAAGGCTTGACGTCCAGAATATATAAAGAGCTCACACACCTCAACAAACAAAAAACAAATAACCCAATTAAAAAATGGGCAGAGGAACTGAACAGACAGTTCTCCAAAAAAGAAATACAGATGGCCAACAGACACATGAAAAGATGCTCCACATCGCTAATTATCAGAGAAATGCAAATTAAAACTACAATGAGGTATCACCTCACACCAGTAAGGATAGCTGCCATCCAAAAGACAAACAACAACAAATGTTGGCGAGGCTGTGGAGAAAGGGGAACCCTCCTACACTGCTGGTGGGAATGTAAATCAGTTCAACCATTGTGGAAAGCAATATGGAGGTTCATCAAAATGCTCAAAACAGACCTACCATTTGACCCAGGAATTCCACTCCTAGGAATTTACCCTAAGAACGCAGCAATCAAGTTTGAGAAAGACAGATGCACCCCTATGTTTATTGCAGCACTATTTACAATAGCCAAGAATTGGAAGCAACCTAAATGTCCATCAGTAGATGAATGGATAAAGAAGATGTGGTACATATACACAATGGAATACTACTCAGCCATAAGAAGTGGAAAAATCCAACCATTTGCAGCAACATGGATGGAGCTAGAGAGTATTATGCTCAGTGAAATAAGCCAAGCGGAGAAAGAGAAATACCAAATGATTTCACTCATCTGAGGAGTATAGGAACAAAGGAAAAACTGAAGGAACAAAACAGCAGTGGAATTACAGAACCCAAAAATGGACTAACAGGTACCAAAGGGAAAGGAACTGGGGAGGATGGGTGGGCAGGGAGGGATAAGGGGGGGGGGGGAAGAAAAAGGGGGGTATTAAGATTAGCATGCATGGGGGGGAGGGAGAAAGGGGAGGGTGGGCTGCACAACACAGAGAGGACAAGTAGTGACTCTACAACATTTTGCTAAGCTGATGGACAGTAACCGTAATGTGGTTGTTAGGGGGGGACCTGATATAGGGGAGAGCATAGTAAACATAGTATTCTTCATGTAAGTGTAGATTAAAAATTAAAAAAAAAAAAAAGAAAGAAAGAAAAGGGGGATTACTCCTTAACAGGATAAAACTATTGGTAAATCAAAGATCAACGCATGCTTTAAATATCCTTAATGTTGATCACTTAAAGGGTATCAGATGATCAGCTATGGAGGTACTCTTTTCTGATAATATTCCTTTCTCTTAATTAACCAAGAAAAAAAAAAGCAGTTACTGTGTGCTGACCTCCAATGAGTTCTGCACAGTGGTATAGAGGGCATGTCAAAGTGTGGGCAAAGGGTCTGTTTGTTTCTATGCAGAAGATCAAGGCCTAGCTTGGATACCCAGAAAATGAACTAAGATACGATATGAGGAGGAGCTTCCGGCATCAGCACTCTCTGGAGGACTTGTGCCAGGGGGATGATCATCAAAAAGCCTCCACAGGGATCTGGGCGATGCTGTGGTTGTGGCTGCATCCACCCCACCGTCTCCTGGACTTGCCATTGGAATGAGGAGGGAGATGTCTAGGCTGGCATGTGCATACAGTGAGACAACGAATTTGACCGGATCTGTACTGTTGGAACTCAACCAGGAGTTGGGAGGGGTGCAAGTTGTAGCGCTCCAAAATCTCATGACTATAGACTATCTACGGTTAAAAGAACATATGGGATGTGAACAGATCCCAGAAATGGGCTGCTTTAATTTGTCTGATGGTTCAAGTACAGTTGGACAATATCCATCATATCATAGATAAATTTTCACAAGTGCCTAGGGTGCCTAAATGGTTTCCTTGGCTTCACTGGAGATGGATGGTAATTATAGATTTGCTCTGTTTATGTCACCGTATTCCTATTATGTTAATATATGTGTGCAAATTAGTTAGTAGTTTAAAACCTATACATACTTAAGGTACTATACAAGAAGATATGTCAAAGAAATAATCAATCCTCCCATGTTTCCTTCCATATGCTACATCTGTAGCTTTTCTTCTTCCTTCCTAATTACAACCCTTAAATAGAATTCGTGCCTCATATCGAATTCACCGAGTATCACAATTCCTCCAGGTGGTAAAGATACCTCGAGACAAGTGCTGGGCATAGAAGCCACAGGGCATAAATCTGCAAAGAAGTAAAAAGCTAACCTTTTCAAACAATGTGGCTTCTCTCTCACTTACCAACTTTACATTTCCCTGTATGGCCCCGGAAGATGACTGGTTAGCCAGAGACGGGTAAGATTCCTCAAGGGAGGAACAACCTAAGACAGGCACAGTTGCAGGGGGGCCATCAGGTGAGAAACTGGGGATCAACAGAGGTGAGGCTCAGAACCTCACCCCCCCTGCTTTGAGAGAAATCTTCTGCATCCGTGGATGTCTTGCTGCCCTTGTCTAGTCTGGATTAATACTTAGTCCATAGGCACACACCTGATCATCTGATCATCTACATTTGCCCTCTTACAGCACTAAACTATGTTTTCTACCTTTATCTTGCATCCACCTACCACTTCAGCATTTTATTAAAAATAAAAAAAATAATAATAATAGGAGAAATGTGGGATCAACATATAAATCAAGTACAAAAATCAAACGAATATTCATATTTGACCTGATTGTTTATAGGTCATATTGCATGATCAAAACCAAAAGTTTCTGTGATGACTGCCCTTGTACTGTTCACCATGTAAGAACTTATTCACTATGTAAGAATTCGTTCACCATGTAAGAACTTGTTCGTTATGCTTCAGAAGATTGGAGACTGACGAGAATTAGGCTTGAGATGGATTAATGATTGTACATTGAGCGTTGACCCCCCTATACTGAATTTTATTGTTGTTAACAACCATTTGATCAATAAATATGAGAGATGCCCTCTCAAAAAATAAAAAATAAAAAATAAATAAAAAATTAAAAAAAAAATAATAATAAAAGGAGAAATGTGGGATCCACATATAAATCAAGTATAAAAATCAAATGAATATTCATATTTGACCTGATTGTTTATAGTTCATAATGCATGATCAAAACCGAAAGTTTGTGATGAATGCCTTTGTACTGTTCACCATGTAAGAACTTATTCACTATGTAAGAATTCATTCACCATGTAAGAACTTGTTCGTTATGCTTCAGAAGATTGAAGACTGACGAGAATTAGGCTTGAGATGGATTAATGATTGTACATTGAGCATTGACTCCCCTATACAGAATTTTATTGTTGTTAACAACCATTTGATCAATAAATATGATACCTCTCAAAAAAAAAAATGCTGAGTGGTAGGTAGATACAAGATAAAGGTAGAAAACATAGTTTAGTGTTGTAAGAGAGCAATTGTAGATGATCAGGTGTGTGCCTGCAGACTATGTGCTAATCTGAGCTAGACAAGGGCAATAAAACATCCACGGATGCAGAAGATTTCTCTCAAAACGGGGGTGGGGGAAGGTTCTAAGCCTCACCACTGTTGATTCCCATTTTCTCACCTGATGGCCCCCCTGCAACTGTGCCTGTCTTAGGTTGTTCCTCCCTTGAGGAATCTTACCCGTCTCTGGCTAACCAGTCATCTTCCGGGGCCATACAGGGAAGTGTTAAGTTGGTAAGTGAGAGAGAAGCCTTATTGTTTGAAAAGGTTAGCTTTTTACTTCTTTGCAGATTTATGCCCTGTGGCTTCTATGCCCAGCATTTGTCTTGAGGTGTCTTTACCACTTGGAAGAATTTATCATAATCTTATTTTTAAAAATTTAAAAAGAAATCCAGATTAGAAAAAAATCTTTAAGGCGCTTTTCATAAATTAGGTGGTGAATCCCATCAGAAACTTTAACATTCAAAATGCCAAAAAGCAGCCATTTAAAGGGAAAACTGCATCACCTCTATGTAAGAGACGCACTGTGACCAGGTGTGTCACCCATGCTGGGTGCATGTGAATCTAGCAGGTTTGCTCAGCACACAGGTGCACAAAGCACAGCCCACCTGTGACCTCACAGGGTGGAGTCCAGCTTGGAGCTGCTCACCTACACAGAGCAACAGGCGTGGTAACAACTCCCAGGGCAGCCATCGCCTTACCTTTTTAATAAGAATGTAAGGACTGCTTTTTTATGAAAGATGTCATTTTATTTGGTGAAGGGTCTATTCAGAGAGTTTATTTACTTGCTGATTAGATTTATAAACGTGATGCCCGCCACTTGGCTCCAGAGAGGACAAGGCTGATTGGTTGTGGAAGGAGAGGCTGCCGCTTGGCTGGTCCACCACATGGGCCTGTCGGGGGCCTTCAGATGGGGGTGCAGTGGAGGAGCAGACAGAGAATGCTCACCACCAGAAGGCCGGCCCCAGACCCTGGTTTCCTGTAGGGCTGCTATTTTGATTCACTTTCTTTGCAGAAGGCACTAGGCCTCTGATTTTGGAAGGCGACTCTGAAGAAGGTCGCCATGCTTCTGCAGGGCCCCAGGGTCTCCTAGGAGCCCATCTACATGTCATCGCGGGACTAAACCTACAGAACTACGTGGACTAGACAATGAAGTCCTTCCACGGTTTCTACTGTCATCAGAGACGCTCTCCGTGGCACAGCTGCTAAGTGGGTCGTGTGGTAACTCAGCTTGAAAAACATCCCGCCCCTCATCGTTGCCACAATTTTCCTTCCTCAGATTTGCTACAATTGCTAATTTATGAGAAATGTCATCCAAGGAAGAGAAGGATCCTGCTCACCTCCCTCCTGCGACTATTATCCCTTCTGGGGGTGGAATGGACACCCCAGGAGATGGCACTTTCTGACGCTCAGGATGAGGGCAGCATGTTGACATTCCCCAGATCGTGCTGAGCCCTGAAGGTGCTCCTACAGGTCTCAGAGGATCAGAGCGAGTGGCGTGAAGCGGTGCCCTAAGCAGGCTCATTAAAGCCGGCGGTGCGACCCGCCTCCACACGGTTAATGCCGATCAAGCCCGGCCTCACCCAGCATTCACAAATCATGGAAAAATGTTGAATGAGGCGCATTAACAAAGTGAGAGCATGTAGCAAAAGGGGGAAAACTCACCTGAAACCATCAAAGTCGATCTATGTGTGCTGTTCAAATGTGCTTATCCTTTATGCTGTTAATTGTATCATTTCTCTTGGTTGAATTCCAAGGAAATTAACTTTGTAGAACCAACTCAACATAGACCCAGAGGCACACAAACATGCCAGAGCACCAGCACCTTGGAGAGCGGATGTCCTAGCGGTGTCCTTCCCTCCAGGTCTCAGCATATAGGGTGCTTAAAGGGCAGACAGTTGATTGTGTCTTCAGCGAATTTGCAGAACTCCAACACACCCGAGTTTCTTGACTGGTGCTAGTCTAACCCAGTGAGAGAACCAGTGGGGGAATGCACCATGGATGGGGTGCCCCACCTCACAAACGGGGGAATGCATGTGGTGTGGGGGCCCCTCACCTCACAAACGGGGGTGGACATGCCGTGTTGTGAGGGCCCCACAAACGTGCCCTCTGTGGGGGTCCAGTGCCTCATTTCTCCAGCAGCCCCTCCTGACTGCCCATATTCCCACAGACATGCCCAAACACCCCAATTGAACAAACACAAAACATTCCTGTAGTGTTAAGAAAGAAAATAACTTCTCTAACCTTTGCGTCATGATATGCATCTGTTTGCAGCCTGAGGACCCACCTTTCTGTGGACTCTGCCGGCTGCCCCCTCACTGCCCGGCCGTTCAGCCCCACAGCCGGGCGCCTCCTGTTCCTTGTGTGGGGATGAAGCAAACCCAACACTTCCAAAGCCTGACCTCTAAAACTCGGGGGCCCTCTGCCCGGGGTCAGAGAGTGGGGCTACCGCCCCCCCAGGGGCTCATGCTGGCACGCCGGGGTGCTCACCGCCCCTTAAACACCATGCTCCACACTGCATCTCGGGGCTCACTGCTGCCACCAGCCAAGTCCACCGGCAAGCCCAGCACAGCCCCCTGCTGTCTCCAGGACCCCACCCTCTCCGCCGCTCGCGCCCACTCTCTCTCCCAGCTGGACACCGGGAGGTTAACACTGGGCCACATCTGTGCCCCTGTCCGTCCCTTGCTCACAATCACCCATGCCCTCTCTCATGCTTGGCTGAGGACTTGGACTTGAAAGGAGGGGCCCTCCTGTCAACAGCTGCCAGCTCCTCGGGATGGACCCACTGTGCTTCTCAAGTCTTGCCCAGCTCACGCGCGACTGCTGTGCTCCCGGGTAGCTCCCGTGAAGTCTCTGAGCTGGTATACAAAGCCGGGGTCCTCTGTGCACCCTCACCGCACCCTGTCTCCCTCTGGCACTGCATTTGTGAGTTCATTGTCATTACTCCTTAAGCTGTCTGTGTAATCCACTGATGTCACCTTGGCAGAGAGGCAAGAAAGCTCCCTGTCTTGTTTTCCATTCTCTGGCAGAATATGACACAAGTCCTGAAGTATGTTTGTTGATTGAATATAGGAAATGAATGGATGATGAATGGTTAGAAAAAGGGAGGATGGAGGGGGGAAGGAAGGACAGAAGGGTGTACAGACAAGAACGATGGGTCTTCCGCTCTACGGCGAATGCCTTGATCACGCCATGTGGCTGCGATGGCTTACGATCGCCAGCAAATTCCCAAAGGACCAGGAAGAGGCTGTGAGCACGAGGAGGAGTGTGCTCCCCCCACTCCCGACCGGCTGCGGGGACCTGGGCGCCGGTTCCTGCGGCAGCCCGCTCGCTCTGGGCGCCCACGATCTGCGGCCCTCTGGCCCGAGCATCCTCCGGGGGAGTGAGACCTCCGTGCAGAGGCGAGTAACCCATTTGTCGCAGAGACAATCTGCTGCTCCACGTCCCTCAGAAACCACTTCAGGAACTGCATTTTCTTGCCTTCAGACGCCTCCGTGGCTTGAAGGAGTTAAGGTGTTACCAACGAGTGAAGAATCTAAATTCCTCTGCTTCTCACCAACAAGATCAGGTCTGATCTCCAGGAAACTGTTAAATTCTTCAAACCCAGGCTGAGAATCTTCTTGACAGGCAAATGCATTTCTCAGCTCGAAGTAACAGTTGCTGAGATGTAGATACGGGAGATGATTCCTCTCCCCTCTGCCCCCTCCAGAGGGCCAGCAAGTCAATCACGGAGCCTCCGTCTGTCAGCATAACCCATTTCTTCGTTGGTTCAAAATCAATACATGCTCTTTCTCTATTCATTTTTGGTCATGAAACCTTCAATTTTAGTACATTTATGTAATTTTTACTGTTTAGGCTTGTTTTTTGTATGCAAGGAAATCACTAATCTATCATCCACTACTTATGCAGCTGGTTAGAAACCGGGAGGGCCTCTTAAAGCTGCTGTGGGTTTTCCGCCGGGGTTACGATGTGTGCACACCGCCTCCCCGTGCACCCGATTCTGTCTGCTCCGAGCTGAGCTTCACGCCAAGCAGTCACGGTCCGTCTTACGCAGGAGCTCAGGGAGGTGATCACCTCCCTGGGTCAGGTGCCTGGTCTGGATGCGGGCCAGAGGTGAGCGTCAGCCCCGCCCAGGAGGCGTGGCGTTCCGGAGACCCCCTGGCACACAGTGTGCTACGGATGTCTGCTCTTCTCGGGTGCGTGTCCTGAGCATCACGGCGCTGCACCTGGGGGGCGAGGTGCAGACTCTAGGGGCTTCCCTTCAGCCCTGAAACGTCATCTCCATTTTTCAAATGGGAGCCTGCTTGAGCCCAGAAAAATACAGGCAAGTCACAAAACAATGTGTGTGCATAGGGCCTGAACAATCCCTGGGAAGCATCTATAAGTGCACAAATAAGTTTAAACAAATACGGCTAAAGACTGAGTGGAACAGACCAATTAGAAAATCCAGTTCATCCTTTTATCATTGTGGCAAATGATGTCACGATTTCGAGAAAAAATCCTTTCTTAATTAAAGTCACGCGTAGCCTTACGGAAAAAAAAATGTTTGCCTCAGGTTTGTTGGGGCTTTTTTTTGGTTTTGTTTGTTCAGTTTTTAAGTGTAACATTTCAGAGCAGGGAGCCAGGATCAGTTCGCAGCTTTTTATCATGTAATACAAATTATAAAGAACAACAGAGTATCTCATAAACTAAATTACCGCGGGATCTCTCACAGCAGAAACAAAGTAACTTGTTTTACCCCCTTGCATGTAATCATCGACTATGACACGGGTATGTTTGCAAATTGAAGTTCCTAATTTATGGAAATCCTATGAAGCCTTTCAAAACAAGGAAGTATGGACATACATTTAGAAATGGAAAATCATTTCTAACTCACGTTAGATAAAATGTTTGAAAGATGTGCCCTCAGACATTTAAAAATTTAATCCAGATTAACAGAGACTGAGAAGGTACTTTTGAAAGGCAATTTATTCCAATTGCAAAAATGCTGTTGAATGTTTGTGCATGTTTTCTGTGTTCTGTGGACTTTTGCTTCTTTTTGCTTAGTTCCAGCCAAGATAACAAATGAGTCAATACCTCTGAACATCACTTCCAAATGTTAAGAATTAGGCTGTTGTGCATTGGAACAGATTATCGAATATGTTTTTTAAATAAAATGATCAAAAGTCATAGACTTTCAGAACTTTTGGTTTCTTAAAATATCTAAAAAAAATCATGTTTATTTCAATACTGCTTTCTTTATAAACATGATACATGTTTTCATAAGATATTAAAACACTGTGGAGAAGAGGGGAAAGGTGTAAACATCAGTGAAAACCCTGCCTGCGAGGAGGTAATGGCCGTCACAATTTCAGTGGCATCCTTACATTCGCCTGTCCGGGCACACGAACACACGGACCGCCACACGGAAACACGTACTTATGCACACACGGGACCGCATACACATCTCTGTAACTGGTCTTTGCCTTCAATAACAGGTGGATATTTTTCATGTCAATAAATTTAGACTTACTTGAACATTTAAGGTTTGCTGGCTGTCACTGCCTTTGCTTTACATTTTATAAGATGATTAGGAACCCCCTTCCCCACATTTTTAAACCAATACAGAGAACAGGCCCCCTTTCTCCATCTCTTTGTATAAATTCTACAATCTCGGGGCATACATTTCAGAAGTCCACTTTCTGGGTCACATTCTTCTGGAAGGTTCTTTTTCTTAATAGGGCCTGCCGATATTTCTTAACAAAATCCCACCAAAGTGTCCACCTGACAGGCACAGCAATTAAGTCCTGAACAACATCAGGGGAAGAGACAGCTGCTTAAAACCTTTTAAAGCTATTCTTCAGGGAAAAAATCCTTGGCGTATTGTGAAGCATCATCCTTTGAGGGCTTCTGCATCTTGTTTGATTTTTACGAGTCACGTAGGTCGTGAGGCCCTGACGGCTGAGTCAGCTGCAAGCCCAGCAACACGATTCTCAGTCCCAGGCAGCAAAGCGCAGCGTGAACCAGGGTTAAATCTTGGTTTAGAAACCCGTTTGCTCTCAGAAGGCCCAGAGAAACTTCACAAATCACAGAGTTTACAGACAGGCAGCCTGACTGACTGACTGACTTTGGGGATTTGAAAATTATAATAAAAAGCCTAAGCACGTCTTTCTAAGTTGTTTTGAAATTCTGTTTTTTTATCCTTTCACTATAAAGCTTACTATTTTCTTCCCAGTCAATATAGGAAAATAACATCTCCTTTTTAAAATAAGGATAATTTTTATCTACTTTTTCTCGAAAGTTCAGAATTAATCTGTTTGCTTTCTTTGCACAACACAGAATATGACATGATTGCATATCCACGTCTTTCTTGCCTATTTAAGGTTTGTTTCAGAATGATGTGAATCTTTTCCTACATTCAGTCTTTCATCTTGAGCTGTTACTTGTAATCACCTATTCTAAAGAGCAATGTTGCTGGCTTCCAATGCGTGTGGACACAGCGGGGGTCTGGGGACAGGGCCAGGTATCAGCATGCTAGTCCCTCTCCTGCCATCTTCGAAGGTCACCCTCTCATGCAACTTTAATATGCCAGAGGTGCCATGCACAGCATTCACTTTGCAGCCACTTTAATAGAATACTTGTGCATGAGCAGTGGTCACCTGTTCAATGTCGCAGGAAGTGCCACCTCAGTCCACAGAGGAGACTGGGGCCCCACAAGTGAGCTTGGACATCCCCAGGTCCCCTGGGGCCTCATGCTATCTTGGGGAGGGAGCCCAGTGCCCGCATGTGCCTACAGGTTCCATGCCACCTTTAGGTGACAGGGAAGCTTCCAAAAGGCCCTACACGCCCTGAGGGGCTGGGACGGAGAGGCCCTCCTGCACACGAGCTGGTGAACACGACAAAGCTCGACTCTTGTGACTTTCAGGGGAGTTATGGATTCAGAAGCTTCTGGGGATGGGGAGAGATGGTCTCGATGGACCCCTGCAGAGAGTGTGCCGAGGAAGGTGGGGCTGCCAGAGACGGCTCCATTTGCTTCAGGTCCCAAGTGCCTGCAGTCCCAGTGGCTGAGGATTTCCTGGAAAAGCATGTTTCCCCCTGAGAATCTCAAGTGCCCTTCCAAGGCTGTGGGGGGGGGCCTCGCCACTCACAGGCTTGTGGGTAGGAGATTTCTGGCCAACACCTGCTCTGGATTGCTGAGCACGGCTGGGGCCAGAGGTCAGGCCTTCTGGAGAGTGAGGGCAGCACGTGTGCAGGGGTGGGCACGGCAAGGCGAGATCGCCTGACAGACGTGGTCCCATCTGACATCACGATGCGCTGGTCCTTGGCCTGAAGGCCTGCGTGGTGAGGGTGGGCCAGGGCCGGCAGGGAGGCAGGTCCACAGGCCCCATTCTGAGCCCTTCAGGGCTGACCCAGCCCCCTGTGTGGGGGCATCCTACCCCTTTCCCTCCCCCTGCCCACAAGAAGGATGCCTCAAGGGAGGGGAGGCAGCGAATCGGGTTTGCAGTCAGCCTGGCGGTCGCAGGTCTGCCTGAGGCCCGTGTCCCAGTCCTGGGTCAGCGCTCGCATCAGACAACACGGTGCAGCCGTAACAGATCCGTAGATTCACCATCAATTTATCGTTCCTTGTACAGTCAAATCTGTGGCAATTATTTGGAGCAGTCTGGGTGGAAGGCAAGATTGGAGAACGAAAATCGCACATTGCATCCCTGCCACTACAGTTTACGGTCCCCAGGAGTGAAGCAGAAGCAAAGCTCCGTGGGCGCGTGTGGGGACCTGCTGCCATCCTCCCGGGCCCGCCTTCCTGGCAAGCCTGCAGACATCAGCTGCTGGGAAGCTGGGGTTGCCTTATGTTCATACACTTACATTTAATGGAATGATTTCTCAAGGACCAAAGGAGAAAGAAAATTTATGATGTACTTTAAAAAGGTTAATTTTAGCCAACTGTAGTGGGTAGCCAGTGTTTTGCTGCAGTGACTGGGTGTGGAACAGGTGTGCACAGCTTCAGACACGTGCCCTGCCCACCTTGCCCCACAAACTCGGCAGTATAGGGCAGTGAGTTATGCTTTTAATCATGTAATTATTCCTATAAGCCTTCTTGAGGAAAAGTTGTATTGAATAGAAAATATGACAGTATACTTGTAAAATATGCCTGTGAAATGTATCTGATCATGAGGACTAATAGTCTTAATATTTGCTTCTTAAAAAAGTGTGTATATATACATACATATGTGTGTGTGTTTATGTACTTAACCAGAAGGCGTATTCTCATTAGACTCACAGCTAGCATGTGACCTGAACAAGTGGCCTTTGGGGAGATAATTCTGTCAAAATAAAACTAAATAAGCAACGGGCTGCCTGGGCCACGGATGTGGCGTTGAAGGTGTGAAAGGCAGTCCGCAGCACAAGCCCCTCTGAACGTTCCTGAACAGCCCTTGCCAACACCCAGCCCTTCTGTCCATGAAATGGAGACCTGGCACCAGAGGTGAAGGGTGTGTCTGTCCTCACGGTCTCCGTCCTGCTCCTCTGACCCTGCCGCCCTCTGGGGGATAAAAAGGGCCAGATTTACACCAAGGTGGGGAAGCTGCAGCTCAGCTTTAAAATGAAAAGGGTAGAAGATGGTGTAAGAAAGTGGAAGAAACCTTTGTCTCCCAATTAAAATATATTTCACATTGACAGTAAGGTAGACCTGAAATGGTGGTTTGAGGCAGGCTTAATATATAGATAGATGTTATTTATTCTATTATACATATAATAATACAGAAATAGCTACATATTTATATAATATAGAAATATAACTATATATGTATATAATATATAACTGTATTTATATGATATAGAAGTATAACTATATTTCTATATATAAATATATAGAATTTAGCATAAGGTTTTGGTAAGTATGCCTTAGTTACCTGAATAAATATGGCTTAAAACTGAAAGTAATTTAGGAGTGTTCAAGCCAGGAATGCCCGTGCAAGGAGTTCCTAAAATGGTTATTTCAAAAAAACAGAGTGCTGTCCAATGACTTCCATCCTCTTTGGAGAATAAGGAAACATAAATGGTCTATCCCATCCCACCCCAGATGATGACAACCCACGATATTTACGAGGTCATTTTCTTAGTTAAGAGGAGAAGGCACTGGCAGCATTGTGTCAGGACTTGGCAATGTTCAAGGCTGCTTGCAAGACCATTGCTCAAATTACGTGGAAGCATGTAAAGCTGTACTACTGGGTAAGTGCATTCAGAGTGTTTCATATTTTTTCAAGTGATTTTTACAAAATACTAGACAATTTGGCTTAGAGATTACTGTTTCTTTTTTCTTTAAACATTAAAGAAATGGAGGTGATGGACTTGGTTGCATCAGAATGAAAAACCCCCTCCCATGTGGGCTGTCTGCTGGCCCATGGTGTCAGGTGCTCAGAGTGACACTGGGTACCTGGCGCGGATGGTAACCCGCCCATCCTCAGTGTGAGCCCCTGCTGGGGAGGGGCCACCTGACCTTCTCGGTCCAGCCCTACAGGCACACGCAACCTCTGCAACCAAACGGGCAAAGAGGCACATCTGTAAATACTGGGGCCCTGTGTCTGAAGTCGGGGGCTGGCCAGGAGCTGTTGCTGGGACTTGGGAAGGAGCAGCAAAGCCTCACTGATGAGTGTCGGGACGGCCTGCTCTCCCCGTCTCACCAACCTCTCCCTGACTCCCCTGCACTCATCCTGGACCCATCACAGTGCTGACGCTCGTGCCCGGACCACGTTAGACATGCAGCCACTTCACTATGGCTCCCTCCCGTGCTTCTGCAACCAAACGGACGGGGCCCGGGTGACCCTGGACTTCCTGCACAACTGTAGGCACCAAATGTCAGGCTCGCAGTCACTTTGTTCCACAGGCAGCAAAGGGAAGGCTCTGGAGTATTTGCTTCTCCTCAGCTGAAACCGTCTTGGCCTCGTGATGGCTTCAAGATGGTATTTCTCTGCAATAAGACTCGGTGACAACTGGGCACCGCAGCTCTTAGCATTCAAAAGCCATCCGAAGCTGCAGCTGAACTCCAGCTGCCGGCAGGCATGAAAAGACCCAGTTTCTTGCAAATCTCAGACAGAGGCATTTTGGAGATGAGCGTTCCATGCCCAAATCACGCTCCTGATGTAAAGCCTCCTGATGGCGATGAACCGCACAATCAGACAGCATTTCAGCTGGGTGCTTTCAAGTCCACGCCAGTCGGTGCGAGACAAAAAGCTGGAAGCACTGAGGATGTGCCACTGAGCCGCGCTCAGGGCCATGTGCTGGCCGGCCGTGTGGCACCGGGTTCCGGAGAAGGTTAAGAATGGTGGTGGCAGGAGCCATTTCCAGCAGAGCCATCTCAGCTGTGCCCTGGGCAGGGTTTGTCCTTGTGGAACATGACATGTGAAAGAGTCGTGGGAGCCTGCAGTGAGCTCTGCTTGGGCATGAGTCCTTCTGTCAGAAACCACCTATTCTGCCAGTGAAATGTCAGCCCTGTGGCCTTACAGTGACTCCAAAGGAGGCTGAGCTCCTCACATCCCGGAGGACTAGAGGGCATGTGGTCCAGGGGTGATGGCACGCTGACAGGCTGCCAACCCCTCACAAGAGCTGAAATGTGGAGACAGCAAGCCTGTGTCCCAGACAAGGAGAGCTGGGGCACACGGCAGGCAGCCCCGTCCGCCTGGAGCCCCCCACCAGACAGCAGCTCACTGCCACATAAGGATGCAGGCCGTCTGGCGCCGTGTCTCCTGGAGACCAGAAGGATTTCCAATTCTGGATTTTAGAACACTTTGCTTTTCACTGTCCCCTCAAGAAAGAAACACAGATACCGCAAACCTGAAACTGCAGCTGAGGTCATAGTTTGAAGAGCCAGACAGAGAATCTGCCAGGAGCAATTAGGGAGAGGCTCTGAGTGGACAGCACAGCTCTGATTCGGGAGGATGGAGGGCCACCTCTTGAATGCTCCAGGGGCTCACTATTCCCCCACCCCCACCCCCCGTGTGGTGCCTGAATAAATGATCTGGAACATCGAGGGGACGGATGGGATGTCTGGTGAGGACGTGTTTGCCAACAGCGCAAAGAAAAGGTTCCTGCACCCGAGCCGCTCCCCTCGGCTCCTGCTGAGACCAGGGGGATGCCAAGTGCCACAGGGCAGCGAGGTGAGGGACGGCCTCATCTGCTCCCTTGCTCTGCTCCACAAAGCCCACAGAACGTTCTAGAGTCAGGCCAGGCTGAAATCACTGGGCAAGCAACGTGAAGCGGGTTTCCCGCTACATGGTTTCTTGAGACTCGTCATAGGTGGGCACACAGCGTGAGCCTCCAAAGGCAGCTCCGGTCTGCAGCGTGCCCACTTCACCGCGGAGCGCGCTCTGTTCGGGCTTTGTGGTGCCCAAGGAGCACAGGCCTCAGGCTCCCTCAGCGCCTGGAGGGGTCTGGTGGCCGTTGCAGCTGCCGAGCGCAGAGCCCCACAGAGCGGCCCCTGGCCCTGCTCGCTGCCCGTTCGCCCTCCCCCCTGCCTTCTGCTTGCTCTTTTTGGCCTTCCTTTTTTCTCAGTTAGACATTCTTGAATGGTGCACATTCAGCAATGTGTAAAAGTCACATAAAATTAGCCCTGGATGTGCTGATAAGGCCTAAGATAATTTAAGGGGAAACTGTCTTTATAAAATAGGAGAAAAGAGTAGTGAATCCAGTCTTAGCGAATCCTCATATAGACACCGAGTGGGGAGGAATGCGGACAACTGGCACCGAGCTCTAGAGGGTTGTCAACAATTCACTGGGTGCATGGAGGAAAGCAGGGACAATTCCCTCCCCCAAAGCCCAGGTGGCCCAACTTCCCTTGAACTGAGCCTACATTCATTACCCTGCTAAGTCTGTACACAGCTGGGTCGACTGACTCCCCTGTACCAAATCCTGTCAGGTCTAAGGGACGTGAAGAAAATCGCACATAGTCCAGGATCATGCTCAGTGTCAGGCACTGTGAGTCCACCCCTCAGCGGCACTGCAGGGAGGGTCCTCAGCCCCATTCACAGAAGAGAACAGAAGCCTGAGAGCCCATTAGCATTGAGGGCCAGGCCAGCTGGCTGATGGTACAGGGCTGAGGTGTGAGCCTACAGGGCTGCAGACCTCATGCCTCCAAGCCTGACACTCAGCGTGCACTTTCCCACCTCCGAGTCCAGGGCCTGGGCTCTAGGTTACCATCGCCCAGCCGGGCCGTCCTTTCCTGACCCCTGCCATTAACCCAGCCTCTGCACCAGCAGGAGAGGGATGACAGCTGGGTTCTCCTCCCTGTACCTGCCTAGAACGTGCCTCTCCTGTGTCCCCACCCGCTCCCCTGATGGAGGTCGTCCACCTCACTGGGTGGAACAGAGACAAGGGGTGCTCTGCACACTGTTAGTGCCAGGAGGGTGGCCTTTAAAAGCCAGTGACCAAGGGCTGCTCCAGAGGAGCTCTGAGAGCTAACTGCTCTAGGACCAGACCATTCTGTGCCTCCAGGGAGCAGAGAAAACATTCAGAAAACAGATGAACCAACTCTTCATATATGCTGAATTTGTGCTTCCTTTTAATTTTTGACATATTCTAAAACTGGGCAAAGACAGTCCTTCCTAATATTAGTAGGAATTATAACTGTCTATCTGTTAGAGTAAGTTAGTGACTTGGAAAGAAATCAGACAACATTTAACTTGCAAAATGTAGTTTGGAGGCCAAAGCGCTCTGTCTTTCTCTAAATCCGGGGATGTCGGCATCATTCCCAACAGGCCCAGTCTACCACAGGTTTTCATAAAATCAAGGTTTTTCTTAGAAATCACACTGTGGGTCATGATGACGTTAAATTGTTTTGAGCATTAACCTAATAATGTCAAAATATCTGCTCCTTTGACACTTTGGACTCCCTACAACATCCCAATGGCTTGACACCTTCAATCTGGATTTCTTCGACTGCACAGCCAGGCCTCTGATGTGGAGGACGTGCCCTCGGAGGAGGAAGGAGGGGAGGGAGAGGTTAAGGCCTGGCTCTAAGACCTAGTGGGGCAGGATGGAAAAAGCTGATGAGGGGAAAAAGTGCTGCATCAAGCTCTCATCTACACCCATAGAATTAGCAAATCACAAATAAAAACTTTACTCTGTCCAAGACAACTCAGTAGGAATCATTCCTTGAAGATACCCGAAGGGGGAAACTGACTTGACAAGCTTTAATATTTTCCATTGACCTCAATGCCAAAGCCACGTGTGGCTTAAAATAAAATGAAGATGTTTCTGCAGAGCCACAAATCAAAGCGGGCACAGACCACTGCCTTTGCAAAGATTGGAATCAGAAGGACATTCTCTCTGAGAGGAAGGGGTCAGGAGGAAACCAAAGCGCACAGGCAGGCGGTCCGCACCGCCTGCTTGGGCTTCTCAGTGGGGAGCCGGCCCACGCGCGACTCCTGGCAGCAGTGTGCCAAGCACCCCCGTGCCAGGAGAGCTGCACCCACACGCGACACCAGGTACTGGCCACAGGGGCGCCTGCAGACCCCAGGGGCGAAGAGAGAATCCATCCCCTGGCCAAAAGCAGCTTTTCATCTACTACTGGAAAGAAAAAGTGAAAAACAGACTATAGGAAATTCAGTGTGTTTTTGAATTCACTGCTGTGGGAGTCACGATGACCAGAATCACTGAGGGGACGTGGGGCAGGTGGGGGGCAGGGCCCGAGGAGGCTGGCAACCAAACGGCGCGGGGTGGGGAGGCTGAAGGCACATGTCAGAAAGCACATGTGGAGGTGTGACCAGCAACACCCGAGTCCTGGAGGCGTCCCAGGCAGCGGGAGCCCGGCAAGTCGGCCACAGTGGGTGAGGTGGCAGTGGGAGAGGTGAGCAGGAGCCAGACAACCACAAACCTTGGGCCACATTAAAGAATTCAGTCCCACAGGCGATGGGAAGGCTTTGAAAGACGTTACACAATGGAGTAGCATGAACACATTCAGACTTTATCTATGACAGTGTCTGTTATCGTGCAGCTGCACGGGACGGACTTGAGGGGCACTGGTTCAGGCACGGAGGCCTCGGAGTGGCACGGGAGGGGGACACGAGGCTATCAGGGTGTGGACAGCAGGGTGGAGCGTGGTCGGAGGACATGTGTACACTGACATCAGGAGGGTGTCCGCCTGCTGAGCAAGGAGAAGACTCTCCAGTGACCCCTTGGCTCGTGTCCCCGGAGGGCACTGACTCGCTGAGTCAGCAGGACCTGGGCGTGGGGCCTCCAGGGAAAGGAGCAAGCAGCCAGCGAGCAGCACCCCGTCAAGGGGCTCCTGGAGGCACACCTGTGGCCCAGCCGGGACAGGCAGGTGGGGAGCCCCACGTGGGGTGCCGGTGATGAGACGGGAGGGTGTGCGGGGCCAGCAGCCTGGGCCCGGGCACTGCTGCAGGGCAGGAGGCGGTGGAGGGCATGGCAGGCTCTCCGAAACGCTGTCCATAGCATCAGAGGCCATGTGGACACCCATCAAGAGAAACATTTACAATGTCAACTGGTTCGAAATCGGAACTCTACTAGTTTCGTAAGTCAGAGAGTCAGGTGAGCCGGTGGGCTGCTGACGTGAAGAGAGGACAGGAAGACCCTTTGGGAGCAGGTCTGGATGAGAAAGTGGGAGGTGTGGGCTTGCTGGTGGGCCATGTGGTGTGGGGCGGGGAGTGCGACAGCAGAGAGACGGGCCCAGGTGTCCCTGGCGGTGGGCGCTGCTGGGCTGTCGGGCCTTGTGGGCCTCTCTCTAGGGCTGCTCAGGGTCCGCGTGTGAGCCCCGCACTGCAGCCTCCAGTGCACCTGCTGGAAGGGTGACCCCAGACTGGCCTGTAGGGGAGGAAGAAACCCTTCCCCACACGCAGGCTTCTCACCCATTGGCCACCTGTTGGGTGAGCTACTCTGCCTAAATAAGGCTTAGATTAATTAAGATGCATCAACTCAATTGCTAGGAAAATTAAAAATTACCCATGTTGGTGTGGGAAATTAATGATGCACTGATTGATTACTTAAAGAATTAAGTAAACACTAGAGACAAATTCATAACTCTTAACTTAGGGCTACTTTCTCCCAAAAGAACAGATTTGGACTTTTATAAGTGGTAAATAAAAAAAATGATGAGCGCTGTAATCAGCAAGTATCTGAAGCATCTGAGGAAGGTCACTTTCTCCTGGAAGGGGCTTAATGTCACTGTTGGATATCAGAAGGTCCTGGGAAACATGAATGGGACTTACTGGCTGCAAAAATAGTCTCTGATCCTCAGAGCCCTTGGACACGACCCATATGTTGTTTTGAAGCCCTGAGTTTTAAAGATAAGCAATGTAAGATAAAAATATTTTTCTTGTAAATGCCCACCATTTGCTGATGGTCTGTGGTGTCAGAGGGTAAGCCAGGAACGAGTATGGGTCATCTCAGTATCCTGAGGTCACCCCTAAATTATTATCAAGTCAAACATGCCCAAACCAGTCTGTCCTGGAATCAGGACTGGGGCCCAGGTCTGACTCCTAAGCTCTCGATCTTCTGGCTGCAGGACATTGCTTTTAACTTGTACACGTCACACATGCAGAGCCTCCTGAACACACAGAATCTCTGCAGGTGGCTGACAGGTGTGGAGTCTGTGCCCCTGGGGAGCAGCCAGAGCCACTGCATCTTCTCTCAGTGGCCCTAAACTGCCTGCATCCTCTTTACTACTGACACAGTCTACTTACTGTCAGTACCGTTTCTCACTTCTGTTACTGTGTGTTGGTTTTGGACATCTGGCAGTTCAAAACCTTGTTCCATTACCTACTGTGTGACATTTCTTTGTATGTACAAAGGAGATGATACTAGTTCAGACCCTTAATAATGATCAGATGAGAATATACAACAAATTGCTGAGCAGGTGTCTGGTGCAGAAAAGATTGATAAATGAATTTAAAAATGTTATTATCTCAAATGTGTTGCTCCTTTGTTCAAAGTGGATTTCTAAACTGAATAATAAAACCTGTTAATGTGTTAAAAATAAATAAAATTTGGAATAACCAAGCTGGAGAGCTCTCCCAGGAGAATATTTCTGAATTGTAGCTCATGGACATCTATTTGCTTGTTTGGAACCTGTCTGTAGTTCAGTGGCTTCCTCTATTTTCAACTCCAGCCAGAAGGCAAGTCTGCTAAGCAGTTATACACTCTCTCCAGGGCTGTGACTGGATTAAAGAATAACATTCTTCTCCCCAATATTTTTACACTACGGAGGGGTGGGTAGTGTAAAAATAAGTTACCAGTCTTAAAGTCAATGTAGCCACCACCTAGACCCTCAACTGACAAGAGAATGCAAGTCACTGAGCCGCCAACCAGAAATTTGGTTTCCTGAAAACATCACCCACTGTCCTCTGTACCATGTGGTCAAGAGAGGTATCATGGTTTGCAAATTAGACCAAAAAAAGATGAATCTACCCTTTAAAGTTTCCAGAAGTACATGCAAATTACGTGAGAATTACATGTTTTTCTGTGAATATTTTCAGTAAAATCTAGCCCTTTCAATTCTCATGAGCAAATGTGAAAAATCTAATTAAAAAATTAAATGTAGACTAGCAGTTTATTGTGCCCTATTCATTGGAGCCATGAAAGTGCTTCCATCCTTCCCCAAGGAGCCTAACCCTGGTGTTCCCTTTACGTCTGTCCTACACTCGGCTGAGGTGGGGACCGGGTGAGGTGGCACGTTCTGCCCAGCTCAGACGGCCACAGCCGAGAGGGCCTCTGGGCCTCTGGAAGAGCTGAACCCCAGTGGGAAGGGGGAAAGCAAGACGTCCCGGCCTGAACAGAGGCCGTGCGAGGTCCCCGCTGGGCGCAGAGAAGCAGGCGATCTCAGGGAGACAAGAAAGGACAAGCACGTTCCTGCTGGATCATGTCAAGGTTTCTAAGGAAAACAAAACTGGTTTTTATCCAACTGCTTCTTTAAGTTTGGGAAGAAATCCCACGATTTCATTCAGTCCTGTCAGGTACAATAGTTGTTGATCGTGCTACAGCTTGTTTGGCAAAATGTGTGTCCTGCTGAAACACCAGTGAAGTTTCAGCTTAATTTCCACACCTACGGCTTCCTACCCAACTAGGAACATGGAATTCAGACATTTTTATAAAGTAAAAAAAATTAAGCAGATCAGTGCCTGCACTGTCTAAAATTGTAAGAATAATTATTAGCTTTCTGTTTAGGTTTTACCTCAACTTTAAAACTATATGATGAAATTATATAGCGGCTGTGAAAGTTCTTTAGAAGGAAAAGTGGTATACACAGACAGAGCATTATTATTATCATTATTCATAACTTTGCTTCATTAGTTTAAAAAGAGCATATCATGGAGCTCATGATTTTACCAAGTAATTAAGCAAACTTAATGTGCCTATGGACTTGACTTCCATAAAACAACCATTTTATAATATTATCTTATTATTCTGAAGAGTTTCTCATCATTTTGAGGGGAAATGTAGTGGGGGAGGAGGGAACTACAATTAATACTGATTCAGTGGTTACTGTTTAATTTTGCTACATTTTTTACAAACAGCACTATTTTTCATCCTCTTTTTTAACAAAGTCAGAGGCCCATGAGAAGAGCTGATGATACATGCATCGGACACATAGCAATGGTGCCAGATGGAAACTGAGAAAGCCCGTCCCCTGAATATTCCGAGAGAGCAAGATACCAGTTTGTCTCCTTACAAGTCTACCTGTTTTCTTACAGGATATGATGCTTTGCTTGGCTTTCATTTAATTTTATGAGAAAACGTCTGTTGCTATAGAAATGTTTTTTTAATGTGAGATTATCATCACTCTGGCTAGTCTTTGGGATTCTGAATGCAGCAGTCAGCACCTCTCTCAAGAACAGACTGGGTCTGATTCCCTAAACTTTTAACTGCAGACAGCGAGCCACAGGTGCAGACCCTCCAGGGGCCTAACGAAAGGACTTCAGCTGTAGGTCACAGGCTCAGCTCCCAAGGGGGCCTCTCACCTGGACCCTCATTTCGTTTCTGGGTCCCTGGCCTTCCCTGCTTGTCTCTTGATGTGCTCTCCTTGTAGAGCCCACACGTCCATTCTGGGGGTCAGCAGCACGCTGGTGCGTTGAGGTGGCTCTGGCCCCTGAACCTCACTCCTCCTGTGTCACGTCTTTCCTGCAAGCGGAGCAGGGGCACCCCCAGGATGCACCGTGCCCGCGGCCAGCGGGTTTGGAATGCTATTGGTGAGATGAGTCTTAAATATGCCTTGACTCTTGCCTGGCAGATTTGAAAAAAAAAAACAAAAAAAAAACTTCTAATCCCCTGCTGTTGTTTCCTGGAAAAAAAAAAACCTGCAAGGACAGGCTTGGCAGATTCACAGGGAGGTGTGAAGCCATGCGGGTGGCAGGGAGTCACCTCCCAGCAACGTGCATGTTCCGGGCCGTCATCCAAGAATGGTGCACCGTGCACCCCCTTCTCCGTTACAGCAGCCGGAGCCCCCACCTAGGCTGGGTCGCTGTTCTGCGGCAAACTGGAACTCACGTAAGCACATGTGGGCTCTTTCTACAGTGATAGTTTTGCTGTCCCCTCTCCATCGCACTGTCCACACACACATGCACACACACATGCGTACCCATGAGCCCGCACACAGGCATGTATGGATACACAAATGCATGTGTATACACACACACCTGGACCAGCTATAAAGGTGTCGATGTGAGAGACGGGCAGAGAGAGGCGACAGTCGGTAATCACCGGTGTCTTCCACTGCCGGGGGAGGGAACAGGAGGGGCTGGGGGCTTCGGGCCATAGAGGGCCTCTGGTGTTGAAGGGCCCCTGGAGGGCAACGAGCCATTTGCACCTGTACCTAGGGGCATTCTATTGTTCACGGCTGTCCTGGGACTAGACAGGTGTCAGGGGAAACTGAGGGCCTTCGTTGTGGGAGAAGTCCAGAACATTCACAGGAACACCCTCTTTTGCCAGGAAGGAGCAGTTTGCCCGCTCACGTCTCAGATTAACAAGGACACATTGCTTCAGCAAGCGGTCAGTGCTGGGACAGCAGAGACTTCTGCCCCAGGATGCAGGCAAAGCCAAGGTCTTTGCTCAGGAAAAAGCGCTGGGAAGCAGGAGGGCTGTCAGCCTCACGACAATGGGCCTGTTTTTCAGCCTGAACTACAAACATCAGGTAGCAAGTGGCCTGCCTCACCCCTCCTGTGCACTGCTAGTCCTAAGCAGGTTCAAGAGTCTAGGGTTACCATTTCTTCAGGCCTCTCTACCTCTTAGGCACCTATTCTGACTGGATCCTTATTTACCCTGCAAGTGTGTGTTCTAATTAGGCGCACAGGTGTGCATTCAATGGTTGTGAAGGGTGTTCAACTGGAGGCTTTGGAAATTCCCTTTAATCATCTGCACAACAGGTGTGGCGTGGGATGGATGCCTGGCTTCCCTGACCAGATCACAGATGCTCTGGGGGCCTGGCTGCTGCTGCTAAGGACAGGTGCCTGCACTCTGGCCAGCAGCCTTAGCCACATGCCTGTGCTGAGACCGCCAGCAAAGCCAGCAGTGGGCATCAGCACAGGGCACTTCAGTGCAGGGCGCATTCCCTGCACATCACTGTAGCTCCAAGATCTGTTACAAGGATGGAAAAGCCATGAGCAACCTCTGGACATTAAACATCCCCCCACAACTTCAGCTCTGTTAACCTATCAGATGATGTTTAAAACCCCCCATGGCTCTATCCTGCTCCGCCTACACTCCCTCTATGGCGCTGTGGTAACGTGCA